>NC_051397.1:16036704-16044580 GCF_015228065.2 Penaeus monodon
CTGTGGAGAGCGGGGAGGGCTGCCTTGGAGCCCCAGCGATGGCACGACGAGGCCGACCTCTTACGGGAAGCGAGGGTCCTTCCTCCAGGCGTTGACGACCAGATCAACCTCGAGGCAGAGACTCGAGACCAAGTCAAGGACCTCATGGAGACTTTGATTGAGGAGGAAATCCTGGACGTCCGTCGGGGTTGGGTCCTCGCCTCCAACTTTTAATGCTTTCCATATTTCCATTCCGACGCCAATGTTCAATGTCAGTGAACCTCCCTCGGCCTGGACTGTTCACTCCCAAGGAAGCTGAAACAGCGTGCTGTTCAGGCCGCACCGAGGGTTCTCCCACGAAGCCTTCGGCCATGAGCGACGACCAAAGCCAAGCGCCTTCCGCCTTGACGACGAAGGCGCTGTGACACTGGACGAGCCTGTACCTTGAATGCGTAGTTTTAGGATACAGTGACTGTAACTCTCTTCTGAGTTGCTGATGAAATGTTTATTGTTTTTGACAAGGGATACTTCCCTCTATAATGTTTATGTTGTAATGACTACAACCCATGTTTAAAGATAACAGGGTTGTTAAATGATGATCTGTTTTTATACTCATATGACTGCGATTCAGTCGCTCTTGAAGAAATTATCTCATTTAAGGCATGAAAGACTAATGATTCATTTTGATAAATAAAATACTTACATGTTTATATAGTATTACTGAAAAGTCCCTATATAAATCTCTCTTTTGGACTAATGTCACATTCAAAATCTCATCAAAAATTCCTTCACGAAAAGACGTTTTTGTTACTTCACTGTTGTGTGGAAAAAGTTGAACGCAAATCTGCTTTTCCATTATCACTGATTTGCATAGAGCTGCAGATAAACCTTGGATTATTTGTGATTGCTAGCAGTTATGGACTCTGAATCGACTCCCTTCATTTGGCTGCCTTTGACGGGAAACTCGTCCGCACCGGTGGCACCAATTCCAGTGTTCCGTCTCCTGAATCTATCGGCTGGATATTGAGCTGCTTTCTCGAGGTCCTTCGGCACATCGCCTAGACACGCTGCGTTCGGTTATGGGGAAGGCCATGCCCTGCTCTCATTCCTATTCATGACATGGGAAAGAGGGGGAGGGGAAGAGAGTGAAAGATTGAGAGAGAAAGGTTTAGAGATAGAAAGAGAGAGAAAGAGAGAGAGAGAGAGAGAGACTGAGAGATTGAGAGATTGAGAGAAAGAGAAAGTGAGAGATAGGGACAGAAACCCTTAACCGAATCCCTGTGAAAGGCTTCGACATCAGGCTCGTTATCATCCGCCTCTTCGATAGTAGTCACTGACAAGTCTGGAACATGTTTATGATAAGACGTTGCCGATAACTTGTTTTCGTTCCGCAATATGGACGCACGCACGCACGAACACACACACACACACACAAACACACACACACACACACACACACACACACACACACACACACACACACACACACACACACACACACATACACACACACACGCACACACACACAGATATATATATATATATATATATATATATATATATATATATATATATATATATATATATATATATATATTTACATATATATACATACATATATATAGTACTCACAGTGTGACATGATGGAGCAAAGATAACGTCATAAAACTTGAGCTTGCTTTTTGAAGCAGGAAAAAAGGTATTTATAATCCTTGGGACTGAAGCCATGTGCTAGAATATGTTCTCTGCAAACGAATGAACACACACGGTCTAGGGAAGAGGGGGGGTTTACAAAGAAAGTTTAGGGGCCATAAAGAAAATCTGTTTGATCAATCCAGCCTTATATAGGCCACGAAATACAATATCTGTAGATGTAAATGTCATGAAATGAAACAGAAACCAGAAGAAAGCAAAACGAAGCCATGGAATTTCAAGTCAGTCTAGACTCCACACGTAAATCGATAAATAATTGGAGCAAGTATAAAGAGCAAACGGAGAGACTCTAAGGGCAAGAGGAGAATCAGGTCACAGGAGGCGAGACAGGGTCAATTAATCACAGGAGAACTTTTCCTTCTAACAGTGAAGTAGGGTCATCCATACCCCGCTTGCCGTGGATGAGGTTGACACTACCTTGGCTTCCAGCTGGATTCCTAGCGCCCTCCCCCCCATACACGTGTGCGAGCACACCTTTTTATGTTGTTATGCTTCAAATTGAAAACAAGATTAAAGACAAAGATGTATTTCACAAATAAAAGCTTAGTAAACAAATTGATTTAGCAGTTTTAGCGTTGTCAGTAATATGGAAGGATGAATCAACATCTCACCAGTAACCATAATAACATAGTTCTTTGCCCTCAGCTATTGTTAAAGGGACGGATGTGCTTTAACAGTTGCAGATTACGGGATTGTCTGCACAGGAAAACACACACTTATATCTAATACACACTCAAGAAAATGATAACACACACATAGAGAAGTAAGCGCACCCACAAACACACCATTTCGTGGGCGATAACGTTGTCAGTATAAAAAAGATTGCTTATCATGCAGGTTCTCAATCAAATCACAGACTCCGAGCTCGACAGACAACCCATCCAAAAGGGTCTTAGCTAACTACGTTACTACAATGTGAGTATCACTTACTAGGCTGCTCTGTAGTTCCTAAAAACCCTAAATTTGTTGACTATATTCATGTGAAATATAATTGTCTCTGTTAGTGACAGTGTATTATCTCAAGAGTTTGTACAATGATCTCATAGGTACTTACGTAATACCTTTTATCATTTCATGAACAAAAAGCAAAAATGGCCAGCATTCTGCCTCGCGCTCTTCCCCGCCTCGTCTCTTCCCTACACGCCACGCCCATTCTCAGGCGCCCACGCTCTCACAAGGCCCTTGCCAAGACCATCACCAGTTTCCATGGGCTGCAGGGCCTCGCACAGCCATGGCGGGTATGACTGTGCTGCCTTTGCCTTGCTAGCACTTGAGACAGAGCTGAGGAAAACAACCTATAAAGGCATGTTATGTGTGTATATATATCTATAAAGAGAGAGAGAGAAAAAAAAAACAATGTTGGGCACTAACGCAATGCCTTTCTCCCTCAGGTACCAACGGAAGAGTCTCCTGAGCTGGTGGAGAGCGGGGAACTGGCGCTGCACTTGGAGGCCCTCCAGCGATGGCACGACGAGGCCGACCTCTTACGGGAAGCGAGGGTCCTTCCTCCAGGCGTTGACGACCAGATCAACCTCGAGGCAGAGACTCGAGACCAAGTCAAGGACCTCATGGAGACTTTGATTGAGGAGGAAATCCTGGACGTCCGTCGGGGTTGGATCCTCGCCTCCAACTTTTAATGCTTTCCATATTTCCATTCCGACGCCAATGTTCAATGTTACTGAACTTCCTTCGGCCTTAAATGTTCGCTCCTAAGAAGGAAGCTGAAGCAGGCCGCACTGAGGGTTCTCCCGCGAAGCCACAAGCAATGAGCAAATCCAAGTGCCTTCCGCCTCGACGACGAAGGGGCTGTGACACTGGACGAGGGATTCACTTCCTGGTCTCACCTCTCTTGCATGTCTCGCCTGTAACTCGAATGCATAGTTTAAGATACAGTGACTGTAATTCTTCTGAGTTACTGATGAAATGTTGATTGCTTTTGACATTTTATGTAAAGTTTGACTGAAACCCACTTTAAAAGATAAGAGGATTGTTAATACAGAATCTGTTTTTATACTTATATGACTGCGATGTTCTGTCACTATTGAAGAAATTTTTATTTGAAAAATAAAATATTTATTCCATAAAAGGCCTTATACGAATTCCTATATATTTTACTTTGATATAAAATAATTGAATGACTAACATCAAATAAGAGAAGAGAACACACACACACAGAAAGACAGACAGACAGACAGATAGCTAGATAGGTAGATAGATAGATAGATAGATAGACTGATAGATAGATAGATATAGAGAATAACAGAGAGAAGGGGAGGGAGGGACACACACACACACTATACAGTGTGGAGCATCATTAACAGACGGGATCGGTGACCTCACCTCGCTCCCCCCATACCTCCAGCAGCTGTTCATAAATTTCCCCCAGCTGTCTCACTATTCCTTCCACACCACGTGTCTGGGGGACGCTCACTACTTATACCGAAGATGACCTAGCTTATACAGTTTGTACCCAGCGTCCGACGTGGTAAGGTCAGGCTAGCCTTCGCCCTCAGGCGGGTCGGCCTGACACGTGACCCCGCGCTCACCACTTTACCCATAGACATTGTCTCGTGTGTTCCACACTGTGCTGTACTCTTCATCAATAAAGAGTCAAGCCGTAATACCAATATCACTACTCCTGCTAAGCCACTGTACCACAGTTTTTATAAACTCTTACACACACACACACACAGAATTGAGACTGAGAGAAGAGAGAGAGAGATAATGAGATGTAGACAGAGAGAATGAGCGAGAGAATAAGAAAATGAGATATAAAGAGAGAGACATGGCATCATAATCAAATGGATTATCATGGGCGCTATCGACAATGCTCACAGTCCGAAACTCCAAGGGAGTGACATGTTCGGAGCAAAGATAAAAAGTAATGAAAATCAAGCTTAATCTCCAGTTAGAAAAAAATAGTTATTTATATCCCATAGAACTGACACCTTGCCAGAATGGCCGATCTAGAGAAGATATATATATATATATATATATATAATATATATATATATATATATATATATATATATATATATAGATATATATATATATATATGTATACACACACCACACACACAACACACACACAAACACACACACACACACACACACACACACACACACACACATATATATATATATATATATATATATATATATATATATATATATATATATATATATATATTATATATGTACATATATATTATATATATATATATATATATATTTATATATATATATATATATATATATATATATATATATATAAATATATATATATATATATATATATATATATATATATATTACATAGATATTATATATAAGTACATATATATCATATATATATTATATTATATATATATATATATATATATATATATATTATATATATATATATATATATATATATACATTATATAATATATATATATATATATATATATATATATATATATATATATATATATATATATATATATATATAATATATATTAAATATATATATATATTAAGATATATATATATAATATATATATATATATATTATATATATATATATATATATGTGTGTGTTGTGTGTGTGTGTGTGTGTGTGTGTGTGTGTTTGTGTGTGTGTGTGTGTGTGTGTGTGTATACATATATATATATATATATATATATATATATATATATATATTATATATATATATATATATATATATATCCTTCTCTAGATCGGCCATTCTGGCAAGGTGTCAGTTCTATGGGATATAAATAACTTTTTTTTTCTAACTGGAGTTTTAAGCTTGATTTTCATTTTTTTTTATTTTTGCTCCGAACATTCCTCCCTTGGATTTTCGGACTGGGGCATTTCGATAGCGCCCATTAACCCATTTGATTATGATGCCTTCTTTTCTCTTTATATCTATTTTCTTTTTCTCTCGCTCATTCTCCGTCTCATCTCATTATCTCTCTATCTCTTCTCTCATCTCAATTCTGTGTTGTGTGTGTGTGTAAGGTTTAAAAAAACTCTGGTACATGGCTTTTTTAGGGAGTAAATTTTGGGTATTAGGGCCCCTTGACTCTTTATTGATGAAGAGTACGCACATGGGGAACACACGAACAATGTCTATGGAAAAGGTGGCGCGGGGTTTACGGGCAGGCCGACCCGCCCAGGGGGGAAAGGGTGGCCGACCTTTCCACGTCGGACGCTGGGGCAAACTGTATAACTAGTCATCCTCGGTTAAGTAGTGGCGTCCCCCAGCACGTGGGGGGAAAGGGAAAATGGGCCCCCTGGGGGGAAATTTTTTAAAAGCTGCGGGGGTATGGGGGGAGCGAGGGGGGCACCGACCCCTCTGTTAAGATGCCCCCACACTGTATAGTGTGTGTGTGTGTCCCCCCTCCCCTTCTCTCTGTTATTCTCTATATTATCTATCTATCATCTATCTATCTATCTATCTTTTCCTATCTAGCTATCTGTCTGTCTGTCTGTCTTTCTGTGTGTGTGTGTTCTCTTTTCTTATTTATGTTGTCCCTTCAATTATTTTATATCAAAGTAAAATATATGGGAAATTTGTATAAGGGCCCTTTTTGGAATAAATATTTTTTTTTCAAATAAAAAATTTTTTCAATACGACAGAACATCGCTCATATAATTAAAAAAAGTTCTGTATTAAAAATCCTCTTATCTTTTAAAGTGGGTTTCAGTCAAACTTTACTAAAAAGTCAAAAGCAATCAACATTTTTATCAGTAACTCAGAAGGGAAATTTCAGTCCTGTATCTTAAAATATCATTCGAGTTACAGGGGAACTGCAAAAGAGGTAGACCGGAAGTGAATCCCCCCGTCCCGGTCACGCCCCTTCGTCGCGAGCGGAAGGGACTTGGATTTGCTCATTGCTTGTGGCTTCGCGGGAGAACCCTCAGTGCGGCCTGCTTCAGCTTCCTTCTTAGAGCGAACATTTAAGGCCGAAGGAAGTTCAGTAACATTGAACATTGGCGTCGAATGGAAATATGGAAAGCATTAAAAGTTGGAGCGAGGATCCAACCCCGACGGACGTCCAGGATTTCTTCCTCAATCAAAGTCTCCATGAGGTCCTTGACTTGGTCTCGAGTCTCTTCCTCGAGGTTTGATCTGGTCGTCAACGCCTGGAGGAAGGACCCTCGCTTCCCGTAAGAGGTCGGCCTCGTCGTGCCATCGCTGGAGGGCCTCCAAGTGCAGCGCCAGTTCCCGCTCTCCACCAGCTCAGGAGCCTCTTCCGTTGTACCTGAGGGAGAAAGGCATTGCGTTAGTGCCCAACATTGTTTTTTTTTTTCTCTCTCTCTCTCTCTTTATAGATATATATACACACATAACATGCCTTTATAGGTTGTTTTCCTCATCTCTGTTTCAAGTGCTAGCAAGGCAAAGGCAGCACAGTCATACCCGCCATGGCTGTGCGAGGCCCTGCAGCCCATGGAAACTGGTGATGGTCCTGGCGAGGGCCTTGTGAGAGCGTGGGCGCCTGAGAATGGGCGTGGCGTGTAGGGAAGAGACGAGGCGGGGAAGAGCGCGAGGCAGAATGCTGGCCATTTTTGCTTTTTGTTCATGAAATGATAAAAGGTATTACGTAAGTACCTATGAGATCATTGTACAAACTCTTGAGATATACCTGTCACTAACAGAGACAATTATATTTCACATGAATATAGTCAACAAATTTAGGGTTTTTAGGAACTACAGAGCAGCCTAGTAAGTGATACTCACATTGTAGTACGTAGTTAGCTAAGACCCTTTTGGATGGGTTGTCTGTCGAGCTCGGAGTCTGTGATCTGATTGAGAACCTGCACGATAAGCAATCTTTTTTATACTGACAACGTTATCGCCCACGAAATTGTGTGTGTGTGTTTGTGGGTGCGCTTACTTCCCCATGTGTGCTATCATTTTCTTGAGTGTGTATTAGATATAAGTGTGTGTTTTCCTGTGCAGACAATCCCTTAATCTGCAACTGTTAAAGCACATCCGTCCCTTTAACAATAGCTGAGGGCAAAGAACTATGTTATTATGGTTGCTGGGGAGATGTTGATTCATCCTTCCATATTACTGACAACACTAAAAATGCTAAATCAATTTGTTTTACTAAGGGTTTTTTTTTGTGAAATACATCTTTTTTCTTTATCTTGTTTTCATTTGAAGCATACCAAAATAAAAGGTTTCCC
>NC_051397.1:16044680-16050757 GCF_015228065.2 Penaeus monodon
AGAATTTACATTATGTCCAATAATGTGAAGTAATTAAGTGATATTTTGTACGTCATCCTGTATTCAAATATTCGAGAAATGCTTTATGTGTAACACAAGTAATAAAATTACGCATGTATTTTAAAAACTACAATCTTATGGCTGGTGACTTTCTTCATCTTGAATCTTTTGATCAAAATTTGTGTGACTGTCGCTAGAAACCTATCAGAACACTACGTTAAGTGTGTAGATAAAGGAAAGGAGTCTGTCGCGTAGCTGCTTCAAATTTCTCTAAAGCATAACTCAATTGGGCCAAACCGTCGCAAATACAAATTGGTGTTATTATCATTATTATTAGTGGTAGTATTTATCATTATTATGTATCATTAGTAGTATTAGTGTTTATTCTTATTAGATATTATATATTATCATTAATATTATTATAATGTTATTATTATTATTATTATTATTTTTATCATTATTATCATTATTATCATTATCATTATTATTATTATTATTATTATTATTATTATTATTATTATTATTATTATTATTATTATTATCATTATCATTATCATTATTATTATCATTATTAATGTTATCATTACCATTATTATTATTAAATTTCAATTATCATTATTGTTATTATTATTATTATTATTATTATCATTATTATCATTACTATTATTTTTATTTTCATCATTATTATTATTATCATTATTATTGTTGTTACCATTATCATTAACATTATTTTCATTATTGTTATTATCATTATTATTACCATCATTATCATTATTATTATTATTTTTATTATTATTATTATTATTATTATTATTATTATTATTATTATTATTATTATGTTTATTATAACAATTATAGTAGTAGTGGTGGTAGTGGTAGTCGTAGTAGTAGTTATAATATATATATACATATATATATATATATATATATATATATATATATATATATATATATATTATATATATATATATATATATATATATATATATATAGATAGATAGATAGATAGATAGTTAGATAGATAGATAGATAGATAGATAGATAGATAGATAGATAGATAGATAGATAGATAGATTATAAGATGTGGATAATTCTATTTCTGTTACAGGATGTGGATAATTCTATTTCTATTACCAGTGGACCACGTGGCTGTTTTCCACGTGGATCCAAATGTCCCAAATAAGAACCACCCGCTCAGCGAGGGCGGAGGTCACATTTTATATCTGACCTCGTTTGACCGGGAGTACGTAGCCAGCTACTAGCGCGCTAAGGTCAGCTCCGCCCTTGCCTCCCTCCGGGCGGGCTGCCCCGACACCGCGTGACCCCGCGCGGCGCTCTTAACCCCTTTAGACAAGTCGTAGCGTCGTCGTAGCGTGTGTTCACCCCTTTACGTGTGTTTTGCGTCCCTGTCAGCCACTAGACTAGAGTACGCATAGCCGTTATATCTGGTGGCAGGGTGGCGCTGCGTCCTTCCGGCTCGCAGCATGAACGCAAATCTCCGAAGAAAATCCGCTCGACCGCTTCAAGACATGGCTAAGAAAAAAAACACGTAAGTACACGTTTGGGCCCCCCTTTCTTATTCTTTTCCCTTCCTTCTCCCATACATGTGTTAAGCCGTTGTTTTTGTTGGGTTAAAAGGTGCTAATGACAGCAAATGGCACGTTCTCCACTATTCTTCCACCTCAGATCGTATTTCCGTGCGATCGAGTATGTGATCAATAAACATGAATATCGTTCGTTAGTAAAGTAATTAATATTTTCTCTCGTTTTTAGAGGATTTATATATTGTTCATCTGCAACGAATTTAACGCGTTCGTGATTTTATCTTATCACGAATATCATTTCATTTTATCTCGTTCCTAACCCTCGCGCCCGACCTGACCTTCCCTTTTCTTTCTTTTGCGGTCACTTTGGATTAGAAAAAGGTTGACCTGACCTCACTTTCTCTTTTCCCGGTCGGTGGCGGCGTGGGTAGGGTCAGATGATCATTGTTACATTGCTTTTTGGTGACACGTTCTATCGGCGCTAGAACGAAGTATGTAAAAAAATTCATTAAAATTCATTAGTTTGAATACAGCGTAGGATCTTCCCTCATATCATAGTGCACAGAATTGCCCGATATTGCCCCGGGGTTGCGTAAACGCCTAATAGATCTGCGCTCCGTCGTTCGAGAGTAAAGTTATTCGTTCGTTCGGCTCCCTTTGAGTCGGTGTGACCCGCGGTTACGTCCGTTAATTAATGTAGGACTAGGGTTTAAGCTAGAATCATTATTCGCTTATTAATCACACCTTTCTCACCTCTTGAAGTCGCTTGCATGTTTTGGGTACCCCCCAAGCGTTTGTGTGATTCGTGAATTATATATCCTTCGGGAATTTTGCGAGCGCCCATTACAGATACGCAGAAGAGAGCAGGGTTATTATATTCCTGGCTCAAGTCGCTTCAGTCATATACGGCATTTGGGTATAGGATCCCCCCGTTATTGAGTTTTATTGAAGTCTGACGTGCAAAGCTAGACATGTACCTCGCAGTTCAGATTTCTGACCCCGAGAAGATTTGCTTGATAAAAATTTGGCGAATATTTTTTTTTATGTCACCATTCATTCATGCGTACATTCTGTCGCATATCATTATATGTTGAATTCAATGTGGTAGTTGAAATAATCGTAAATAGCTAGCATTGCTATTTACTTCAGTTTTGTTATAGTGAACGCTAATATTCGTGTTTGTGATTCATTCTCTGTGTGAGGTCACTCGCTTCCCTCTCATTAACGATAGCTGTCACTCACACACGCATACACACACATTCAGCTCACTCACACACACAGGATAAAAGACACTGACCCTTTTCATTGTCTTAGTGCCGGCGTAAAGATTTATCTCTTTAGCCCGCAATTTTGTCTGTCGCTGTCTGTGTACAAGTTACATCTATTTCTTATCTGTGTGACGACTATGGTTCAAATAGATCTTCGCGGATCGCCGATGTCGTTCCCTTATCTATTCTCATATCTATCAGAGATGGTTGGTAGTTCAAATAGGTCTATGCGGACCGCTACTGACATCTCCCTCTTCTATTTTCTTCTTTACCTTTGTGAAAATAAAACACAAAATAAAAAAAAAGACGAAAATAAGTTAAAAACCAACATTAAAAACCGTAAATTGTTATGAATAACCGGCTAGTGGTAATTACCACCCCATCTTCTCTGTTGCCTTTCTTTTTCTCTTACTCTGGCCCTTACGTGTATGATCTGGCTCCCCGACTTTATATTGCAGTCGGACCGACACGGCACCGAAGGAGGACCCTTAGGATGCGAAGATCGCCATAGGCCCACGGACCAGGATTTTCGTCAGAAAAGGTGTTGCCTGCCAGACTCCCCGTACATCCAGCGAACCAGCACCTTTGCCGCAGGTATCAGTCGCCCCAGAATGCTGTGCCTGGCGGACGCCTGCAGATGCGGTCAACTCCAGGAGCTCGTAGCGCAGATATCAGCAGCCCCGAGATGCCGCCCCTGCCCCGACGCCCGTAGATCCGGATGAAGATTACGAGGACGTGTGGACGCGAGAAGGACCTGGACGAGATCTGTGAGGACGTGTGAACGAGGACGGACAGTTACACAGAGGACCAGGAGGATTAGGACGACAGGGACGAGAAGCCACGAAAAGGCACCAGGACGACGCACGAGAACGAGACGACCAGCCAAGTTAGGTCACCCTTGAAGGCGCCTCGAGGGCGAGGCGCGAGTAGGTGGCCGAGCAAATAAGATGTGGATAATTCTATTTCTGTTACAGGATGTGGATAATTCTATTTCTATTACCAGTGGACCACGTGGCTGTTTTCCACGTGGATCCAAATGTCCCAAATAAGAACCACCCGCTCAGCGAGGGCGGAGGTCACATTTTATATCTGACCTCGTTTGACCGGGAGTTCGTGCTAAGCTACCACCGCACTAAGGTCAGCTCCGCCCTCTCTCCGGGCAGCTGACCGTGACCTCCGCGCGGCCCGATAACCCGTATAACTAAACATGTCTTGTTCTTATACTGCGTGGTGTCAACTCTCAGAAATAAAGAGTCAAGCCGAATACCAGTATCAATACCCCTGCAAGCCAATGTAATTGGGTTCTATACCCGTTATATAGATAGATAGATAGATAGAGAGATAGAGAGATAGATAGATAATTAGACAGATAGATAGATAGATAGATAGGTAGATATATATAGTTAGATTTATATACATATTTCATTGGACAGGCAAATCTATGCTAAAGTAAAAGTAGATAGAGCTCAGAGCCCAGCCTCCGCCTAATAGATAGAGCTCAGAGTCCAGCCTCCGCCTAATCGATAGAGCTCAGAGTCCAGCCTCCGCCTAATAGATAGAGCTCAGAGTCCAGCCTCCGCCTAATAGATAGAGCTCAGAGCCCAGCCTCCGCCTAATAGATAGAGCTCAGAGCCAGCCTCCGCTAATAGATAGAGCTCAGAGCCCAGCCTCGCCTAATAGATAGAGTCAGAGCCCAGCCTCCGCCTAATAGATAGAGCTCAGAGCCCAGCCTCCGCCTAATAGATAGAGCTCAGAGCCCAGCCTCCGCCTATAGATAGAGCCAGAGCCCAGCCTCCGCCTAATAGATAGAGCTCAGAGCCAGCCTCCGCCTAATAGATAGAGCTCAGAGCCTAGCCTCCGCCTAATAGATAGAGCTCAGAGCCCAGCCTCCGCTAATAGATAGAGCTCAGAGCCCGCCTCCGCCTAATAGATAGAGCTCAGAGCCCAGCCTCCGCCTAATAGATAGAGCTCAGAGCCTAGGCCCCCCCGCCTAATAGATAGAGCCCCAGACCCCAGCCTCCGCCTAATAGATAGAGCTCAGAGCCTAGCCTCGGTGTGTGTCCATCACTTCCTCCTCGACCAGAGTTTCCATTACTTGCACTCGATTGTGAGCCTCGAGCTTGAAGTGAACCTCGAGGTTCAGAGGAAGGATCTCACGCCCCGCAGGAGTCTGGCTTTGCCGTGCCACTGCTGGAGAGGAGGTGGAGCTTCACCTCCTCACCCTCCACCGCCTCCGCCTCCACTGAGGCGATCAGCTCCCACTCACTCGCATCTGTCTTATTGACAATTTCTGTTTTATCAACGTTTTTATCAGGAGGAAAAAGGAGTCGGCGAGCTAGTCTCTGGCCTGGATTCTGGATGAAGGTCTGAGTCGTAGCTGCCGCGAATGTACCTCTGGAGGGCCTAGCGATAACTCTCCTGCCGCCGCGGAAAGAAGCGAGTCACCGGGAGTCCTCGATGGCTCTTATCGCCTAAGATAACGTGAGACGGTTTATGGCGAGCGTGGGAAAACACCAAAGGGCACACGTTGAGAGGATAATGGTAAAAAAAAAAAGTCTATATATCTATCTATACACACACACACAAAAAAACACACAACCACACACACACACGCACACACATAATGTATATGTATGTATCAGGGAAACTTGGACCGAAATTATATCTGGACAAATCTCCATACTGTACGCACAAGTGTGGGTCAACGATGGCAGGTTTCATTAAGGAATGGCAGGCTAAGAGGAGGTGCATTAATTTAAAATTTTGTGGTCCACATTTCTGTACGAAATATCTTTGACGAGATGTTTTATAAAATGAATGTGAATTAGTTTTCCCAAAAAGTTCGTGGAATTATTATCCTGTTGGGGGCTAGCCAGGGAACAAAGTGTCCAAGCAATTGCAAAAATAATAAAAGTTATGTACTTTTCATGATTGATACTTGTCCCCGAGAGCAACTTCTTAAATACATATTCTTTAAGTATTTGAAATGTACATATTACCTCTAGTTATTTCAAGTCAAAGTATATTATTCATACAAGGGAAATATTATTATTATTATTATTATTATTATTATCATTATCCTCATTATCATTATTGTTCTGTTAGCATTATCAATGTTATTTCTGTTGTTCTGTTACCATTATTATTATTATTTCTATTATCATTATTATTATTGGTGTGATCACGGGAATTTGCGTTTCTGTGTTGTAATTAGAAGAGAATAAGTGTTGGAGGAATAACCTTTAAACGGTTATACCATTATTAG
>NC_051397.1:16055857-16058357 GCF_015228065.2 Penaeus monodon
TTTCTTCCACTTCGATTGGGTTCATAGTTTTCCAAATAATCAAGTTTTCTTTTCACTTTTGCAACTGAAGTTAGGAAAACACCCCTTCCGTGGCTATTTCCCATTGGCTTAAAGACGTTCTTTGAGATGAACTTCAATAGCAGAAAATTCCGAACGACTCATTCCATCTTCAGGTGAAGATGGAATCCAGGTAGATTTCGAAACTGTAGTCTCACTTTCAATAAATCTAGTTTTTGTATTGTGGGTTTTTTCTTCCATTGTATCAGCACGGAAGAGTGTTTTGTTTATTCAAAAAATAAAATCGTAAACCGGAAGTCCGGGAACAGTGTTAAGGGTCACACGTCAGTTGTGACACCTTGTGAGGAACGAGGGAACACTGGCAGAATCTCCTAACTACTGGAAATTTAACCTGTTATCACTTTTTTTTTTTTTATTTTTTTTTTAGCTTAGTAATATCTAAATGCTACAGTTAATAATCTATACAAAACATAAACAGATATGGTTCTTTATATGCATCTGTTAGAACTGAATTCTACTGCTGAACATGACCTTAGTCTTTTTCCTGTTCATCTTAAGCTCAACTTTCAGCCTTTCAGTGTTTAGATCGTTTATTGATTTCTGCAGTTCAGTTGATTCACTGAAGAGAACAATATCGTCTGCAAATTTTTGAATTTTTAGGTGTTCGTCTCCTGATTTGATACTCTTTCCGTTCCATTCTAGCTTCTTGAATATTTTCTCAAACCAAGCTGTAAATATTTTTGGCGAGGTGGTGTCGCCTTAAATTGGCATTTGATGTTGCAATTTCTCCTGCATCTTTTACAAGGTCTATACTAATTCCGTCTTCGCCTGGTGTTTTCCCTCTCTTCATGCTTTAAGCGCTCTTTTTATTTCTGCTATTGTGATGTTAGGTACATTTCTATATACATTTCGCTTCTATCCGTGGCTGTTCATTTGAGATGTATAGGCCTCTGACCATTCTATGGTTGTTGCCAATATTTACTTAAGTAATAACTTCTACGTTTTTGCTATATCGCGTCTATACGAAACTATGAAGTTAGTTTCGTTTTTTTTATGTCAAATAACGACTTCATTGTCACTTCCACTCTAATCTTTATAAAGTATGTGTTCATGATATTGAGTGATCGAGCCTCAGTAAAATCGATTAGCATTTGCCCTGTCATTCCTAAAGCCTATGCCGTGATTCTGTAGGTCTGAGCACACACTTGAACAATCTTTAAAGGTCCACGATGAATGACCCAAATTTTGGAATTTATAGGCTTGTAGACGTAGGAAAAATTTATTATTCTCTTGGGTGATATAAAGTTTGTATATTCACGAATCATTCTCTTTTGTAGACTACACAGATCCCTTCTCACTCGTAATCTAGCACTATTTCCCTAGCTACCAGGGACACCTCTCTTCCCTCTTGCCAGAACTGAATATTATAATATATATATATAATATATATAATATATATATATATATATATAATATATATATTTTATAATATATATATATTATATTATATATATATATTATATAATATATATATATATATGTATAATATATTCGTGAAAGGGAACTAGGACCCTACACGTACTCACTCCAAGAGCATCACACATAAAAAAGTATCATGCTTACACGGGCTCAGACATTTTACCTACGTTAAAAGAAGAAGATATTAAATATATATTATATATATATAATATATAAATAATGTAAAATATGTATATATATAAATATATATCTATATATATATTATATATTTTATGTATAATTAAATATATATATAATATATATATATATATATATATACATATATACATATATACAATATATATTATATATATATATATATAATAATATTTTATACATATATATTATATATATATATATATATATTTTATATATTAACATATATACATATATTCATATATATAATATATATATAAAATAATAAAATAGATATATACATATATATATAGATATATACATAAAGAGATATATATATATATATATATATATATATTTTAATATTATAATATATATATATTTCTTCTTTTAACGGTAGGTACATGTCTGAGCCGCCGTGGTCACAGCATGATACTTTTTATGTTGTGATGCTCTTGGAGTGAGTACGTGGTAGGGTCCCTAGTTCCTTTCCACGGAATATATATATATAATATATATAATATAAAATATATAATATATATATATATATATATATATATATATAGATATATATATATATATAACATATATATATATATATATATATAAATATATATATATATATATATGATTCAGTATCTGGCAATGAGTAAGAGAGGTGTCGTGGGTAGGCTAGGGAAAATAAGTGCTAAGAATTACGAGTGAGAAGGGATCTGTGATAGTACTACAGAAGAGAGAATGATTCGTGAATATACAAAGCTTATATTCCAACCAAAAGAGAAATAATAATTTATCCATACGTCTCACAAGCCTATAAAATTCAATATTG
>NC_051397.1:16063357-16064830 GCF_015228065.2 Penaeus monodon
GTCCACACACAAGGATTATATATTTTATATTTTATATATAATTCTTCTTTTAACGGTAGGTTCATGTCTGAGCCGCCGTGGTCACGCATGATACTTAATTGTAGTTTCATTTTGTGATGCTTTTGGAGTGAGTACGGGTAGGGTCCCCATTTCCCTTTTCCTGGAGGTGCCGGTGTTCCCCTTTTTAGGAAATCATTCTCTCAATTTATCCGGCTTGGGGCCCAGCATGACTTGGGCTGGCTTGGCCCCCCAGTGGCTAGGTAGGCAATCAAGGTGAAGTCCTCCCCCAAGGGAGCAACGCGCCGGCCGGTGACTCGAACCCTCGAACTCGATTCCCGTCGTGACAGTTTTGAGTCCGATGCTCAACCCATTCGGCCACCGCGGCCTTGACGATCAGGGCTTCCAGATTTTCTGGCAATTTAGAGCGGTGGTTTTGCCATCACCTTCCGCCCGGTGTTTTTTATTTTTTTATCTTTTTTTTTATAGAGTCACCATCTCTATCTACCCGGGACTGACTTGGGCATATATATATTAGATATTATATTATATATATATATATATATAAATATAATATATATAAAATATAATATATATATATATGTATGCATGTATGTATATATGTATGTCTGTGTGGTAGAGATACATATACGATGTACAAATATATATGTGTGTGTGTCTGTGTATTTCTGTGTGTGAAAACAGATATAATCATAGCTCATACTAGCACACAAACAAACAAGTGAGGTTGGAACCCCCTTTTGCCACAACTGCAACCTGTCCTCACGCATCCTCCCCCGTCTCTCAAAGCATCCTCACCCCGTCCCTCACGCATCCTCCCCCGTCCCTCACGCATCCTCCCCGTCCCTCACGCATCCTCACCCCGTCCCTCACGCATCCCCCCCGTCCCTCACGCTAAGACGCTGGCTCGAGTCCCATCTCACGGCTAGAAAACGACATATCGCCTTGAGAAGTCAAAGCAGGTGTCGTAGGGGAATCGCCGCCGTATCACAAGGTTAGCACGCCGAACCGCGGTTGATTAGGAATGGCATCTAATCAGGCAAAGGTGGCACTGCCAAATAACCTTCAATGGTGAACTGAGAAAAGGCCTATATCCTGCTGGGACACACACACACACACACCACACACACACACCACACACACACCACACCACACACACACACACACACACACACATATAATATATAATATATAATATATATAATATATTATATATATATATATATAATTATATATATATATTATTTATATTTTTTTTTTTTTAACGGTAGGTCATGTTGAGCCGCCGTGGTCACAGCATGATACGTAAATGTAGTTTATGTTGTGATGCTTTTGGAGTGAGTACGTGTAAGTGTAAGCGAAAGGGCCCCCGCTGTCGCCAGTGTAAGCGACACGTGAGTTGGGAGCACCACTTCGCAGATGAAACGAGTGGCACCGCAAGCCACAGAATAATGG
>NC_051397.1:16064930-16081996 GCF_015228065.2 Penaeus monodon
ATGAAAATTATATAATTTATTGATTATTATACATTCTTATTTTTTTAAAAATATATTATATATAATATATATATAATATATTATATATATATTGTTTCTTTTTTTTCTTTTTTTCTTTTCTTTTTTAACGGTAGTTTCATGTCTGAGCCGCCGTGGTCACAGCATGATACTTAATTGTAGTTTTCATGTTGTGATGCTCTTGGAGTGAGTACGTGGTAGGGTCCCCAGTTCCTTTCCACGGAGAGTGCCGGTGTTATCTTTTTAGGTAATCATTGTCTCTATTTTATCCGGGCTTGGGACCAGCACTGACTTGGGCTGGCTTGGCCACCCAGTGGCTAGGTAGGCAATCGAGGTGAAGTTCCTTGCCCAAGGGAACAACGCGCCGGTCGGTGACTCGAACCCTCGAACTCAGATTGCCGTCGTGCCAGTCTTGAGTCCGATGCTTTAACCACTCGGCCACCGCGGCCTTATATATATATATATATATATATATATATATATATATATATATATATATATCTTCTTCTTTTAACGGTAGGTTCATGTCTGAGCCGCCGTGGTCACAGCATGATACTTTAACTGTAGTTTTCATGTTGTGATGCTCTTGGAGTGAGTACGTGGTAGGGTCCCCAGTTCCTTTCCACGGAGAGTGCCGGTGTTATCTTTTTAGGTAATCATTGTCTCTATTTTATCCGGGCTTGGGACCAGCACTGACTTGGGCTGGCTTGGCCACCCAGTGGCTAGGTAGGCAATCGAGGTGAAGTTCCTTGCCCAAGGGAACAACGCGCCGGTCGGTGACTCGAACCCTCGAACTCAGACTGCCGTCGAGACAGTCTTGAGTCCGATGATCTAACCACTCGGCGACCACGGCCTCAATCTTGGTTCATACTGGGGCATTATTATAGCCGGTAGATGGAGTGAAGGAATTTCCTGAGGGGTTATATCTGGTTCCTGAGAGTTCCTGAGAGGTTATTTTACGTGGCTGGAGTTGAGGTGGTAACATGGTTTGCGTAAAGAGGGAAATGGACGTGCTTCATGTGGCTCTTCTTGCGACAGGGTAACTGGGGGGGGGATTGTACAATGCAACATCGAACATGGGGACGCCCTCCTGGGAAGGGGCAGCGGGTGGAGGGGCTTGGGCGGATTTTTTGTATTGGGGAAGATTTTCGGTAACTGGAGTAATAGGAGTTATCTCAGGGTAATTTACGGCAACAGGGGAAGAGATACAGTGCCTGAATGAGTCTACCTCTTCCCTTTCGCAGTCCTCACCTAACCGCTCCGGGAAGGTGACGCTCCAGAGGCCCTTCGCACTGTACACAATGCGCGCGCCCGTCAGGAACTGCATGCCCACCACAGTGATGTCGCCGGGGATAAGGTAGCTTACAAAAGAGCCCGTCATCTCGCGGCCAAACCCGGCCAGAGTGACACCGTTCACTTTCCACTCGATCAACACCCGCCCGTTCTGACTGGTCATGAAGCGGTTGTGGTGGTTGATGTTTATGAGGGGCAGATGGAGCCTCTCGGCTAAGCCCAAGGGACCAGTCAGGAACCCGTCAGAGCTCGTGTCAAGCAAGAGCTGCAGGCTGGTGCCGTTAATGCTCATCTCCTGGAAGGGCGGCTAGGTCATGATTTGGGGCGTTACCGGGCACTCCAGGGTCAAAGTAGGACACTCAGGAGAGAAGTCCAGGAGGAAGCGTCCGCCCATCAGGATGTCAAGACCGAGGATATTGACAGGTAGACTGTTAACTCTGATTTGGCATCCTTGTGCCAAGAGCTGCCCGCCGAGCGAATAGAGGTCTGCTTGCATGCAGTCGTTCGTCACCGCAACCCCCCAGGGTGCCACTTGGTTAAAAGACACTGAAGTGAACGGCATTCCTGTGGCCACCAAGAAAGACGTAAACTTGTTGTTCACGCACAAATCCACATAGGGCGTGAAGGACCCCCTGTGCTACTGGGGGTAATACAAGTGACATTCGCAGAGCAACTTGGAGATCTCCCTCTCCCCAAAGTGTCACAATAGCCCCTGAAGGGAATAATGGTCGTTAGATAAGTGTTTTTCTCTCCCTCTCTTTTTACGGTTGTTTGGGTCGTTGGCTTGTTTGGACTGCCGGACTATCGGGTTGGTAGTCCAACACTTATTTTGCATATCTTCTTCTTTTCGCGCCATGCCTGGGGCATGGCCTGAGGGTCTTTTTCGGGTATAAATACCCCTAGTTTTGTGAGGGGAAGAGAGTTCGGTCCTGACTTCTGTGTGTACTGTGGTCCCGTTCTCGGTGTTTCGTGTGCTCGCTTTGGATTTACTTCTTTGGATTTACCTCGCTTCGCGCCAGGACTTGCCGAGTTTGTCTCCGCAAAGTTAAGTATTTAGTGGTTGTGTGTAGGAGACACCTGGTCTCTTTTGGACTTTGGCATGTGGCACGCTACATCATCATCTGTGGGGTGCACTCTTTCTCTGTCCCAAAGCAGCACTTTGTGAACTCAAAGTGTCAAGAGTACAAAAGGGCCCACGTCACATAGAAGGAACACTGCTTGAGGATCCGTACCTCCAGTGTTGCCATTCAGTGTTTTGAAACTAAGTCAATACTTGGTTTCCTTCCCTCAGCTCGAGGATCCCGTAAAACCCCCTGGGAGGAAAGCTTATTTTATTAAGTCTCGTCCATAATAATTTCAGGGCCATTTACATTTTACTTTCTTTTACTTTGTCTCGAATTGTTGTCTTGATACCTGCCTGACCTTGTGGGTGTCAGGCAGTCCGTGCTCTTGTAGTCCCCTTTGGCGTTATTCTGTTATTTGGCCTTCGACGCTAAATTATGTTTCTTACATTTATATATATAAATCATATTTTTTAAATTTTTTTTTAAAAAAGTGTTTTTATTCAGAGTTTAAAAAGCACAGTTTTTTTTGTTTTTTTCGTTATCTCCATTTTGGGTTGGAGATTAACTTGTTCATATTAGGGATTGGTATGTGTTCGTGCTAACACTCTGTTTAAAAATACTTATGGAGTTGGGACGCCAACTTAGGAGTGAAAATACACTGGGCATTTCTGAGTATATTGGTGTGGTTTCACGTGCATTACCCCCCTGTGATCAAATTGGTGATGTACGCATCTATAAAAAATTTCCCATGGGCTGAATTCCTGTAGACCTCCCTAATGTGTGCGATTTGCTCAATAAATGAATATCATACTATCGTAGACCTTTCACTCGGTCCCAAATCAAATGAACAAAGATTATTTACGACATTTTAAATCGGGTTCAGACTAAGGTTGATGCTTGAAATTTTTTGGGTCGGGTTTTCCTTTAGCACCCCAAAATTGCTGGTTATTTTAAATTCGAAAACCAGGAGAGGCGTAAGAAGGCTAGTTTTTGGGAATCGGGGTTATTAAGGGGATACTCTAGAACAGCCCATAACTTTGCTTCCCCGGGGGTTCCCATTTCCCAGGGGTGGATGCTAAATGAAGGGAAGAGGAAAAATTTTATAAATCTTGCATTTTCTTCCAAACCCGCCACGCAACGTTTCAGCCTACGCTTTTTCTCCTTTTTCAAAATTTAAACACATTTACAAAACCCAAACATTCACCCAACTTTACACCGTACTTCCTCCACCCTTTTTCAACAACATTCACACCCCCAACACAACACACACGGTTCCCAAACCTATAATGGGTGGTGGCAGCGTGCCGTGGCCTGGAAACTTAAAAATCTTTTAAATGCAGACGAATTTTTTCCCAAAAAAAAACCCTGCATTCTGGGTTTGGAGCCCGAACTAAACCCGGGACACTTTAAAGGGCTACGGGTCTACGCCCCGCTCAAATCTCATTATCAAAAATTTTTAAATACCCCATTTTTGGACTTTCTTCAAAATTATTATTATTTTTATTATTTAAATATTTTTCCATAATTTTTATCCCTTTATCTTTATTTTTATTACTAATTTTTTTATATATTATTAACTTTATCTTTATTATTATGACTATTATTTTTAACTTTATTACCTTTTATCCGTATTACGAGAAAACTTTTTTTAAAGGGGCCCAAGAGAATTTCCCCCTTGGGGAGTTGGAAAATTTGCGAGTTGAAAAGGGAAAGCCTGGGGGTTTCCCACTAAAACCTTTTTTTTTTCCTCTGACAAACCTCTAAACCAAGATTAAAAAAAAAATGAAAATTAAACCTCATCCCCCCGTCGCGGGGGTTATCAAGGGGCCGTTGTCAGTGGGCCCCCGGGGCTGAAAATTTTAAAGTAGCACGGAGCCAAAGAAGATAAAAAAAACATGTCCAATTAAAAACCCCCTTTAAAAAAATCGGAACGTGGAACGTAATGAAATGAAAGAGAGGGGTTAAATTACTTCCTGCCCTGTAACGAAAGGGATGGGATAAACTTTCAAAAAATAGGAATAAGGGAAAAAAAATTTGGAAAAGTAATGGAATTTTTAAAAAACAAAAGAAAAAAAAGACATTTCTTTTTTTCGGGAAAAGAAAAAAAAAAAATTTATAGTCACGGAGTTTTGCTATGATCCCCACAAAAAAAAATGAAAAATCCCACTAATTGGGTACCCCCAATAAATGATCGCATTTTAAAAGTCAGAATAAAAGGGAAAAAACCTCAAAACCTTAAAGTATTATACAATGTACGCCCCAACAATATTACAATGTAAAAAAAGAAATGGAAAATTTTTATAAAACTCCCAAGTTTATTTAGACACAATCCAAAACAGAGATGTAAAAGTAATCATGGGAGACCTAAAAAGAAAAAGTAGGAAAAAAGGGAAAAAAAGGGCACCTGGGGAAAAAATTTCGGCCTTGGAGATATAAAGGAAAAGGGGGTAAAAATTTTTTGAATTCTGTAGTACAAAAATGAAGAGGATTTTTTTATGTGATGGAAAAAAAAGTCAAAGAAGATGGAATCAATTTTTGTTTTCCCAAACCTAACAAAAAGAATAAAGATCTTAAAAAACAACCCTTTAAATTTGATTTAATGACAGCGAAGGGTGAAACCCCCACCACTGCTAGCCCAAGTTTTAAAAACCATAAAAAAAATTAAAAAAAAAACAAAAAGCCCGGGAATAATGAAATAAAAAAAGAACTAATTCCCAAAAATGCTGGCGAAAGTGTTGAATACTTCTTCTAAAACTTTTTAAAAAAAAATATGGGGAAAAAAAGAAGTGGCCAGGAAAAATGGGTAAAATCCCGTCTTTTTTCCAAAAACTAAAAGGTGGGCGCCCCCCCAATGCAAAAAAATAGGACCCAATTTCATAATAAAACACAGCAGCAAAATTTTTTGGGAAAAATTTGCTGAAAAAAATGGGAAATTAAAGTTAAAAGAAGAAATTGGAGACGAAAAAAAGGAAAGGTTTTGCCCCGGAAAAGGTACCGAAACCCGAAAAATTAAAATTTATCCTAGGAAAAAAACAGAGAACACCAAAGGGCTATACCTTGGGGTTTTATCGAAATTTTTGAAACTTTGATCCCGTTGATCACGATATCCTTTGGGAAAAATATTTTAACGATTAAAAGAAGTTTCCAAAACACATCATCCAACTAAAAAAGCCTGTATGACCAAAAAACAAGCAAAAGGTAAGAAACCCCCTTATGGGGTTTGAAAAAAATGGTTCCCAAATCAAACAAGGAGTGCGGGGCCGGGTTTCGTTCTGTCTCCGCACCTCTTAAAAACATATTTGGGAAGTAAATTATGAAAAAGTGCTCGGGGGAATTTTTAAGGAAAATTTTAAAAATGTTGGGGATAAAAAATTCAAATCTAAGGTAAGCCCATTTATATAGTTTTTATTTCCAGCCGATCACTGAACTAAACAAAAAACTAAGATAAAATTAGAGAAGGGAAGCGAAAACGCTGGCTTTTTTCTTAATACCAAAAAAACTAAAAATCATGAAGATTCAAAATAACCGGCAAGGGGGCAATGAGAACTATTACCCCTCAATGGAATGGTTTTGGGAAAAAGTGGAAAAAAGTTTACTTTTCTTGGAGCCCGTTTTAAAAATACATATGGGTGAAATTACCGGGGGATAAAAAAAGAAACCCCTGCCAAAACGCCACACTTTCTCTCAATGACATTTTCGAAAAAAAACCCAAGCATTACCTTACGGACCAAAAACTGAGGTTATTTAACCCCAATTTGTTTTCCCCAATTTCCCCATATGGTTCCCGAGTGTTGGGGGGCTGAAGTAGTAGACAAGAAAAAGATCCCAAAGTTTTTAAATTGGTGTTTCAGGGGAGTAGCTGGACAGAGAAAAAGACGGGAAAGATGAAGTGCTGAGAAAATAAATTGTAAAACCGGGGTTGGAACCCCTTTTTGAAAAAGGAGGGAAATTTAAAATTATGGTCATGTGAGGAAAATAAAATTTTTTGAGAAGGAATTGCTGACAGGGAGGTAATGGGAAACAGAGGGGAAAAGGCCAAAAAGAAGGACAAGAATTTAGCGACAACATCCAAAGTATTTGGGGTTTTTTTTTTTTTTTTTAAAAAATTTTTTCCCAAGGGGGGGGACGGGGGAAAAAGGCCGGTCGGGGTTTAAGGGGGGAAGGGGTGGTGGAGAGGGCACCGGGTGCCTTAAAAAAAAAAATGGGGGGAACCCTTTTTGATGTTTATTACCATTATCAAATTAAATTTTCATTTTTCTTTTGGGGGTTTTTTACATGGGAAAACTAATATATTTCTATATCATTAATTTTCATTAAATTTTTAAATTTCTCTTATTTACAATATTTTTATTTTCATTATATTTTTCATTTTTATCAATTATCATTAAATTTTTTTTATAATTTTTTAATTTCCCATTTTTTTCTTTTTTTTTATGGGACAAATTTCCTTTGATCTGTAATTAAAAAACAAACACCCGGGTCCCCTACCAGCGGGCCCCGGGTTTATTTAAAATTTGAGGGAAGGAACCCTCAACAAAAAAAATGAAAAAAATATGCAGAACCCGCAAAAATCCCAAAAAATCCGTAAAATTTACGAACACAAAAACCCCTTCAATCATAAAGGGTTTTTGAGAACATGCGCTGTACTATTTTAAAATATTTTTTTGGGCTTCTTTAATTTTGGGGTTTCCCCGGGGGTTTTTTCAAAAAAACTTATCCGTTTTCTTTTTTTAAAGCCCAAATGCTCCCAAAAACAAAAAGGCAGGTTTTGTTTTTAAAAGCCACATCTTTTTCCCCCTTATTTTCCCGGTCTTTATCCCCAAATGGACCCCGGGAACCCGAGAAATTCGGGCCCTTTGATTCCAGTGGGGGTTTTGTTTTTTGCGCCCTTGCCCGGTTTCAGGGAAGTCATTTTGGGGTTTGAAGGCAAATCGCAGCCCAGAAGGAAAAAAGTTTAAATTTGGTTAGGTGGGAAAAATTTGGAAGGGAGAGGGACTCCTTAAAATTTCTTGGCGAAGGGAAAAAAGGCAACCCACTGTTGTAAAAGCCCAAAAAAAAATCATGGTTTAAAGTCCGTAAACGAATCAAAAAGGGAAAAATGCGTAAAGGGGTTTTTTATGCTTTGGGAAACCTCGCCCCGGAGGATTTTTATGTGCAAAGGTTTAAAAGTCATAAAAACTGCTTTTTCGCAACAAAGAACCATTTGGGTTTGGGGGGGAATGTAAAAAAAAATTGGGGGTTTAGACAGGGAAAAAATAGAGAATGTAGAACAAGAAATGGGTTGATTAAAGGTTAAAAATACTTTGGAATAAGTGAAAAGGGGGATGAAAAAGGGGGCAGGAAAGATAATTTTGATGACCCAAGGGCCAAATATTTTCAGGGCCCAAAGAGGGTTTTGGGTGTAGGGGTAAAACTGGACAAAAAAAGATAAAAGATTTTGATGGGTTCCGGGCTATTTCGGAAAGAATCGTGTTGGGGAATTTAAAAGGGCAAAACCTTTATTTTGATCCCTCCATAGGAATGCCCAAATTTAGAGATACAGAGGGGAAGGAAAAATTTAGGGGATTTTACGGGATTTAGAGAAGGCAAGGAAAAAATGGAAAAACCCCCAGGAGATTATTTTTAACATGGGGGTATGAATGTGAAGGTAGGAAAGGAAGAGAAGGGAAAAAAGTTTGGGCCCCATGGTCTTGGAACCGAAAAAGTGGAGGAGAAAAGGGGGGTTTAAAGGGGTCCCCGGGAAAAAACCAAGTGGGTGAGAATACTGGTTTTCCCAAAACCCTCCCAGAAAAGGGTTTTACACATGGGGGTAAGGGCCAGGTGTTTGAAGTCGTAATCCCCAAAACGTTTCATAAAAAATTTAAACAGAGGGTCAGGAACGCAGTTAACAGGTAAAGGGTACCAAAGGGGCCGGGTGTGCCCAGTTTTATAGTACTGCTAAATTTTCCAAACTGGCCCGGTTAAGTCAGGAAAAAATAAAAAAAACCAAAAAATAACATAAAAATTGAGGGGGGGAAAATCCCAAAAATAAAACCAGAAAAGAAAAAAAAAGTTTTCGTAGGGAAATTAAAGGAAAAGACCGGTTTTGGTGCACTACTTGGCATAAATCTGGGCCCTGATATCAAAAAACAATATAGTCAATTAGGCCAATACGGGGGGCTTACCTTATTACTTATGGCCTTTTTATTCAAAGAGCAAATTCGTCTGTGCCACAAAAAACGCCTACAGCGCCACCACACCCCGATGATAATCCATGTTTTCAGCTCCAGTGATTTTTTAAAATTTTCCAGCTGATCACGAGAAAGCGTCACGGTCATGGCTAAGAAACAAGCGAACTATATGATTTGTTGATAATTATTTAAATTTAAATATATATATTATATATTATATATTATATATAATAGTTATATTTTATTTTTATATTATTATAAAATTACTTATTTTTTATATATAATTTATTAATTAATGTTTTAATTATTATATATATTATTTAATTTATATACATATATTATTTTATATAGAATGTAATTCATATATTAATATATATATATATAATAGATATATAAGTAATTAATGCTAATATAATATAAAATATATATATATAATATTATAAGATATTATATTATATTATATATATAAGAAATATATATATAGATTTTATATAAATATATCTATATAATATATATATATATATTTTTATATAATATATATAATAATATAATAATAATAGATCAGAATGAAATTATATATTTATAGTAAAATATATATATATTTTAATCATATATATATATTGTGTGTGTGTGTGTGGTGTGTGTGTGTGTGTGTGTGAAAATATATATGTAAAATTATTTAGTATAAATTTATATATATAATGTAATATAAGATATAATATACATATATATATTATATATAGATATATATATTATAATATATATATAATTAATTAACTAATTATATATATTTATATATATATATATATATTATTATATAGTATATATATTTATCCCATACATTATGATATGTGTATATATATAAATATATAAAATATATATAGATCATATATATATATATATATAAAATATATTATATATAAATGTTATCTTTGTTATGATTATTTTTATTATTTATTTTATTTTTTAAATTATTATCATTATTAATTATTATTATTTTTAATTATTTTATTATTATTATTATCATATTTATATTATTATATTATAATTATTTTTATTTTAGCATGGTTATTATTATTATCATTATTAATATTATTATCGTTATTATTATTGTCATTATCATAACAATTATTATTATTGGCCTTATATATTATGATATATATATATATATATTAAAATATATATAAATACACCCCACACACACACCACACACAAACACACACACACACACACAACACACACACACACACATACACATAGTATATATACATATATATATATAAAATTTTAGATATATAATAGAATATATGATATATAATTATATATATATAACATATATATGCAAAAATATATATAAATATATATTATTATATATAAAATAAATATACAAATATTTTAAATGTATTAAAAATAGATATATATATAGAATATATATATATATATTATATAATATATATAACAACACATATATACATACAGTCATACAAACATACTACATACATACACACACACACACACACACACACCACATACACACAAATATATAATATATATATATATATATATTATATTTTAAAATAATAAAAATTTATATTATTATATATTTAAATATATATATATATATACATATACACCAAACACAAAACACACACACCCCACACACATATTATATATATATATATATATATATATATATATATATATATATATAAATATTAGTGTGTGGGGTGTGTGTGGGTGTGTGTGTGTGTGTGGTGTGTATATATATATATAATATATATATATATTTTAATAATATAATATATATATTATAAAATATAAAATATATATATATATATATATAATATATATATATAATATATATATATATAATATATGCATAATACATATATATAAATAATATACATATATATATATATATATATATATATATATATAGATGATAGATGGGATAGATATATATAATATATATATATATAATATAATATATATATAAAATTTTATTATAATATATATGTATATGGATGTATGTATGTTTATGTGTGTGTGTATGTGTGTATGCGTATATATATATATATAATGCACTGCATATGAATTATATATATATATGAATTATATGATTTTATACAATGCAATATACAATGCACTGCTTTTATACAATGCAATATACAATGCAATATACAATGCATGCATTTTGAAAATGGCATGGCCGCCGGCCTCACTCCAGATATATATGGTGTGACTTCACTCGCGAAATGGCGCTTCAAATCGGTTTTATAACAGACGATCGAATTTTAACATACAAAAACTTTTTTAAAAAAAACAATTGGTTGGGATATAACACATATTATGGCTGTCATTATTTTATTTATACATCAAATATCAACATACAACCAAATAACATGGTTTTTAAAAGACCGGACTTTTCCTTTAAAAATCACTATAGTGCATTGGAGAGCGTAAGTGAATCACCAGATGCTTGGGTTATTTATCGAGACGCCATTGTTGAGGTAGCGGAGAGTGTTCTGCCGAAGAAGAAAACAAAGGCGAAACAACCATGGATGACAGCTGAGATACTTGACATGATGGATAGAAGAAGGGCTACAAAGCAAGAAAATATAGAAAAATGCAAACAACTGGATGAGAGCATTAAAAAGAAATGCAACGAGGAAAAAGAAACATGGCTCAACAGCAAATGTGAGCAAGTTGAGAGCTTAAAGAATAAGGATGCGAGAAATATGCATCAAGAAATCAAGGAAATAGTGGGACGGAAAGTGTGCGTTTCAAGTGGATGCATTAGAGCAAAAGATGGAAGTATACTCCTGGAGAAAAAAGATATCATGAGCAGATGGACAGAGTACATCGGTGAACTGTTTGAAGATGAAAGAGGAGGAAGGCCTGTCATCAGGAAAGAAGTAGATGGACCAAGCATAATTCAGGAAGAAGTACAGTATGCACTTCATAGAATGAAAAATGGTAAGGCTACAGGACCGGACAACATAGCAATAGAGTTGGTAAAAGAACTAGAGGGGTTTGGAGTTCAAAAAGTAACTGAAATTGCAAACATCTACAACACAGGTCTCATTCCAACTGACCTCAACAAGTCTGTATTCATAATGCTTCAAAAGAAACCTGGAGCAAGTGAATGTGAACTCCACAGGACAATAAGTTTAATGAGCCACATATAAAATTGATCCTGAACGTTTTGCTCAAGAGAATGAAGACCAAAATAAGGGAAGAAATATCGCAAGAACAAGAATGCATACACGAGAGGAAAAGGGACTCGGAATGCAATATTTATATTGAGAATGTTGGGAGAAAGAGCGATAGAAGTTTAGACAGACTTATACCTATGTTTCATTGACTATAGCAAAGCATTTGATAAGGTAAAACATGAAGAAATGTTTAGAATGTTGGAAGCATTAGATATTGATGGAAAGGACTTACAACTGATTAGGAACTTATATTGGGAACAGAGTGCTGCCATCAGAATAGACGGAGAAATAAGTGAGTGGACATCAGTCAAGAGAGACAAGGGTGTGTATTATCACCAACTCTGTTTAACTTATATAGTGAAATTATTTTAAAGGAGATTAAGAACATGCCAGGTGTGAAAGTTGGAGGGATCAATATTAACAACTTGAGATAAGCAGATGACACTGTACTAGTAGCAGAAACGGAAACAGATCTTCAAAATATATTGAAAAAGGTTGTAACAGAAAGTGAGAAGAAAAGTCTTAAGATAAACATCAAGAAGACGGAATGTATGGTGATATCAAGGAAGAATATAACACCAAAATGCTCTTTGAATATCAAAGGTGAAGAAATAAAGAATATTGAGAAATTCACATACTTGGGTAGTTTGATAACATCAGATGGAAGAAGTGTAACTGAAATAAAGAAAAGAATTGGTATGGCAAAGGAAGTCTGCAACAAGATGAATGCTGTCCTTAAGAACAGAAAGTTGAAGGTAAAAAACAAAGTTAGAGTGTTAGAATGTTACGTGTGGTCAGTTTTGCTTTATGGGTGTGATGCTTGGACAGTCAATGAAAATGAAAGAAAGATTAAAATCAGTAGAAATGTGGTTCCTCAGAAGAATGCTCAGGATTTCATGGACTGAAAGAGTTACTAATGAAGAAGTTTTAAGAAGAGCAGGAGTTAAAAGAACTTTGATGAAAGCTATTAGGAAAAGACAGATGCAATTTTTAGGACACGTAATGAGATGTAAAGGATTGGAAAACTTAGTGTTCACAGGAAAGATAGAAGGAAAGAGAAGCAGGGGTAGACAAAGGCAGAAGTTCATCACCAGCTTGAACAAAGATCTCAATATGGGCAGAAGTGACTTAGAACAGCTAAAGTTGTCAACAGACAGAACGGGATGGAAAACCATGATCGCCAACACCCTGAAAGGACAAGGCACTTAGAAGAAGAATACTTTGATATCTTTTCGAGCACTTTTGCTGGGACGTTTCTGTCTGAAGGGATGCTCATATCTATAAACAGGCAGGTGTTGTTTATTCTGTTATTAATGACGATATCTGGACGATTCGCTTGTATAGTACGATCTGTGTGAACTGGAAAGTTCCACAAGATTGTAGCATCTTTGCCTTCAATAACTGGCTCTGGATAGTGTATGTACCATTTATCTTGCATTCCGATAGAAAAGTGCTTGCAGATCTTCCAGTGCAGGTACTTGCCCACTCTGTCGTGTCGATTTTTGTACTCATTCGGTTAATATTGAGCAACCAGATACAAGGTGATCAATCGTCTCAACCTTGTCTTCACAAAACCTACACTTTGGGTCAGTGCAATTGTGCAAGAAGTTAGCTTGATAGTTTCTGGTAAACAAACTTTGATGGGTCACAGTTTCATCTACATCAGTGTGTTTGCTTCGAGCTGCAAACTGTCCTTGGAGAGGCTTTTCATGCCACCTAGATTCAAGTTTTTCTTGTCCGACCTTCTTCGCTTTTTGTTTTTTATGTTTAGCAGCCAATGTTGGCAACATATGTTCGATGTTTTCGCTCTCAATACCTAATTCATGAGAAAACTTATCTGATTCCTTTATTATTGAGTGTGACCTTTTGGAGTTTCAATGTATTCTAATTGAAGCATCCAATCGTTGGTTAGATCTAAGTATTGCAAGAGACCAATCGTTGTTGTTTTGTACGATAATTCCAACTGCATCATCCCCCTACCTCCTTTACTTCTAGGGACGTACAGACGGTCTACGTCTGATTTAGGGTGATACGTTCTGTTTACTCCTAGACATTTAAAGGTTTCTTCCTGATCTAATCCCTTTATTACAGTATCAATACTTAATTTTATATTGTCAGATGTCACTAGTTTTCCTTGCTTAAAGGTTGCTTTAGCACACTTATCGAGACCAAACTTCATACTTATGTCATCACTACATTATTATTATTATTATTATTATTGAAAAAGTTTCTTTAGATTTGTTAATTAAAATCAAACACCGGGTCACTACCAGGGACCTATCGTGATTGACGTTTGAGGTAATGGAACACCAATAAAAATATGCAAAAAGATGCAGAACAATTACAAATTAAAACATCTAGTCAAGTCAATTCACGAACATAAAATATTTTAGATCGATAGGGCTCTTCTGAGAAACATGCACTGTGTGTTTAATAACTATTTTCTGGACTTCTAATTTTGGATTTCTCTGTATTTGTCCAAGAACCTTATCAGATTAAATAACGAGAGAGAAGACAGAGAGAGAGAGAAAATTAAAGAGAGGAAATTCCTTACCCACGATTTATTCCATAATGTATCGGAGGTGCACCAAGCATTATGTCATATTGGGAGAATAATCTTATTAACGAAAGGAAGGAAAGAAGTAAGATGAACAGGAAGAAGAGGGAAAAACTGAAAGAGCAACAGGAAAGGGACAGAAATGTGGAGAGAATATGCTAAAAAAAAAGATAATTAAAAGAAGGAGACAGTGTTTAAGTAGGTAATTTAATTAAGTAGACAGTAAATAGATAATTGGGTAATAACAATGCGGCAAATAAGCAGATGCATTACTAAGGAAAGAGAGTAGGGAAAATGAAAACGAAAAAGGTAATGAACATATTAGGGAAAATAAGTTGTATTCCAAGAATAAATTGATGAGGCGAGAAAAAGGGCGATGGGGAAGGGAACAGGAAAATGAATATCTACCTATTTGTCTATCGATGTATGTATGTATTTATAGATTACTGTCTGTCGGACGATCTATCTACCTATCTATCTGTCTGTCTGTCTGTCTGTCTGTCTATCTATATATCTATCCATCTATTTATCAATTTCTCTATCTATTTGCTTACGAATATGCGTGCGCGTGTGTGTATGTGTACGCACATGTGTATGTTAATAAGATAGATTTCAAGTGGGATGGATATGGCAAATATATGGAGGTAGATAACTGTATTGCAAGGTAGATAGATTTAGTGAAGTATAGATCAATCGATAAATATACAGATAAAACGGAAACATATAAAGATGAAGGGAGAGAAAGGCACCTAAAGAGATAGGGAGAGATAAATTATGGAGATTGACAGATAGCAATTAGAATGATCAAATAAATAGTAGAGATAGATTTATATATATAATATATAATATATATATATATTATATATATATATATATAGATATATATAATATATTATATATATATATTATAATATACGTTTTACACACACACACACACAAAACAACTTTTTCCATGTTTCATAAGTCTTTATATAATAAATTTTACCTTTGAAGTTTTTTCCGTTCTTATTTTTATTTTTATATGTGTAAAATAGAATTAAAACCAGGTTTTATAGGAGACAGCGATGTAACTCTGATAATCCCTTCACGAAACTGTCCGTGACCATCTACTTGTGCATTGATTCTTCTTAATTTTTTGTCTCCTAATTCTTCCCCTCCTAATTATTCATTATTTCCTTCTTTTGTTGTTACATTTTATCATCATTGTTTATATTTCTCCTCAATTTCCTTCATCTTATTTCTGGTCTTCTCCTGTTTTTCCTTATTTCTGGGGTTCTTTCTGCCCATACCTCACTGTCCCTCCTTTTTGCCTTCAAGAGGTTCGAACATACTTTTCTTTTTCTTTCTCTCTTCAATTGAGAGAGAGAGAGGAGATCTCTCTCTCTCTCATTATCTATCTATCTTCTATTTTCTACTCTGTCTCTTCTCTCTCTTCTCTCTCTTCCTCTCTTCTCTCTCTCTCTTCCTCTCTCTCTCTCGTCTTCTCTCTCTCTCTCTCTCTCTCTCTCTCTCTTTCTCTCTCTTTGTGCTTCTTCTCAACCTTTTTACTTTTACGGGGTCACCAGAAGCCTTGTTTAGAATTTTTTCTCGGCCATTAGATCACCTTAATGGAGAATCTGCGTAGCAGTAACAGGCTGCAGTGAGTGAGAGACATGTATATAATTAAATAGGTAGAGATGAAGAGGGAAGGGTAGGGGAGAGAGAATGAAGGATAAGGAAGAGACTGAGAGAGAAACAAATCTATTGTGTAATAAAAAGAGAAATAAGAAATTATTTTGTTATCATTACTGTTTTGTCATTATTATGACTGCTATTATGATCATCATCATCATTAATAATAACATCAGACAATGATAATATTATTATTATAAGTATCATTGAGAGAGAGAGAGAGAGAGAGAGAGTTTGGCATATACATAAGCCTATTCTGTAAGCCATTTTCCCAGTAAACCACGTGGCTGTTTACCACGTGGCTCCAAGTCCAATATAAGAACTATCCATTCAGCGAGGGCGTAGATGACGATCATATCTGACCTCGCCTGACCCGAGAAGGAGAGAGGGAGGGAGTGAGTTCATTCTTCAACAAGAATTAGAAAGAGAGCGACAGGTCCTCCTCTCGCCAGCAGCCGCCGCCCTAATGCCTCTGGGGAAATGAACATACGTCAGGAAGTGACGTCTTCCATTTCGATGTTGATGTAGAGGTGATTCTTTTGCGTTAATTAAATACTCAAGTAAACATGGAGAGACAAGGGGGAGAGGGGGAGAAGGAGAGAGAGAAATGGGGGGAGAGAGAGAAACGGGGGGAAAGAGAGAGAGAGAGAAACAGGGGGAGAGAAAGAGAAGGAGAGAGAGAAACGGGGACAGATAAATAGAAGGAGAGAGATAGAGAGAGAGCGCAAGAAACGGCAGGGAGAGGCAGTGACATTATTTAAAGCAATAAGCCAGAGGAAGGTAAAAGAATCGAGAGAGAGAGAAGAGAGTAGATTATTAACGAGGATGCAAGGAGGAAAAGAGACAGCAGAGCAATAAATAAATACAATAAGAAATAAATACAATAAGAAAGCGAGATGAAAGGGAAAGCGTGAACGAAAGTGTGAGGAAAGAGGATAGAGGATAATGAGAATAAGAAAAGGTTGAAAGAATGGAAGGAAAATGAAGGGTGGGTGGGTGCTTCACGCGCATGGTGATGTGAAGCGATGGTGTGGTAGCCTAGTAGTGTTAAGGGTGCCTGCCCTTTCGCTTTTAGCTT
>NC_051397.1:16082096-16104596 GCF_015228065.2 Penaeus monodon
TTTTGTCCCCGCAAAGTTAAGTATTTAGGGGTTGTGTGTAGGAGACCCCTGGCCCTTTTTTGGTTTTGGCGTGTGGCACGCTCATCATAACTGGGGGTTTTGACTCTTTCTCTCCCCCAAACAGCACTTTGTGAACTCAAATGTCAAGAGTACAAAAGGCCCAGTCACATAGAAGGAACACTGCTTGGGATCCGTACCTCCAGTGTGCCTTTCAGTTTTTTGAAAACTAAGTAAATACTTTTTTCCCTTCCCTCAGTCGAGGATCCGTACCCCCCTGGGAGGAAAGCTTATTCTTTGAGTCTGCCCATAAAATTTCGGGCCCCTTTTTTACTTTTTACTTTCTTTATTGTCTGTTTTGTTGTTTGAACCTGCCTGCCTTGTGGGTGTCAGGCAGTCGTGCTCTTGTAGTCCCCTTTGGCGTTTATTCTGTTATTTGGCCCTTTCGACGTAGATTTGTTTTTTATTTTTAATATAAAAAATATTTTTCTTTTTGTTTACCAAGTGTTTTTATTCAAGTTTAACAGCCCATTTTTTTTTTTTTTTTCGTTAATCCCTTTTTGGGTTGGAGATTAACTTGTTCATATTGGGGATGGTATGTGTTCGTGCTAACCCCCCTGTTTAAAAATACTTATGGATTTGGGACGCCAAACTTAGGAGTAAAAATACACTGTGTCATTTCTGAGAATCGGTGTTGTTTTCACTGCATTACCCCGCGTGATAAAATTGGTGATGTACGCACATAAAATTTCCCCATGACTGAATTCCTGTAGACCTCCCTAATGAGGCGATTTGCTCAAAAAATAAAATATCTATATCGTAGAGCTTTCACTCGGCCCCAGTAAAATGAACAAATGATATTTACGAATTAAATTTCCCCGGTTCAGACAAAGGCTAAATGCTTGAAATTTTTCTTGGCTCGGGTCCCCTTAGCAGCACTTTGCGGGTTTACTTTATCTCGAAACCCCTGAAAGCTTAAGAAGGCAGATGAATCGGAGTATTAAATGATACTTAGAACAGACCAAAATTTGCTATACCCGGGTTCCACTTCCAGCAGGTGGGCTCAAAAATGAAGGGAAGGAAGAATATTACACTTGCATTTTTCTTCCCAAACCGTCCACGCAGACGCTCAGCCTCGTATCCCCCTTTTTCCTTACACACTCACTCCAACTTCAGCACATACTCCGTACTTTCCTTCCCCCCTTCTTTCAAAAACCCTTCACACCCCAACAAACACACACGGCCCGAACCTACTAATGGGGTGGGGGCAGCGTGCCGTAGGCCTGGAACCTTACACTGTTCACTGCAGCGAATCTTTTCCCTAAAAAAAAACCGCATTCTCGGTTGGGCCCGAACTCAACCAACACTTGAAGTCTATGGGTCTACCCCCCGCTCAAATCTCATTACAACTTATTATCATCATTTTTGACTTACTATCAAAATTATTATCAATTTTATTACTAATTTTATTAAATATTATCTCCTTATCTTTATTATTATTACTAATTTTATTTATATTATTATTAAAACGTATATTATTTTATGATATATTATATCTTTTTTTACCTTTATCCGTTTTACAGGTAATTTTTTAAAGCGGCAGAGAATTCCCCTATTTTGTTGGAGATCGAGTTGAGAAGGAGCCTGGGGGTTCCACTAAATTTTTTCTTTTCTCCTACAAACTCTACACCAAGATTAAATACAGAAATGATAATTCATACCCATCCCCCGTCGCGTGGGTTAAAAGGGGGGCGCGTTAGTCAGTGGGCAACCAGGGACAATGTTAAGTATGCTTTGGAAGACAAAAAAAGATAAGAAAACATGCCCAATTAAGAAACACTTAAAAAAATGGGGAAAGGGGAACGTAAGGAAAATGAAAGAGATGGGAAAAATTAAAACTGTCGAAACGAAAGGGGATAGATACAACATTCAAATACGGGAATAAGTGAGACCAATTGGGAAAAAAGTAATGGAATTTTCAAAACAAAAGAAAACAAGACGTTTTTTTTTGGGAAAAAGAAGAGGAAAATTATATCACGGATTTTGCTTGTTCCACGAAAAAAACGAAAAATGCACTAAAAAAAATTTACACCCAATAAATGTTTGCTTTTAAAGTCAAAAATACAAGCAAAACCTCATAACATTATATTATACAATGCTAGCCCCAACCATTTTGAAAGTGAAAAGAAATGGAAAATTTTTTTAAAAACACTCTCCAATCTTAGAAAAAATCCAAACGAGAGTAAAATAATCAGGGAACCTAAACCCCAAAAGTAGGAAAAAATGACAAAAAAGTGACACCGGGGAAAAATTCGGGCCTTGGAGATATAATGAAAGAGGAAAAGATTTTTTGAATTTGTAGTAAAAAAACGAAGATGGATTGTTTTTGGGGGAAAAGAAGCAAAGATAGAGGGAATAAATTTTGTTCCAACCCTTACAAAAAATAAAGATCTAACAAAAAACATTAATTAGCCCCAATGACAGCGAAATGAACCCCACCACTGCTAGACGAAGTTAAAAAAACCCATAAAAAAATTTAAAGAATAACAAGACCCGGGGAATAGATGAAATAACAACAGAACTAATCAAGAATGGGGGGAAATGTTAAACTTCTTCTACAAATTTGTAAAAAAAATATGGAAAAAAAAGAAGATGGCCAGAAGACGGGGTAAAATCAGTCTTTACTCCTATCCCAAAAAAAGGGGACGCCCCCAATGCAACAAATGGACATTGTTTAATAAGTCACAGCAGCAAAATTTTGTTGAAAATTATTGCTAAAAAGAATGAATTGAATTTAAAGAGAAAAATTGCGACGAACAAGGATTTTTTTCCCCCTAAAAGGTACCAAAAACCGTTAAATCTAAAATTGATCAAGAAAAAAAACAGAGAAAAACCCAGAAAGGCCTTTTACCGTTTTTCATCGATTTTTTGAAGTTTTTGATATGTTGATCACGATACCTCTGGAATAATGGAAAAATATGAATTTTCCAAAAACCATCACCAACTAAAAAAAACCCAGTATGACCAACAACAAGCAACTGTAAGAACCACTTATGGGTTAGCAGAAGGGTTTTTCAAAAGTCAAACAAGGGGCGACAGGGTGCGTTCTGTCCCGCCCCCTTTTTAACACATTTCTGAAGAATAAGAAGTGCTCTGGAGAATTCTAAAGGGAAATGTAGAGTTGGGGATAAAAAAATATCAAATTAAGGGACGCCGAGATAATTTTGGTTGCCAGCAGTATCACTGAACTCAACAACTACTAGATAAAGTTTAGAAAGCAAGCGAAAAAGGTGGCTTGTTTCTTTAAAACCAAAAACTAAGATCAAAAGATTCAAAAATAAACCGGGAATAAAAAATGAGAACTGTTACAAACAAGGTGATTTTGGAAAATTGAAAGAGTTCACTTATTGGAGCTGTTTTAACTAAAACATATGATGATTTACCGAGATAAAAAAAAAGAATTACCTTTCCCCCAAAAAAAACCACGTTGCTCTCAAGACATCTGGAAACCCAAGCTTACCCTTTCAGACAAAGCTGGGTTTGAACTCATTAGTTTTCCCAATTGCATATATGGATTGAGTGTTGGGTGTGAAGTAGATAGCAAAAAAAGATCAATAGTTTTTAAAGTGGGTTACAGACGAGTACTGCGATTTGCTGGAAGAGAAGAAGACGAATGAGGAAATGCTGAGAAAAATAAATTTTAAAGACCGGGTGTTTGGGCTCTTGAACGGGGGAAAAATTTAAAATTTATTGGGCATGTGATGAGAAAAAAAGATTGAGAAGGGCTTTGACAGGGATGGTAATGGGAAACAGAGGAAGAGGCAAAAAGAAAACAAGATGACGACAAAATAAAAATATTTCGGGGTTTTCGATGGAAAGTGGGGAAAAAAAAGCGCAAAATCGAGTTTAGTGGGCAAAGGGTGGGGAAGGTTCCACGGCCCGCTTTAAAAAAAGAATACGTTATTGATGAGATTACCATTATCTTATTATTTTCATTTTTCTTGGGTTTATCATAATACTAAATATTTCTATTATTATTTTTATCATTTTTTTAATTTCTTTATCATAATTAATTTTTTTAATTATATTATCTTTTTTCATTACTTTTATTTTCAATTATTATTTCCCATTTTTTTTTTTTTTTTTATGCACAATTTTTTTAGATCTGCTATTTTAAAAACAAAACCGAGTCCTACCCGCGACCTAGGGTGATTGAGTTTAGGGAATGGAACATCAACAAAAAAATGTAAAAAAAAATGCAGAACGCCACAAATCAAAACATCCAGTCAATTCAGAAAACAAAAAAATTTAGATCGATAAAACTCTTCTAGAACATCGAGTGGTTTAAGACTTTTTTTGGGCTTCTCTAAAATTTTTGGGTTTTCCCCGGTATTTTTTCAAAAAAACTTTTCCCTATCTTTCCTTATAAAGCCAATGCTCCAAAACAAAAGGGAGGTTTTGTTTTTAAATGCCAAAATCTTTTCCGCCTTATTTCCCGGGCTTTATACGCACTCGCCCCCGGGGGCCCGAGAAATTTTGGCTTAGCCAGTGGGGGTTTGTTTGTTGCGCCATTGCCCAGGGTTACAGGGAAGTCATTTTGGCTTAGAAGGGAGAATCGCAGCCTAGAAGTCAACAGAAACTTAGGTTTTGGTGGAAGAATTTTTAGAAGGGAGATGGACTCTTAAAATTCTTGGGAGAAGAAATGGAACCCACTGTTGTAAAATGAAAAAAATTGGTTTAAGCCAGTAACGAACAAAGCAAACGGGTAAAAGGGGGTTTTTACTGCTTTTGGTAGGAATCCCCGCCCGGTAGGATTTTATGGCAACAGGGGACCGTCATCAACTGTTTTTCGCAACAAAGAACTGAGAAAGGGAAGGGAAGTAAAACAATGAGTGAGACAGGAAAAAAAGGAATTTTAAAAAAGAAATGGATCGATTAAGGTTAAAAATACTAGGAATAATGAAATGAGATGAACGGAGCAGGAAAATAATTAGGATGACAAGACCAAAGTTTTCAGGAGGCAAAGATGTTAAGGTGTGGGAAAACTGGACAAAGAAATAAAAAATTGTGATGGGGTTTCCCGGGGATTTTGAAAAAAAATCTTTTGGTGAATTTAAAGGGGAATATCCACATTAGTATAGCTCCAACATCAGAGCTTACAGAGAAGAAATGAGGCTTCTATAAGGATTTAGAGAAGGGAAGAAAAAAAAATGTAAAAACACCAGAGATTATTTTAAAACATGGAATAGAATGTGAAAATAGGAAAAGGAAGAGAAGGAAATATTGTTGGACCACATGGGCTTGGAACACGAAATGTGAGAGGAGAAAAAGGGTGGGAAAGGGGTCAGGGAAAAAAACCAAGTGATAATGAAAACCCGGGTTCCAACACCATCCTAGAAGGGGTTTAAAAATGGGGAAGCCCGGGGATAGAAGTCGTAAACAAACGATTACAACAGTTAATCAGAGGTTTAGGAAAGCAGTTCAACAGGTAAAAGGGGACCCCGGAGCAGATTGTGCCAGGATCAGTCCTGCTAGTTTTCCATCTGCGGTTTAAACAAGGAAACTAAAAAAACCAAAAGTAACATAAAAATTGAGGGTTTGGGGAACTCAAACATAACCCGAAATGAAAAAAAAGTTTACGGTAGAAGTTTTAAAGGGAAAAGACCGGTTTTGGGGCCTACTTTGCAATAAATCTAGGCCCTGATACATAAAAACCAAATTTAAATGTAATTAGTGCCAATACGGGGGTTTTCCCCTTTATTATATAGACCTTTTTTACTCAAAGCAGGGATAATATCGTCTGCTGCAAAAAAAAACCTACAGCGCCACCACACGCCGAGACGCACACCAGTAACAGCCCAGCGAGTTTTACAATACAAGTGTCACAGAGGAAAACGGTCAGGGGCAGGGGTGCAGAGGAAACGACTATGATTCTTCGTCTGATGAGGGAAACCTGGATTTAAATTTTTATAGTATTTAATAAGAAAAAAATAAAATAAAAATTATAAAAAAAAAATAAATTAATTTTTTAAAAAATTAGATTAATTAAAAAAGAAAAATTAAAATTAAATTTTTAAAAAATTATTAATAATAATTAAAAAAAAATAAAAAGAAAAATTTAAAAATATATATAATAAAATAAAAATATATATTATATAAATATATATATTATATTATTTAAAAAATATTTTTAAAAATATTTTAAGAAAATATAATATAATATATATATATATATATTTTAAAATATATATAGTATATTATATATTTTAAAATTTTAAAAATATTTAATAATATATTTATATTATATAATTAATAATTATATATGATATATAAAATAAATATAATATATATATATTATAAATATTAAGATATTTAAAAATATATATATTATATAATATTATTTTATATATATATTTTTTTTTTTTTTTTTTTTTTTTTTTTTTAATATTATAATTTATATAATTAATTTATTTATATATAATAATTTTTTATTTTTTTTTTTTTTTTTTATTTTTTAAAATTTAAAATTATATAATATATATTTTTATAAAATATATATATTAATATATATATTATATATAATATTTTATATAAAATATAATAATATACCAATTATTATATTTATATATAAATATTATTAAAGATATATATATATAATATATATATATATATTATAAATTATTATTTTATATTATATTTTTTTTTGTTTTTTTTTTTCTTTTTTTTTTTTTTTTATTATTTTTAAAATTTTTATTTTTTATTTATTTTAATTTTTAATTTTTACTTTTAAATTTTTAAAATTTATTATTTTATTATTATTTTATTATCTATTATTTTTATTTTTTATATTATTATATTATTATTTAAAATTTTTATTATTATTTGATTTATCAAAATTTTTATTTTGTTATTAAAAAAAAAAAAACCCCCCAAAAAAAAAAACCCAACCCCAAAAAAAAAAAATACATAAAAATATATTATTATTAAATTTTTATTATTATTATTTATTTTCATTTATTAATATTATTATCTATATTATTTCATGATATAAAATTTATTATTATTTTTTTTTATATAAAAACACAAAAAAACACAACCCCAAAAACAAAAACACCAAAACACAACACACACACACACACCCCACACACACACACACCACACACACCCCACAAACAACCCCCAAAAATAATATATATATTTATATAATATAAAAATATATATAATATAAAGAATATATAAAACAATATAACAAAAAAAAAAAAATAATAATATTATATAAAATAAAAAAATATATATATTATATATATATTTTATATATATATATAAAAATATTTATATTTAAAATATATAATAAAATAAAATAATAATTAATAAAAAAACAAAAAAAACAAAAAAAAAAAACAAAAAAAAAAAAAATATAATATTATTTTGTTTTAAAATTAATATAAAATAAAATATATAATAAATAACATAATAATAATACAAACACACCAACAACACCAAAAAAAACCACCCAAACAAAAAACACAACAAAAACAAAAATATATAATATATTATAAATATATATATATATTATATAATATATATAATATAATTAAAATTATAAATATAAAAAAAAAAAAAAAAAAAAAAAAAAATATATATAAAATAAATATAAAACTATTTTTTTATATATGTTTTTTATATAGAAAAAAATAATATATATATAAAATATATTATATATATATATATATATATATATATATATATATAATGTCCCATACTATTTAATATATATATAATATATATATGTATATATAAAATATTTAATATATAAAAATATATATATATATATACTTTATGTATATTATATATATAAATATATAATATATATATAATAAATATATATATATATATAATATATTATTATATTGTGTGGTGTGTTGTGTGTTGTGTGGTGTGTGTTGTGTGTGTGTGTGTGTGTGTGTGTAAAAATAATATATATATATAATATATATATATATTTATATTAATATTTTTAATAAAATTTTATATTTTTATAATTATATTTTATTATTGTTATTATTATTTTATTTATTATTTTATTTTTTTTTTATTATCATTTTTATTATTATTTTTAACATTTATTTTTATTATTAGCATGGTTATTCTATTACATTACTATTATTTTTATTATTATTATCATTATCATTATTTTATTTTTATTATTTATTATTATTATTATTATATTATTATTATTTCATTTTTAAATATTATTATCGTATTATTATTGTCATTATCATAAAAATTTTTATTTTTTGTCCTTATATATTTTAAAATATATATATAAACCCACACACCACACACACACACAAAAACACATATCATAATATATATATATATATTATATTTAAAATATATATATATATTTATTTTATATAATATAATTATTTTATAATATAATCATATATTTATATTTTAAATATACATATATATAAAAACATATATATATATATATTAATTATATATATATAATATATATATAAAAAATTTATACACACATAAACAACAGGCATACCATACATCCCTACATACCACACACAAAACCACACACCACACACACAAAACCACATATATAATATATATATAAAAATATATATATATATATATATAATATATATATAATATATTAACACAATCACACAAACACACACACACACCACATGTATATACAATATATATATATATAATATATAGATATATATATAATAGAATAATATAATAAATATAGATATATATATGCTGAATAAATAAATATATTAAATATTATAGATATATATAATATACATTTTAAATATATATATATATATATAATATAATATAGATATTTAGATTTTATAATATAATATATATATACACACTTTAATACTACAGGCATCACATCAACATACAAACACACACACACACCCTCACACACACACACACAACACACACAAACACCACACAAAACCCCACACATATATAAATAGTAAATATAATATAAAATATAGAATAAATATTATATAACATATACAACAAACACACACACACAACCCCACAAATATAATATATATAAATAATATTATTATATATCTATATAGTTATAATATATATAATATATATATATATATATATAAATATAATGTATAAGTGTGATATTATATATATTTAAATTATATATAATATATATATTATATAAAATATTATAAAATTATATATATACATAAAATGTACATACATTTACATATATTTATTTATATATATTAAAATATAATTCTATAATATATTTATTTATATATAATTATAAAAATATATAAAATTAAATGAAAATATTTAATATATATATTATATATATATTATATATATTATATATTTTTTATATTATATTTTTAAATAATATTTAATATAAAATTATATATAGTATTATAATTTTATATATAAAAAATTATATAAATATATAATATATATAAATTATATAAATCTATATTATATAATATATATATTATATATATAATATTATATATATATTAAATATTTATATATATATTATATACATAATTTTATTATATATAAAAAATATAATATATTAAAATTATATAATATATATATATTGTGTTTTTTGGGTGTGTGTGTGTGTGTGTGTTGTTGTGGGTTTATATATATATTATTATTATATATAATATAATTATATTATAATATATAATATATTATGTTATGGATGTATGTTGTTTAGTGGGGGTGTATGTGTGTATGCGATAATATATAATGCAGCATTGAATTATAATATATATGAATTTATGTTTTTATACAATGAAATATACATGCACTAAATTTTATACAATGCAATATACAATGCAATATACAAGCACTATAGAACAATGGCAGGGCCGCCGGCCCACTCCAGATATATTTTGGTGGAGTACTCCGCGGTGGCCCTTTTCAAATCGGTTTTAAACGACGATCAAATTTTTAAACATACAAAACGCTTTAAAAAAAAAATTGGTTGGAAAAAACAATTTTTGGCTGTATTTTTTTATTAACTAAAATATCACATAAACCAAATAAAGGTTTTTTAAAAGACCGGACTTTTCCCTTTTAAAAATCACTATATGCATGGAGAGGTAATGAATCACCAGATGCTTGGGTTTTTTATCGAGACCCCTTTGTTGAGGTACTTTAGTTTCTGCCGGAGAAAAAAAAAGGCGAAAAAACCCAGGTGACAGTGAGATATTGACAGATGGATAAAAAAGGGCTACGAAGAAAAAAATAAGAAAAATAAAAAAACAACTGGAGAGAGCATTAAAAAGAAATGCAACGGGGAAAAAAGAAAATGGCTCAACAGCAAAGGAGCAATTTGGGTTTAAAAGAATAAGGATGCGAGGAATATGCATCAAGAAATCAAGAAAACAGTGGGAGGAAAGTGTGCGTTTCAATGGATGCATTAGAGAAAAAAGATGGAAGTTTTCCCGGGAGAAAAAAAACACATGAGCAGAGGGGGACAGATAATCGGTGAACTTTTTGAAGATGAAAGAGGGGAAAGGGCCTGCCGGGAAAGAAGTAGATGGCCCAAGAAAAATTCAGGAAGAAGTACATTATAATGAAAAATGGAAGGCTACAGGGCCGGACAACATGCAATAGAGTTGGTAAAAAAACTGGGGGTTTTAGATTTTAAAAAAGAAACTAAAATTGAAAACATCTAAACCGGGTCTCATTCCAACGGACCTCAAAAATCTGTTTTCAAACTTTTCCCAAAAAACCCCGGGAGAAGTAAATTAATCCACAGGAAAAAGTTTAATGAGCCCATTAAAATTGTCCTGAACTTTTTTGCTCAAGGAATGAAGACCAAAAAAAGGGGAAAAAAATATCGCAAGAACAAATGCATACATGGAGGAAAGGGACTCGGAAGCAATTTTTATGAGAATGTTGGGAAAAAGAGGTAGAAGTTAGAAAGACTTATACATTGCTTCATTAACTATAGCAAAGCATTTTTATAAGGGGAAAAATGAAGAAATGTTTAAATGTTGGAAGATTAGTATTTATGGAAAGGACTTTCAAAAGATTGGAACTTAATTGGGACAGGTGCTGCCATCAGAATAGACGGAGAAAAAATAGTGGGGCACATCAAGAGAGGTGTAAACGGGGTTTTATTTTTCACCCAAAATCGTTTAACTTTATGTGAAATTTTTAAAGGGATTAAGAACATGCCAAGGTGTGAAAGTTGGGGGACAAGATTAACAACTTGAGTATGCAGATGACACTGTACTAGTTGCAGAAAAGGAAAAAGATCTTCAAAAAATATTGAAAAATTTTTGTAACAGAAAATGAGAAGAAAAAATCTTTAAAATAACATCAAAAAGCGGAATTATGGGATATCAAGGAAGAATAAACCCCAAAAAGCTCTTTGAATATCAAAGGTGAAGAAATAAAAAAAAGTTGAGAAATTCACATACTTTGGGGAGTTTATAAAATCAGATGGGGAAGAAGGTAACTGAAAAAAAGAAAAGAATTGGTAGGGGAAAGGGAAGTCTTCAACAAGAGAATGCGTCCTTAAGAACAGAAAGTAAAGGGTAAAAAAAAAAGTTAGAGTTTTGGGAATTTTACATTGGTTTCATTTTTTGCTTTATGGGTGTGATGCTTGGACAGTCAATGAAAATAGAAAAAAAGATTAAAATCAGTAGAAATTGGTTTCCCTCAAAAGAATCTCGGGATTTCATGGATGAAAGAGTTACTAATAAAGAAGTTTTAAGAAGACAGGAGTTAAAAGAATTTTGATAAAAGCTTTGGGAAAAAGACGAGAAATTTTTGGGACACGTAATGAGATTAAAGGTTTGGGAAAAATTTAGTTTTCACAGGAAAGATGAAGGAAAGAAAAGGGGGGTAGACAAAGGCAAAGTTCATCACACTAAACAAAGATCTAAATTTGGGGCAGAAGTGACTTAGAACAGCTAAATTTGCAACAGACAGAACGGGAGGAAACATGATCGCCAACCCCCTGAAAGGACAAGGCACTTAGAAGAAAAATATTTGAATCTTCTCGGCACTTTTGCGGGGGGTTTTCTGTCTAAAGGATGCTCAATCTTAAACAGAGGGTTGTTTTTTGTTATTAATGACGATATCGGGACGATTCGCTTGTTAGTAGATGGTGAACGGGAAAGTTTAAAAGATTGTAGCATCTTTGCCTTCAATAACTGGCTCTGATAGTGAAACCCATTTATTTTGCTTTCGATTAAAAAATGCTTGCGATCTTCCAGTGCAGGTATTCCCACTCTGTGGGGTCGATTTTGTACCATTGGGTTTATATTGAGAACCAGATAAAAGGGAAAATGTCTAAACCCTTTCTTCACAAAACCCTACACTTTGGGTAGTGCCTTTGTGAAGAAGTTGTTTGATAGTTTCTGGTAAACAAACTTTTATGGGTCACAGTTTTTTCTAACGTGGTTTGCTTCGAGCTGCAAACTGTCCTTGGAGGGCTTTTCATGCCACCTAGATTCAAGTTTTTTTTGTCCGCCCTTTTTCGCTTTTTTTTTTTTTGTTTTTGCAGCAAAGTTGGCAACATATGTTCGAGTTTTGTCTCAATACTTAAATTCCTGGAAAACTTATTGATCCTTTATTTTTGAGGGACCTTTTGGAGTTTCAATGTATTCTAATTTAAGCATCCCAAACGGTTGGGGAGATCAATATTGCAAAAGACCAACGTTGTTTTTTTGTACGATAATTCCAAATGCATCACCCCCTACTCCTTTAATTCTGGGGACACGACGTTACGTCTGATTTAGGGGATACTTCTTTTACTCCAGATTTTTAAAGGTTTCTTCCTGATCAAACCCTTTAAAAGTATAAATATTTAATTTTATATGTAAATTTACTATTTTTCCCTTTGCAAAAAGGTTCTTTAGCACATTTTTCGAGCCCAAAAACTTCTATTTAGTCATCACTAATATTTTTATTATTATTTTTATTAAAAAAGTTTTTTAATTTTTTAATTAAATCAAACACCGGGTCACTACCAGGGACCTATCGTGTTGACGTTTGAGGTAAGGAACACCAATAAAAGTATGAAAAAAGATGTAGAACAATTAAAAATTTAAAAACATTAGTCAAGTAAATTTCCAAACATAAAATTTTTTAGATCGATAGGGCTCTTCTGAAACATGCACTGTGCTGTTTAAAACTGTTTTGTGGACTTCTTCAAATTTTTAGTTTCTCTTTTTTGCCCAAGAACCTTATCAGATTAAAATTAAGAGAAAAACAGAGAGAGAGGAAAATTAAAGAGGGGAAAATTCTTACCCGATTTTTTTCCATAACGTATCGGAGGTGCCCCAAAGCTTATGTCAATTGGAGAAAAATCTTATTAACAAAAGGAAAGGAAAGAAGTAAGAGAACAGGGAAAAAGAGGGAAAAACTGAAAGAGCAGCAGGAAAGGGACAAAATGTGGAGAGAATAAAGCTAAAAAAAAAAGTAATTAAAAAAAAGGAGACAGTGTTTTAAATAGGGAGTAAATTTAAATGAAAGAAAAAAGATAATTGGGGAAGAAAATCACAAATAAACAGGCTTTCTAAGGAAAGAGAGTAGGGGAAAAGAAAACGAAAAAGGTAATGAACATATTAGGGAAAAAAGTTTATTCCAAAAAAAATTATGAGGCGAGAAAAAAAGGGGATGGGGAAGGGAACAGGAAAATGAAAATCTACCTTTTTGTTATCGATGTATGTAGTATTTTAGATTACGTCTGTCGGACGATCTATCTACCTATCTACTGTTGTTGTTTGTCTATCTATATATCTATCCATCTTTTTATCAATTTTCTACTTTTTTGCTTAGAATATGCGTGCGGTGGGGGTGTATGGTACGCACATGTGTATGTTAAAAAGTAGATTTCAAGTGGGGGATAGGGCAAATTATGGAGGTGATAACTGTTTGAAAGGAATAGATTTTAGTGAAGTATAATAATCAAAAATAACAGATAAAACGGAAACATGAAGAGGAGGGGAAGAAAGGCACCAAAAGAGATAGGGATAGTAAATTATGGAGATTAAAGAACAATTAAAGATCAAATAGAAGTAAGATAAGATTTAAAATATATATATATATATATAAATATATATATATTATTATAATATATATATATATAATTAATATATATAGTATACACAACACACACCAAACAACTTTTCCATGTTTCATAAGTCTTTATATAATCAATTTTTACCTTAAAGTTTATTCCTTCTTATCTTTTTTTTTTATATGTGTAGAAAAGAATTAAACCGGGTTTTAAGGAGACAGCGTGTAATACGATAATCACTTCACGAAACTGTCCGGCCCCACTACTCGGATTGGAATTCCTTATTTTTTGTCCCCCTTTTTCTTCCCCCCCTAATATTCATTTTTTATTCTTTTTTTTGTTACTTATCATCATTTTTTAAATTTTTCTCCTCATTCCCTTCGTCTTATTTCAGGGTCTTCTCCTGTTTTTCCTTTATTTTGAGGTTTTCTGCCCTACCTACTTCCCCCTTTTTGCCTTACAAGAGGTTTCGAACAATACGTTTTCTTGTTTCTTTTCTCTCTTCAATTGAGAGAGAGAGAGGGAGATATCTCTCTCTACTATCTATTTTATCTTCCTGTCTCTTCTTCTCTTTTTTCTCCTTTTTCCCCTCTCTTCCTCTCTCTCTCTCCTCTTCTCTCTCTCTCTCTCTCTCTCTCCCTCCTCTCCTCTCCTCCTCTCTCTCTCTCTCTCTCCCTCTCTCTCTTCCTCCTCTTTTTCTTTCTTCTTTGGCTTCTTCTCAAACCTTTTTTCTTTTACGGGGTCACCCGAAGCCTGTTTAGAATTTTTTCGGCAAATTTAGATCACCTTAATGGAGAATTTGCGTAGCAGTAACGGCTTCCGTGAGTGAGAGACAGTAAAAATTTAAATAGGTAGGAGGAAGGGAAAGGGTAGGGGAAGAGAATAAAGGATAAGGAAAGCGGGAGAGAAAAAAAATCTATTGTGTAAAAAAAAAGAAAAATAAGATTTTTTGTTATCTTTACTTTTTTGTCTTATTATGAGCTATGTGATCTCTATCTTTAAATAAAACTCAGACAATGTAAATTTTTTTATAAGTATCATTGAGAGAGGAGAGAGGTTTGGAATACATAACCCTTTTTTTTAAGCCATTTCCCCCCAGTAAACCCCGTGGCTGTTTAAAACGTGGCTCCCCAAATCCAATATAAAAACTACCATTCAGCAGGGCGTAGAGACGATCTATCTGACCCCGCCTGACCCGAAGGAAGGGGAGGGGGGGAGTTTATTTTTTCAAAAATTAGAAAGAGAGCGACAGGGCCTCCTCCGCCGCAGCCCCCCTAAGCCTCTGGGGAAATGACATACTTAGGAAGTGACGTCTTCCCTTTCGATATTGATGTAAAGGTGATTCTTTTTGGGAATTAAATACTCAAGAACAGGAGAGACAAGGGGGAAGGGGGAGAAGGAGGAGGGAAAATGGGGGGGAGAGAGAAAAACGGGGGAAGAGGAGAAACGGGGGGAAGAAGAGAAGGAGAGAGAGAAAGGGGGGACAGAAAAAATAGAAGGAGAGGATGAGAGAGACCCGCAAAAAACGGCAGGGAGAGGCAGTGACATTATTTAAAGCAATAACCCAAAGGGAAAGGTAAAAAAAATCGAGAGAGAGGAGAGAGTAGATTATTAACGAGGATGCAAGGAGGAAAAGAGACAGCGGAGCAATAAATAAATACAATAAGAAATAAATACAATAAGAAAGCGAGATGAAAGGGAAAGCGTGAACGAAAGTGTGAGGAAAGAGGATAGAGGATAATGAGAAATAAGAAAAGGTTGAAAGAATGGAAGGAAAAGGAAGGGTGGGTGGGTGCTTCACGCGCATGGTGATGGAAAAGCAAAGGTGTGGTAGCCTAGATATGTTAAGTGCTTGCTTTCCTCTCGCTTGCAGTTTCCACCCCGGGGCTAGCCCAGTGCGAAAAAGGGACCCTTTGCAAAAGTCTCCCGCCGGGTCACAGCCTCTCATATCGACTTCTGCAGGGCCCCTCGTGGCCCCCCCGGGTCTGGGTACCTTGCGGTCCCAGGCTAAACTGGGGGGGATCCGGAGCGAGGAGGCCCCAGGGGTAGGGAGTTATGGCCCACCGGCGTGGGACACGCTCTGGTTTCGTACAACTCCTGCCCCCTAGCCACCCGGGGGTAATGGGGCGGCTCGGGGGGGGGGGCCTTTTCCCATCCTCCCCCCCCCAGAATGACCCTCTGCAACCCCAAAAGTAAATGGAAATGCTGGGGGGAGGGGCTGCCCCTCCCACCCAGCAAAAGGGGGCTGTGGGTCCCCTGGGGGGGAAATGTCGGGGGAGGATTGAAAACGGAGTTACTGTTGCCGCGCCCGGCAGGCGCCAACCCACCAGAAGTTGGGGGGGAAAGCCCCTCGGGAACCCCACGGGTGGATAGGCGGTCCCACACCTCCCGCCCCCCTTTATTTGGGGCTGTGTTGGCGGGGGGGGCAGAGTGGCGTGCACCTGGAGTGACCCCCCGAGGCTTCCCGGGCGTGTTTTCCCGGGGTTGGGTTGGGAACATGGCCTTGCGGCGGATGAGCGGTTCCCTTGCTTCACGGGAATTAAAGCGACTGGGATTTTGAGGTGGCGCCCTTAGAGGGAAAGACGGGTAGCGGCCGATCAGTGGGGGGGTTTACCCCTCTACTGGTCGGGCCGAGCGATGGTCACCACTTCCGGGGTTGTACCATAGCCATCTCCACGATTTCCAGCCCCCGGTAGTCGAGGTGACCCCGGTTTGATGAGCGTATCATGGCATTGGACTGAAGCGCTTTTGGTTTTGTCCTTATTGTTATCCCTCCTACGATGTATAAAAAACCGATGTGAAAAGGCGTTCTCGCCAAACCGATTGGCAACGATTCCCCCCCGGGGACATTCCATTGTTTGGGTGCTTCAAGGGGTTTTGGGCTGTGCCCCGAGCTGGCTACGAGAGTCTGTCGCCCCCATGGCTGGGGGAGTATCCCAGCAGCGGGAATAGTCCTCCGGGACTTGCTAGGTCCCAGAAAAGAGGATCTCTGGCTCCTGGTACCAGCGCTCCAACCGCATGTGGAGGACAGCGTATGGGTAAGTGGCGAAGGTGATCGACCACATTCTTGCAGCACCGATGGAGGACCCTCCAGAATGCGGGGTTTTAAACCGGAGTGTGATTCTGGCACCGACAAGGCTGTTGTGGCTACCATGGGGGGTTTCCATTTCAAAACTCCCCGCCCTCCAGGGGCCACCCAAGATTTTTCACTTGGAAGACAAGGGAGGAGGGTGTCCGGGGAAATTTTCGCCACGGCAGTCTTCCCGATTCAAGAAACCAAACCTGAGGGCCCCGTTCTCTGGGGGAGTCCTTCAAGCGCAAAAACTCGAAGCAGCCAGGAGCCCTTTGGGCGTACCCCCAAGGAAAAGGCGAATACCATCTCCCTGGAGACATTGAGGCCCTGAACAGCGCAAGCCTCGACTGAAGGGGAATCAACTTGTGCGTTCCATGTCGTGGGGCTTGGCACGCTGAGGGGGCAAGGAACGTTATCGGAATCTTGCGAGGAGGTTGAAGGCCATTTTTTGGTAAATGCCCTTCGCCCTGCCTCCCAAACCCCTGAGAAAACTAAACCCTAACCCCTTTCCCAAGATAAATGCGCCGATCAGGGGTGGCAGATCATCTAGTATGTTGGGGTTGTGAATTTTTGGGCTGAGTATTTTAAAACAGTTGTACCGGGGGGACCCAACAGTTAGCTTGGTGCAAGCGATGTCGATGCCTGTCCCGGACCCACCCATCACGAGGAACCCCCTACCCAAACAGAGGTTGGCTGGCTTTTCCCAAAGCTAAAGAGGGGAAAGCTGCAGGCATATGTGAACCCCGGGAAATGCAAAGGCGGGGGGTGAACCATGGTGGGGCCTGCATACAGCCCTGACGCCTTTTGGCAGTCGGGGTACCTTTCCCCCTGACCTGCGAGGGGGTTCTCCCCTCTGTAGGGAAGGGGATCGAGGGACTTAGTAACTACCGTGGTTTACACCTCAGCATACAGCAAATTTTCTCGCCCACATTTTTCTAAAAGGACCGCACCACCTACTGGGGCACCAGAGCCCGGAGCAGCGGATTTACTCCGGCAAGTCCACGAAGCCCAATACTAGCGCTTCGAGTAATTTTGGAACGCCGCGTGAGTTTGGGCGGGGGTTGCTTGCAGGGTACATGACCTCAAGAAAGGGGTTTGATCGGTGCATCGGGGAACGCTTGGGGATCGAACTCAGGGAATTCCCAAAACGATTATTGGGCCGTAGCAAGCCTTTTTATACTGGTATGAAGTGTGTAAAGTGTGGGGGGTTTTGTCGAACTTCTTCCCTGTTAATTTGGGGGGGGGCAAAGGCTTGTCCTTGCACCCCCACTTTTTTACACTTTATGGACGGATTGGGAAAAATACTAGCCAAAGTCAGTGCGGGCAAAAACTAGGCAATATTAGGTCCGGCCTTGACTTTGCCGACGATTTTTCCCTCCTATCTGAGTCCTTGGAGTCACTTGTGGGGTCTTATGCATTTACAATGAGGGGAAACCCCCAGGTAGAGGTCGCCTGGAACAAGACCAAATTTAGGGCTTTGGGTCTGTTAGGGGAACCCGTTCATCAATCCTGCTTGCGGCGAGGACGTTGAATCACAGAAAGTTTTTCATACCTTTGGGAGCGTAGTCCAATCTCGGGGTTTTCAGACCAGGGAAATCAGTAGACGGATGGTCTGGAACTAGAGCCATGAACCGATCAAAAAGAGCGTTTTTTGGGGAGTCGGTACCCAGCAGAAGGCCAAGTGCGTGTCTTCAAGGCCTTGATACTTCCAGTTTTTCTCTATGGGAAGCGAAACCTGGACGCTATCCAGTGCCTTTGGGTCTGCCTTGATGCCTTTTGTAACAAACCCTTGCCGGATCGGGGGACAGTTGGGAGGCCAATGTCCAACGCGGTTTTCACCGTGAGGCTGGGATGGGCTTTTATTTGTAATCCGGGTGCCAACTCAGGTATTGAAACCTACTCGTCTCCCTGGTGGTGACCCTACTCATCAGGTTGTCTCCCCCCGAGGCAATCCTGGGTGGGGGAAAACCCCCGGGGGCGGCCCAGGAGGCATGGTTGGCGGCTCGACAGACCCCCCCGTGCGGGAATTTGAGAGGGCCCAGGACTGCCGGAGACTCGCCTCGAGGGGTCTCGTGGCTGGAACAAGGGGGGATGCGGCCATGCGCCCCCGTCGGCGTTAGCCCCTTGATGATGATGATGAAAAGGAAGGGATGGAGAGAACAAGCCACAGATAGATAGAGGATAAAAAAGAAAAAAAAATACTAGGTATGAATGAGCGAATCTTCACAGAGCCAGAGATGTACAAAATCTGAACATATATTTCTGATGAAGATTTAATTCTGTATCTAATTTCTCTAGCTATCTCTATTTCGAATTTAAATTTATATTTACTTTATACTTTATTTTTATTTTTATTTTTTCTATTTCTATTTTTTTTTCTATTTCTATTTCTTTTTCTATTTCTCTTTCTTTTTCTATTTCGAATGCGATTTCGATTTATTTTTATTTTTCTATCTCTTTTTCTTTTTCAATTTCTTTTCTCTTTCTATTTCTATTTTTTGTTTCTGTTTCTGTTTCTATTTCTATCTAATTTCTTTTGCTATTTCTATTTATTTTTCTTTTTCTGTTTCTCTTTCCATTTCCATTTCTTTTTCTATTTCTTTTTCAATTTCTTTTTCTTTCCTTTTTCTATTTCCATTTCTATTTCTATTTTTCTATTTTTATTCTTTATTTCAATTTCATTTCTATTTCTGCTTATTTTTCTATTTTCTTTGTCTATTTCTATTTTTTATATTTATATTTATATTTTTTTCTATTTCTATTTTTTTTTCTATTTATTTTTCTATTTCTACTTATTTTTCTATTTGTGTTTCTCTTTCTATTTCTTTTTCCATTTGTTTTTCTATTTCCCTTTCTGTTTTTTCTTTTTCTTTTTTTCTACTTCTATTTCTTTGTCTATTTCAATTTCCTTTTCTATTTATATTTTTATCTATATTTACATTTATATTTATCTTTTTCTTTACTTTTTTCTGTTTCTATTTCTTTTTCCATTTCTATTTCTATCTCTTTTTCTATTTCTGTTTCTTTCTTATTTCTATTTCTCTTTTTTTTCTGTCTTTATTTCTTTTTCTTTTTTTTCTTTTTTTCTTTTTTTTCTTTTTTTCTTTTTATTTCTTTTTCTCTTTCTTTTGTTCTTTTTCTCTTTCTATTTTTTTTTTTTTTCCTCTTGCCATTGCCATTCTCTTTTCTGTTTTTTTTTTTTTTCTTTCTTTCTTTTATATATATATAAAAAACTGGAGACGAGAAGTACGAAGAAGACGAATAACAAACGAAATAACGACGCGAAACTTGAATTGTATTTAGAAATTGTCCTTATCAAAAGCGTGTTGCTTTCCCTTCGTGATCGCCAAAATTGTATTTTGATCTAGAGGTGAAGGTAAACATATATATCAACATTCCCGTAATCGAGTCTTTACGGTAAAACGCACACAAAAACTTGACCTTAACAAGACTATGGCAGCGATAAAGAAGTATCACGTACGTTACCATGAGATAAGAATCCTGATATGAAACTTCAGATCAAAAAAATAAGATACCAGAAAAACAGAGGAGTTCCCCCCCAGATAAAACTGTCAACAACTATCACGTGACCAGCCGCATCACCTCTCTATCTATCTGCCATCCTGACTATATGGGAGCAGAGATCACAGTGACAATGTCGAAAAGGTATTAAAGAAAAATAATAAATTCACAATGCGATATATTTAACTAAAGCCCCTGTGTTGCTGCTTCATTAGAATTTTGATAAAAAAAGTGATATCGCAAGACTACAGCTGTTGAACTTTTAGCTTATTCATTTTAATTTAAGCATTTTTATACTGTTTATCTAACTGGTTATTTATCTCTTGCTACTTATCTTACTTTTTATTTTCTCTAAGTATCGCCTCATCTACATTCACACACGTACACATACACAGGTGTATATATATATGTATATATATATATATATATATATATATATATATATATATATATATATATATATATAGATATAGATATAGATATAGATATAGATATAGATATAGATATATAGCTAGACAGATAAGCAATCAGATATATGGGTTAGATAGATAGAAAGATATATACATATATGCACACATACACACACATACACACACACAAACACACACACATACACATACACATACACATACACATACACATACATATACACATACATACACACACAACACACACACATATACACATACACATACACATACACATACGCATACACACACACACACACACACGCACACATATATATATACATATGAATATATATATATACAAATATATACATATAAAGATACATATATATACATACAAAGATACATACATATACATATATATACAGGCGGATGGGGGGCCCCACAGTCTGCCGACCCCGTTTATTTGGGGCAGCGTCGGTGGGGGTGGCAGAGGTAGCGTGCGCCCGGAGTGACCACCCGATGCTTAACCTCGGGCGAGCCATCCGGGTAGGTGCTTGGAACATCCGGTCCTTGCGGCAGGATGAGCGGTTACCTCTGCTATCGAGGGAATTGGAGCGGTTGGGAATTTGAAGTGGCTGCCCTCTCGGAGGTGAGAAGACCTGGCAGCGGCACCATCAGTATGGGTGGACACACCTACTACTGGTCGGGCTACAACGATGGTCACCTCCAGGGAGTAGCTATAGCCATCTCCAGCCGACTTTAGGCCTCGGTAGTTGAGGTAACACCGGTTGATGAGTGTATTATGGCATGCTTTTGGCTTCATGTCTCATATTGCTATATATGCTCCTACTGATGTTTGCAAACTTGATGCCAAACTCTCATCCATGGCAGACAATTGCCCCTGGCGAGATATTCGCTGAACTGTAGAGTTTACCCGAGTGCCAAGTTCTGTGGCATTGACCATAGGCCGGTTGTGGCTACCCTACGGGACCACTTCAAAACTCCCTGTCTCTCCAGTGGCCACTCTAAGGTGTTTCACTTTCACAGACTGAGGGAGGAGGAGTTTGCCCGTGGGTTCACTATAGCAGTCTCTGATCGATTCACAGAACTTAACAACCTGATGGACCCAGTTGATCTGTGGGAGCTCTTCAAGTACAAAACACTCGAAGCAGCCCCGGAGCCCAAGGGCAAGGCAGAATCTCCCTGGAGACACTGGAGGCCACAGAAGTGTATCGCATGGTCCGGCTGAATGGCAATCAGGTCTTGCATCGCTCTTTGGTGCGTAGGGCTCAGACACTGCTTAGAAGGGATAAGAAACGGTTCATCAGGAATCTTGGTAAATGACCTTTGCCCTGCCTCTTAAGTGAAAGTGCTGTAAAGTGTGGTGGGGGCCTGACAAACTTCTTCCCTGTTAATTCAGG
>NC_051397.1:16117096-16122716 GCF_015228065.2 Penaeus monodon
AGGAGGAACGAGAACATCCTTTCCTGAAGTTGAGATTGTTGAATCATTTGCTGTTGCATCATGATCATCACCTGCTCCACCTGCCGAAGTAGCATTTGCAGCAGATCTTCTGTTTCCCCGTTGGACTCCTGCTTGTCTTGCTGCAGTGAGGGCTGAGCTGCAACTGGTGTTACAACTGATGCTGAAGCTGGTGCTGAAGCTAGTGCAGCAGATGGTGCTAGAGTTGGTTCTGCAGCTGGTGCTAGAGTTGGTTCTGCAGCTGGTGCTGAAGCTGGTGCAGAAGATGGTGCAGCATATGGTGCTAGGACTGGTGCTGCTGCTGATGCTGAAACTGTTGCTGGTGCTTGAGTTGACAGAGCTTTAACTCGTGTTGGTGCTGGTACTGTGGCCAGTGCCATGGCTTTCTCTGCGGGGCCATCACTGTTGACCTCTGCAGGTGTGGGAATTCCCCCACATCATCAAAGCGAGGGGCTTGGGGGACATTTGTGGGGGAGAAGGCTGCCTGCTTTTTCGTGTCCTTTGGGTAGTAAGCGCACAATGGAGAATTGGCATTACGCTCTTGTCGGCAGTTCACGCATTTCCGAGGGACGTTGTTTCCTTCGGAAATCTTTTCAGCACATTCTGAACTTCCACGTGAAAGAGCATCGCGGCCCGTCTCGTGGACAGGCACGTGTTTCGTGGCCCCACTTTGAGCAGTTAGAGCAAAACGGGGTCAGGGATTTGAAGACGGCACACCTAAAGAGTGCCCTCAACCATTTTGATACTTTAAAAGTTATTTCTCCAGTTTTCAGTTCGACTGATCCGTGTATCTTATTGTAAGGGTCCATTTTAGGCCCTGAGAGACTCAGCGATACTTATCCCCATGTGTGTGAGGCTTTGTATCGTTCTTAAAATGCACGCACATGTGTCCGGAAGGCGTGACTTCCATAGAAGCTGATAGCTGCCTCTTTGCTTTTTTCTTCAGCCTTTCCGGGGCCCCACCAATATCCTCCTCACTGAGGACAGCATATCTCACCTCGGTATCCATTTGTTGGTTCGTCGCCATCGTCCCATCAGTGGACGCGGTCATTCCCTGACCACGTAGGGGCCGAACTGAGTGCCTGTCCTTTGAAAATAAACAGTTACACACACGGATCGCCTATATTGAGAGAGAGAGAGAGAGAGAGAGAGAGAGAGAGAGAGAAAGAGAGAGAGAGAGAGGGGGGGGAGAAAGAAGAAAAACGAGAGACTTTGACTTTGGCAAGTTTATTGAAACAAAACCTTACATCTCAAAAAGAGGAGGTAACATAGGTTATCCTCACCCCTATCTTAATAAGTCCCTGTGTGGGCTCACATTTCAAATACAGAACTTATGTATATGAACAGATTAGAATATATATATTACTTAAGATACAAAGCAATTGGTTTACTATCAGTAGAGTGATATAATAAGATAGTTTTCCACCCCCCTCTTGTTAAGTCCACTCAGGCCCTTATGTTTTTCCCAGCTTTTTTGAATGGTTGACCGCTCGCTTTGTACCATTTCCCATTTTTTAAGACTATTTCTTTCTCTTGGTCTCTGCACTTTAGCAGAAGTGACCTGAAGATCGCAGAGCATGTTCTTCCCACTACACTTGCTCTTATTTTTCTTTCTTTCCCCTTAATATTTGGATTAAAATCTACACTACACTCAGCAGGACCCCAAATATATTTTTTTCCCAGTTCTGTATCTTTGGGGGGAGTTTCTTTCACAGCCTCCTATCCCTTTTTCTGTTCTTCGGCATTCTTGTTCACAACTTTTTCAATTTCTTTTTAAGCATCCATCCATCCTCTGCATCACTGCCTGCATCATCTGGATGATTGCGGATATTTCCTTCCCAAAGTATCCGCATCGCTATTCCGGGACACTTCCTTCACTTTCCCGCCGTTCGTCCTGAGATTGGGCCATTTCCCTACGGGACGGCGGCCCACGCGGGGAGCCCTGCAGTCAGGCGTTGGGAACTGAAGTCGTAGCCTGCGTGGTGGCCGGCCCTCTTCCTTGTGGGTGCGATTCCTTGCTTGGGAACCGCCGAAATGATTTTTAGCTGTGCCTCGATCTGCATGCCAGCGATCCGGCATTGTGGGGCCTCCGCTGTTACAGCAGCAAGACTTAACCCTTCTCCTTTTTCTGTTTTAGCTCGGCAGATTCTAGAGTCATTGCTTTCTGCCACAGAACCTGCATCGAGCATCCTACTGACAGGTCCATGACTTTGGCCTCATCTGCAGCACCTGATAAAACATGAACGGCGGCTACACGTACGGTGCTACCTTCCTCAGACCGTGCCTCTTTACCAATACAAATCTGTGGGTCGTCCAACAGAAAATCAGGCCAATATCGTGGGTATTGGAAAATGTCCCTTTCGTGAGCTTTTCCCCAGCATTTGGGACAATCATCACTGTCCTCTTGTATTCCTGAGTCGTCAGGGTCTGCTCCGCCTCGCCTGCGTGAAATAGGGCCCTCCCTCTGTCTTCCTTCAAGGATTCTAGCTGGACTGAGGAGGTTCTGAAGATGCTGGCGGGCCAGAACCTTGTCAGGGTGTTCCGCCAGGTGGGTTGCGTGCGTGCGTGGGTGTGGGGAGGTGTGTGCGTGGGGAGTGCGTGTGGGGGTGGGGGTGGCTGTGGCTGTGGGTGAGGGGCGCTCATTTTTATCTCGAAGCATCGTGTAATACTGGTGTGTAATCATGTTTCCAGTAAGTTTTTACCATATCTGTTTCTAAAAACTTGTCTTGTGTATTTGCAGTTACCTAATTGTACAATTATGATTTTAACTGTTAGTAATTGTTATATTATTGATACTGTTATGTTGTAGTTTTATTATCATTACTATCAACAAGCCAGTTTTCTCTAAAGATTTCTTCCTTATCAAGACCATAAGGATAAAAACATCATCCCTGGAAGTCGTAATTGGCATATATTCATAATCAAAACATTCATGCACGACTCCTTACGACCGGCTAGCAAGTCTCCCACCAGCCACGAATGCCTTGTACGTAATTACACACAGAGTGTTCCTTTTCCCGTTTCCTTCCATCTATCTTTTTTTCTTTTCCAAAAACCCTTTTAAACCTCTTACTAAAGCGCCCCCCCCCCCTCAGGTGAGAGACCCGCTGGCAGAGGAGAGCCCGTGGGAGGATCGGCGCGCCGGAGAAACCTCGGCGAAACACGAGCCCTGTGCGCCGCCATTCCGGAAAGGATGCTGAACCGTCTTGATTAAGCTTCCTCCGCTGTCTTGTAAGTTTCTAAGGCTTTTGTCTTTCATGATTTTGTAAATTCCTCACTGTATTTGTATAAATTGATTAAGCTCATGATTTCTTTGCCATACGATATTTTGATTTTTTTTTCTGTGATAGTTTTTGTATATCTCTGTTTTATTTATGATAAAGTGCTATATGACTTTTAACGTCTAGCACATTTAATTGTTTTAACCATTATATATTAACCGTTTGATGTTAAACACCATGTTTTCTCTCTCACCATTAATTTCTGTGATATCACGTTGTTTGTAAAAGACTTTATACTTTATGCACTGTATGTGTACATAATTTACATACCGAAATGGGCCAAAAGATGGAAAACAGAAAATAGTAAGGGGGATATACACACATTAAAACAGAAAAGAGAGAGGGAGAGGATAGAGAAGCGAAAGGGAGAGTAGAGGATAAAGAAACAGAGAAAGTGAAAATAGGGGGGAATCTATATCTCTTTACGAGAAAACATGATAATGAATATATTAATAGTAGATACTTACCGGGGCTATCTAAGCTATCTCAAGGCGAGGCCATAGTTTGTCTTCGCGAAATTGTGTTGTCAAATTTCCCCCCAACGTCATTTCCTCAAATTTATTTACATTCGTTCTCCTTCTGTTCTGCATTGCCTTCACTTTCTTTTGTTTTAGCAGATCCTTCTTCCTCTCTAATGAATTGTAAAAGTAAATATTCTCCTCTCCTCTCTCTCTATCTCTCTATCTATCTATCATTCAACTATCTCTATCTATCATCTTTTTATCATCTATCTTTCCTATCTCTGTCTATTATCTATCTATTATCTTTTATTTCCTATATTTTTTATCTTTATCTATTATATTGTCTGTCTGTATCTTTCTTTTCCCCTCTGTCTGTCTTTTTATCTGCCATATATTTTTATTTTTACCATCCTCTATCTTAAATCACAATATGTGTATTTTTCCTGCTATTTACTATCTCATATATATCTATTTCTGTTTTCCTCTCTAAAATTATCCCGCCCGCCCTTTGGAGTATCACAGTCATAAATGTTGCTTTTAGATGCAAACGGTAATTAAAAGTAATTATCTGCTGTCTTAAGGAAAATTGTCTGAAAAAATGCTAGGGAAACATCTAAGCCCACCTTTTTTTTTGTTCCTTTGCTCTTATTTTCTGTGTTCAAGATTCTGTTTTTTTTTTTGGATTTACAGATTTTTCCAAATTTGAATTTTCATATATTTTATTTTTACTGTCAGAATGAACCCGCGTTTGTTTTGTTATTATATGCGGGTGTTTTTTTTTTTAAAGAAAGTTTAAAAAGAAATTATGCAGAAACATGTCACTTTCTGTCTCAGTATCGAATTTTGGAAACATTTCTTTTTAAATTTTAAAAAAAATACTAACTTGATAAGCTACACATAACAGCGTGGGTAACAATCAGAAAGTTAACGGTCAAAAAAAAAAAATACATATTTCACAACCCTTGGTAAACATCACAGCTCTGAACTTGTTGTAGCTTGGGGGTAGTACGTTCCGTAAAAAGGTAGGGGTGAGAGTGAATAAATTTCCCAAAATACAAAATTCAAGGTTTTATACTTTACTCTTTTTCAAAAATTTTTGACGACAAAGCGAGAAATGTTTTTAAAACATTAAAAAGGGGAAATTTTTCATCTTTGTATACCTTTTTATATGTACATGTGAATTCTCTTTATTTGATACATGAGAATGAACGTAATAATTTATTTAAAAAAAAATCAGAAAGTGAACAGGGGCCCAGCCAGGATTTTACAAATGGGGGGCCTGTGGAAAGGGGATGGGGTAGGTGATGCCGTCGTTGGGGCAGTCGATAGAATTGAAGTGCTACTGCTATATCCTCAATAAATACAATGTTTTTATCAAAGGGTGAATTACAATAAATAAAAAATTTTATTTAAAAATTTTTTGAAATTTGGAAGGGGTCCCCAAATGGCCTAGCTAGCCCTGACCGTGAAAAGATATAATAACCCTACGTATAAACACCCTAAAAAGGTTTTCAGTGACGTGTTGAAAAAAATTGAGAATGGATATGCAACTTCCCAACATTCCAAAGGAATTTTTATTCCCCCAAAAGAGACAAGTCCTTTATTCGAATTTCGCTTGGAGTACGTTTTTTAAACCATGGGTGCCCGGGCTCAAGCTCGAAAAAGTCGCTTTTCCCTTTTTAGAGTGACTCACCTCGAATTAAATACCCAAAGATAATCATTTCGCAAAAATAAAGCAAGTTAATAATATTTTTATATAAAAAGGGTCAGAGAATTAATAACCACAAGGTTGTACTCAAAAATTTAAATCACAACGAAAAAAGGGGATTCTCTCGTGTGCAACATGCAGTTTTGGCTAAA
>NC_051397.1:16122816-16125316 GCF_015228065.2 Penaeus monodon
CTCTCTCCCCTCTCTCCTCTCTCTCTCTCTCTCTCTCTTTCTCTAGTCCCCCCTCCCTCCCTCCTCTCTCTCTCTCTCTCTCTCTCTATCTCTCTCTCTCTCTCTCTCTCTCTCTCTCTCTCTCTCTCTCTCTCTCTCTCTCTCCCCACCACCCTCTCTCTCTCTCTATCTATCTATTTATCTATCTCTTTCTGACTCAGCTCATAACTACTTGTCTTTTTATTCCCTTGCATGTTTCCATTTTGTATTCTATACATTAAAAACGAGGTTATACCAACAGATGAAAGTTTTAATAGCGATGTCAGTGATTGAAATTGAGGAGAAGAGTAAGTGTTGGTCGTGAAAGTTCTTAAAAACAGGTTTCACAGTGACGGTGCCAGATATCATATAGTTTGCACATGCATAGTGATGTATATATATATATATATATATATATAGATAATATATATATATACATATATATATATATATATATATATATATATATATATATATATGAATATATATATATATATATTCACCAGATATCCACTGCCCTACTGCCGACAGCTTCAACCCTGGCACATTGAGCTAATAGGGTGCTATCCTTGTTCAAGGGTGCAGTTTAATGTCTTACCCAGGACCAAAATTAATTAATACGTGACACAAGTATCACTTGGCATCGGTTGGGGTCGATCGCGGGACCCTTGCGTGGGAGGAAGTGACCTTACCAACCATGCTACTGGGTAAAATCAGTCTTTGCTCCAATACCTAAAAAAGGTGACGCACTCCAATGCAACAGTAACAGGACAATTGCATTGATAAGTCACAGCAGCAAAATTTTGTTGAAAATTATTACTGAAAGAATGAAGTTAAAGTTAAGAGAAGAAAGTGCAGACGAACAAGCAGAAAACCAGATCCTAAATCTAAAATTGATCATAGAGAAAAACAGAGAACATCAGAAAGACCTATACCTGTGTTTCATAGATTACTCGAAAGCTTTTGATACTGGTGATCACGATATCCTCTGGAATAACATGAACGATATGAAATTTCCAAAACACATCATCCAACTAATAAAAGCCATGTATGACCAACAACAAGCAGCTGTAAGAACCACTTATGGGTTAACAGAATGGTTCGCAGTCAACCAAGGAGTACAACAAAGTTGCATTCTGTCTCCGCACCTTTTTAATATTTATTCTGAAGCAATTATGAGAGATGCTCTAGAGAATTTTGAAGGAACTGTAGATGTTGGAGGATACAAAATATCAAATCTAAGATACGCCGATGATATAGTTTTAATTGCCAGCAGTATCACTGAAATACAACAACTACTGGATAAAGTTAGAGAAGCAAGCGAAAAGGCTGGCTTGTTTCTTAATGCCAAGAAAACTAAGATCATGAAGATTCAAAGATAACCGGCAATGAACAATGATGAACATGTTACAATCAATGGAATGATTGTGGAAAATGTGAAAGAGTTCACTTATCTTGGAGCTGTTTTAACTAATACATATGATGATTCACCGGAGATAAAAAAGAAGAATTACCATTGCCAAAAGCGCCACAGTTGCTCTCAATAACATCTGGAAAGACGTTATATATATATATATATATATATATTATAATATATATATATAGATATGTGTGTGTGTGTGGTGGTGTGTGTGTGTGTGTGTGGTGTGTGTGTGTGTGTTGTGTGGTGTATGTGTGTGTGTGTGGTGTGTGTGTGTTTCTGTGTGTGTGAGTGTGGTGTGTGTGTGTGTGGTGTGTGTGTGGTGTGTGTGTGTGTGTGGTGTGGGGTCTGATATATATAATATATATAAATATATATATATATAATATATATATATATTAGGGTGTGTGTGTGTGTGTGTGTGTGGTAGGTGTGTGGTATGTGGGGTCTGATATATATATACTATATATATATATATAGTATATATATCATATATATACATATATCATATAATCTATATCAATCTATATCTAGATCATATCTATATCATACATCATATCTATATAATATATATATATAGATGATAATATATATATATATATATATATGTGTGTGTGTGTGGTTGTGTGTGTGGTGGGTGGGGGTGTGAGTGTGTGTGTGGTGTCTATATATATACATATAAGAAAAATAATAGATATATATATATAATATATATATATATAATATGTATATATATATATAGATATATATATATATATATAGATAGTATATCTGATAGATTGATGATATGCGATATCGAGTATGCTAATCTAATCTATCTGATCTATCTACTATCTATCTATCTACTATCTATCTATCTCTATTATAATATATATATATATATATATATAGATAATATATATATATATATATAATGTGTGGTGTGGGTGTGTGTGTGTGGTGTGTGTGGGTGGTGGGGTGTGTGGTGTGTGTGTGTGGGTGTGGGTGTGGGGTGTGTGGTGGTGTGGTGTGGGGTGGGTGTGTTATAATAAATAGAATAAAAAATATATAAAATATACAAAG
>NC_051397.1:16127816-16129654 GCF_015228065.2 Penaeus monodon
CGCTTTTAGGTTTAACACTTTTGCCACGGCGGCGACTTCCCTAGACACCTGCGTTGACTTCCCAAGGCGATATGTCGTTTTCCCCGTGGATCGGGCTGCAGCCCGCATAGAGGCAGGGATTTTTTACGACAGCCGGGCGGGAACTGAACTCGGGGCCATGAGGGTCGGCAGTCCAGTGCTTAACACAGAATCGCGGCAGTCATATACATTAATTTTATTATAAATTAAATATTATTTTTAAAATATATATTTTAAAATATATATATACATGTTTTTTTTTTTTTTTTTGTTTTTTTTTTTTTTAAGTAGGTTTAGTTCGACCGCCGTGGCACTGCTGATACTTAAATTTTAGTTTTGTTTGATTATTTGAAGAGGTAGTGGAAGGTCCACAGTTCCTTTTCCCCGGAATGGGGTTACCTTTTTGGTAATCATTCTCTCTTTTACCGGGCTTTGGGGCCCCAAACAAATTTGGGGTGGCTTTTCCCCCAGTGGTAGGTAGCAATCGAGGGGAAGTTTCCCTTTCCCAAGGGAAAAACGGCCGGCCGGTTTCTCAACCCTCGAACCAGATTGCCCTTTTGGCCAGTCTTGGGGCCGAGCTCTAACACCGGCCACCCCGGCTTATGTGTGAATATAATATAATAATATTATATAATAAAAAAATTTTAATATTAAATATTTTATGAAAATATTTATACAAAACCCAAAATATATACAAATATTAATAAATCACTAATACAGAGAAAAAATAACCCAAAAAATATAATTTGAAATTAATAAATATAAAAAATAAATTAAATAAATATAATAAATTTTTAAAATAAAAATATATACAACACACACAACGCAATATAACACACATATAATAAAAAAAAAATATAAATAAAAATATAATATTAATATATATATATTATACAAAAAATATATATTCACTAAATATTTTATATATATATATATATATATTATATATATTATATATATATATAATTATATATAAAATATAATATATAATATTATATATTAATATATATAATATATATATTTTGTTGTGTTAATAAAAATATACACATTATATTAAATTAATTTTAATTTTATATATATATATATAATATTTTATAATTTTTTTTAATATATATAAAATATATATATAATATTTTAAAATATTATGTGGGGGTGGGGTTTTGTGGGTGGGTGTGTGTGGTGTGGTGTGTGTGGTGTATGTAATATATACATAGTATGCAGTATGTATTTATAATATATATAAAATATATATATATATAATATAATATATATTATATATAAATAAGTATACAAAGCGTATATAGGAAAAATATAATGTAACATATTACTTATTATATTATGATATATATTTTAAAATATTAAAAATATATATAATAATAAATAAAAATTTTTAAATATAATATATAAATTTTTAATATAATTAACATTTCATATAATATTATTAAAACATTAAATTATACATATACCGCACAACAAACATATATATATATATTAATTTTATAATATATAATATATATATATATATAATATAAATTTTATATATGTATGTATGTATGTATGTTTTTATTGCTTCATAATTTGATATTTTATATAATATATATAATAAAATTATATAAAAATATATATATATATATAATTTTGTGTGTGGGTGTGTGTGGGTGTGTGGGTGTGTGTGTGTGTGTGTGTGTGTTGGTGTGTTGGTGTGTGGGTGTGTGTGTGTGGTTGGTGATGGTGTGTGGTTTTGTGGTGGTGTGTGGGTGTTGTGTGTGGTGGGTTTTTTGAATAAAGTATACTTTCTGTTATCAAAAATATATTTTTCT
>NC_051397.1:16129754-16169754 GCF_015228065.2 Penaeus monodon
AAAAATTTTAACTAAAACCGGGCGGAAAAATCCCAAAAAAAAACCCTTTTTAACCGGGGGCGCGCGCGCGGTGTGTGTGTGTGTGTGTGTGTGTGTTTGTGTGTGGGGTTTGTGTTTTTGTGTGTGGTGTGTTGTTTTGTGTGGTGTTGTGTGCATTCTAATACAATGCAAGCAGTTGCACATGTCCACACACACGGATTATATATGTATATATATATATATATATCTTCTTCTTTTAACGGTAGGTTCATGTCTGAGCCGCCGTGGTCACAGCATGATACTTAATTGTAGTTTTCATGTTGTGATGCTCTTGGAGTGAGTACGTGGTAGGGTCCCCAGTTCCTTTCCATGGAGAGTGCCGGTGTTACCTTTTTAGGTAATCATTCTCTCAATTTATCCGGGCTTGGGACCAGCACTGACTTGGGCTGGCTTGGCCACCCAGTGGCTAGGTAGGCAATCAAGGTGAAGTTCCTTGCCCAAGGGAGCAACGCGCCGGGCCGGTGACTCGAACCCTCGAACTCAGATTGCCGTCGTGACAGTCTTGAGTCCGATGCTCTAACCATTCGGCCACCGCGGCCTTGACGATCATGGGCTTCCATGATTTTTCTTGGCAATTTAGAGCGGTGGTTTGCCATCACCTTCCGCCCGGTGTTTTTTATTTTTTTATCTTTTTTTTTTTATAGAGTCACCATCTCTATCTACCCGGGACTGACTTGGGCATATATATATATATATATATATATATTTTTATATATATATATATATATATATATATATATATATATATATATATATATGTATGCATGTATGTATATATGTATGTCTGTGTGTGTAGAGATACATATATCGATGTACAAATATATATGTGTGTGTGTCTGTGTATTTCTGTGTGTGAACACAGATATAATCATATGCTCATACTAGCACACAAACAAACAATGTGAGGTTGGAAACCCCTTCTGCCACAACCTGCAACCTGTCCCTCACGCATCCTCCCCCGTCTCTCACGCATCCTCACCCCGTCCCTCACGCATCCTCCCCCGTCCCTCACGCATCCTCCCCCGTCCCTCACGCATCCTCACCCCGTCCCTCACGCATCCTCCCCGTCCCTCACGCATCCTCCCCCGTCCCTCACGCATCCTCACCCCGTCCCTCACGCATCCTCACCCCGTCCCTCACGCATCCTCCCCCGTCCCTCACGCTAAGACTGCTGGCTCGAGTCCGATCTCACGGCTAGAAAACGACATATCGCCTTGAGAAGTCAAACGCAGGTGTCGTAGGGGAAGTCGCCGCCGTATCACAAGTGTTAGCACGCCGAACCGCGGTTGATTAGGAATGGCATCTAATCAGGCAAAGGTGGCACTGCCAAATAACCTCTCAATGGTGAACTGAGAAAGGCCTATATCCTGCTGTGGACACACACACACACACACACACACACACACACACACACACACACACACACACACACACACACCCACACATATATATATATATATATAATATATATATATATATATATATATATATATATATATATATATATATATATATATATTATTATTTATATTTTTTTTTTTTTTTAACGGTAGGTTCATGTTTGAGCCGCCGTGGTCACAGCATGATACGTAAATGTAGTTTTCATGTTGTGATGCTTTTGGAGTGAGTACGTGGTAAGTGTAAGCGAAAAGGCCACCGCTGTCGCCAGATGTAAGCGACACGTGAGTTGGGAGCACCACTTCGCCAGATGTAAGCGAGTGGCCACCGCAAGCCACCAGAATATGAGTGACACGAGAGATTAAGAGCACCGCGTCACCAGGTGTGAGCGAGACGAGAGATGGACTTGGGTGGGTCAGTGAAAAGGGGCTTAGCTTGCTGGTTTATTCTTGACGATAGATATGAGACCCCCTAAGGGCCCCCCCGTTCCCCCGGGTGGAGGACGGGGGGTTGGCTGGGCCCTGTGTGGCTTGGGGCCTCTCTGTGCTCTCTCTGTGTCTCCCTTAGGGACGGGTCCTTTTAGCGGGGGTTCCCTTGAGAGGGATTTTGTTCCTGTGCGAAAGGGAAAAGCCGGGCTGCATCTGCTCCTGCCCAAGGAAAGGGCTGCTGCTGGCGGAGGTTGAAGTGTACTCCGGCCTTTGCTACTATTGTTGCACGCTCGGCCACCAAAAGGGCTCGTCCTGAGCCGACTGTAACGCTTGAAACGATGCAGTAGGGGGTCTGTTTGGTATCTACAATGGTTCCTGTGATCCGGAGTCCTAGGTCGTCGCGTGCCGGGTAGCGGGTGGGCAGAGGTTTGCCTGGGTAAACATTCATACGAGGGGGGTCATCGCCCCTTCAAAGCTAAAATATAAGTGTACCCAGGCAGAAAAAAGGGGCAAAGGGAAAAGGATGAAATGAGTTTGTCATCCCTTTCTAAGTTCAAAAAAAAATAGAGCTATAAGAAAAATTTGTCACAAAGAGAAAGGTTAAAGTAAGGTATTAATTATTTGGGTGTGTCGGGATTAGCGGTTCAATAAGGTCCATCATATTGAAGGAAAATTAAACTGAAAAAAAATTCCATATCTTTGGAGTAAAAGGCAAGTATATATGCTTCGAACACATAGGCAGCGGGGGCCTGAATTAATTCTAACGGGGCCCCTCGGCGCTTCAAATCTTGGCGTAATGTGCGCGGGCGCGGATTCCTTTCGTTTACGGCCATGACCCGGGGTTTAATTTGGGGTAAAAATAAACGTGCCCCGTCTCGGCCTCAATCGAGGGCGTAATTCTCGTCGGCGGGCGCGGGGTTCCTTCGTTTGGGCCATGAGCCGGGTTTAAAAATTAACTTGCGTGAATGTACCGATAACCCTTTTAAAAAGCAGGGGTGTCTCCAATGTGTTGCCATTTTTGCAACGGGAGATACTCCCTCTACTTTCACCAAACCTTTAAACTAAAAAAGCATAAACTCCACATTACTGGGGGCGATTCGAACTTCGAGGGACTCGTAAAAGAATTTGGGTTCGTTCATCATAGGTGGACATAGAAAATCGCAATCTTGAGTGAATTCGAGTGAGTGGGCGGGTAGGTAAATAAAGGATAGTCGGTGATCGAAATCTACATGTGAACGGCGACAGATTAGCAGCAAGTATAAAGAAAAAATGATATAAAGAACGTTTTAGTGTAAACAAGAATATACAATACGCAAAAATAAAAATGATTACGGGATAGGAATAAAAATTAAGAAAAAAATAATAATTTCTTTAATTCACCAAATAACATATAAATGATGAGAGCAGCCAAACATAAAAATAAATTAAATTTAAAATTGAAAGGCTCATTTGTTCTGAGGGAAAAGTATTGCTAAAAATGTGGATCTGAGGATAAAATTATAAAAGACGAAAAAAACAAAACAAAACATCAAAAGGGATGGTTAGGGCTGGGGGAATGAGGGGTGAAATGGGGTGCGTGTCATTAGGTTTGATCTCATGGTGTTGTGTTAAAAAAACATGGTTTTAAGGGAATTATGTATATATAGTTGTAGTGTGCTTTGTAAGTGCGTGTACTTAATTTGAAAAAAGGCAAATTGTATCAGGGGGTTGGGGGGGTATAGGAGGGGAATAGTTACTCGGACTAATGGTACACTTTCTTTTAATATCAGGAAGATTGTTGGTGCTGGATAGAACTGCGACATCCTGGCTGTGTTGACGAGGGGTTCCGAAATTACGGGATACCCGTTGGCAGTGTGGCGGGGTAAGGCGAAATACATCTTCAGCGACTTCGTCAGGAGGGTACACAGGCGTGGTTGAGACGAAATATGGACAGACTGTGCAGGTGGGGGATTGAAGAGCTTGGTAGCATGGGTGGGCGTTAAAGAGGCGGAGGCACTCGCATGGATGGCAAAAGCTCGGCGAGGGGCGAGGGGGTAGGCAATATCGTCCCGGGGTTTTTGGGTTCTTAACACCCCCTGCCATCGATGTACGAAAAGGGCCACCGCGTCGCCAGATGTAAAACGACACGTGAGTTGGGAGCACCCCTTCGCCAATGTAACAGTGGGCCACGCAAACCACCAAATATGATGACACGAAGATTAAGAGCACCGCGTCACCAGGTGTGAGCGAGACGAAGATGGGCTTGGGTGGGGGCGTGAAAAGGGGCTTAGCTTGCTGGTTTTTTTCTTACATAGATATGAGACCCCCTAAGAGACCCCCGTGCCCCGGGGGGGGCGGGTGGTTTTACTGGGGCCCCGTGTGGCTTGGGCCCCTGCTGTGTCTCTCTCTGTGTCTCCTTCGGACGTGTCCTTTTTTGCGCGGTTCCCTTCGAGGGCGGTGTTTTTCCCGTGCGAAAAAAGAAAACCGGGCCCCGCATCTGCTCCGCCCAGGAGAAAAGGGGTGCTGCTTGGACGGAGGTGTGAAGTGTACATCCGGCCTTGCTAGTATTTTGACGTAAAAACCCCTTTTCCCTTTCCCGGAGAGTGGCGGTGTTACGTTTTAGGGAATCATGCCCAAAGGGGAAAAACGCCCGGCCGGGAAATGAACCCTCGAACTCAGATTTCCGTCGTGACAGTCTAGATCCGATGCTCTAACCCTCGCCACCGCAGCCCTTTTGTGCCCCCGTCCCAAGGGCGTTGGCATCAGGGTTTCCATATTTTCTAAGCAATTTAGAGGGGGGGTTTGCCGTTGCCTTTCCCCCCGGTGTTTTTTTCGATCCCATCTCTATTTATCCACCGACTTGGGGTGGTTACCCACCCACGGGTAGGGAGCATCGAGGTGAAGTTCCTTTCCCGGGAAAAAAGCGCCGGCCGTGACTCGAACCCTCGAACCAAATTTCCCGCCTGACAATCTTTGGGCCGAGCTCTAACCGCTCGGCCCCAACGGCCCCATATATAATTATATATTATTATATTATTTGCTACGCCGTGGGGCCCCTTTTCCTTGCAAAAATGTTTTTCATGAAGGGCCTGGGGAAAAAATGACGCGCTGGCTGTGAGCGGAGGGGCGGAGGAAAAAGCCGGGGGCGCGTTGGGGGGCGCCCTTTAAACCTCGTGGTGCCCTTTTGACTGATTAACTTTTTGTTTCCCTGTTATAAACTTATCGTGCAGTGTGACATGCTGGTTTTTCCCCCCGTATTGTGCCTATGAAAAGTGTTGGGTAAATAAATTTGTAAAAAAGGGAAAGACTGTCATTTTGTGTTTACTTCGTGCCCTCCTTGCCACTTGGGGTTTTTCCCCTCCTGGTTTCTGGGACGCTGTGGTGTTTTGGGGCCTCTTGGGGCTGTTCGTTTCACGACCCTGTATATAAAACGCCCTCTGCCTACCTGCCTTTGTTGGTGGGAGAGAACGAGGCGACCCCGGGAACAATTTTTATATATATATATTATATAATTTTTTTATATATTATATATAATTTTTATTTTTTATTAAAAAAAAAAAATTTTTACATATAATTTTTATAAAGGCCGGGTGGCTGGTGGTTAAGACTGTCCGCGGAAACGATTCGAGGGGTTTGGGCCCGGCCGTTGTTCCCTTGGGGAGGAAAAAATTCACCTCGATTGCCTACCTAGCCGCTGGGTGGGTAAGCCAGAACCCAGAACCGGTAAATAGAGATGATGACTCGATAAAACACCGAGCGAAGGCAACGGCAAACCACCGCTCTAAATTGCCAAGAAAATATGGAAAATCCATGATCGCCAACGTCCCCTTTTAGGACGGGCACTTGAAAAAAGATACATATATATATAATATATATTTTATAAAATATATATATATAATATATATATATTTAACCCCACACACACACACACACACACGTGCGTGTGTGTATGTGTGTGTGTATGTGCATGTGATTATATGTGTTCGCACACAAAAATACACAGATACATATGCACACACACACACACACACACACACACACACACACACACACACACGTGTGTGTCTTGTGTGTGTGTGTGTGTGTTGACTCTGCCTATACGGGAATGGGTAGCGACAATAATGGTATAGTCGACATCGATTGAAGATGGCCGTCGATATATATACATACATGTCTGTGATGTGTATATATATATATATATATATTTATATATATATATATATAATATATATAATATATATATATATATATATATATGTATATATATATATTTTTTTCTTTCTTTCTTTCTTTTTTTCTTTTCTTTTTTTTAACGGTAGTTTCATGTCTGAGCCGCCGTGGTCACAGCATGATACTTAATTGTAGTTTTCATGTTGTGATGCTCTTGGAGTGAGTACGTGGTAGGGTCCCCGTTCCTTTCCACGGAGAGTGCCGGTGTTTATCTTTTTAGGTAATCATTGTCTCTTTTTTATCCGGGCTTGGGACCAGCACTAAATTTTGGGCTGGTTTGGCCACCCAGTGGCTAGGTAGGCAATCGGGGTTTAAAGTTCCTTGCCCAAGGGAACCAACGCGCCGGTGGGTGACTCGAACCCTCGAACTCAGATTGCCGTCGTGCCAGTCTTGAGTCCGATGCTTTAACCACTCGGCCACCGCGGCCTTATATAAAATTTTATATATATAATATATATATATATATATATATATATATATTATTTTTTAACGGTATGTTCATGTCTGAGCCGCCGTGGTCACAGCATGATACTTTAACTGTAGTTTTCATGTTGTGATGCTCTTGGAGTGATACGTGGTAGGGTCCCCAGTTCCTTTCCACGGAGAGTGCCGGTTTTATCTTTTTTAGGTAATCATTGTCTCTATTTTATCCGGGCTTGAGACCAGCACTGATTTGGGGCTGGCTTGGCCACCCAGTGGCTAGTAGGCAATCGAGGTGAAGTTCCTTGCCCAAGGAACAACGCGCCGGTCGGTGACTCGAACCCTCGAACTCAGACTGCCGTCGGACAGTCTTGAGTCCGATGATCTAACCACTCGGCGACCACGGCCTCAATCTTGGTTCATACTGGGGGATTTTATAGCCGGTAGATGGAGTGAAGGAAATTTTCCTGAGGGTTATATCTGGTTCCTGAGAGTTCCTGAGAGGTTATTTTACGTGGCTGGGGTTGAGGTGGTAACATGGTTTGCGTAAAGAGGGAAATGGACGTGCTTCATGTGGCTCTTTCTTGCGACAGGGTAACTGGGGGGGGGATTGTACAATGCAACATCGAACAGGGGACGCCCTCCTGGGAAGGGGCAGCGGGTGGAGGGGCTTTGGGCGGATTTTTTGTTTTGGGGGAAGATTTTCGGTAACTGGAGTAATAGGAGTTATCTCGGGTAATTTACGGCAACAGGGGAAGAGATACAGTGGCCTGAATGAGTCTACCTCTTCCCTTTCGCAGTCCTCACCTAACCGCTCCGGGAAGGTGACGCTCCAGAGGCCCTTCGCACTGTACACAATGCGCGCGCCCGTCAGGAACTGCATGCCCACCACAGTGATGTCCCCGGGGGATAAGGTACTTACAAAGAGCCCGTCATCTCGCGGCCAAACCGGCCAGAGTGACACCGTTCACTTTCCACTCGATCAACACCCGCCCGTTCTGACTGGTCATGAAGCGGTTGTGGTGGTTGATGTTTATGAGGGCAGATGGAGCCTCTCGGCTAAGCCCAAAGGGGACCAGTCAGGAACCCGTCAGGCTCGTGTCAAGCAAGAGTTGCATGCTGGTGCCGCTAATGCTCATCTCCTGGAAGGGCGGCTAGGCCCATGATTTGGGGCGTTACCGGGCCCCTCCAGGGTCAAAGTAGGACACTCAGGAGAGAATCCAGGAGGAAGCGTCCGCCATCAGGATGTCAAGACCGAGGATATTGACAGGTAACTGTTTTAACTCTGATTTGGCATCCTTGTGCCAAGAGCTGCCGCCGAGCGAATAGAGGTCTGCTTGCATGCAGTCCCTTCGTCCCGCAACCCCCCAGGGTGCCACTTGGTTAAAAGACACTGAAGTGAACGGCATTCCTGTGGCCACCAAGAAAGACGTAAACTTGTTGTTCACGCACAAATCCACATAGGGCGTGAAGGACCCCCTGTGCTACTGGGGTAATACAAGTGACATTCGCAGAGCAACTTGGAGATTCCCCCTCCCAAATGTCACATAGCCCCCGAAAGGGAATAAGGTCGTTAGAAAAAGTGTTTTTTTCTCCCTCTTTTTACGGTTGTTTGGGTCGTTGGGTTGTTTGGACTGCCGGACATCGGGTTGGTATCAACACTTATTTGCATTCTTCTCTTTCGCGCATGCCTGGGGCATGCCTAGGTCTTTTTCGGGTATAAATACCCCTAGTTTTGTGAGGGGAAGAGAGTTCGGTCCTGACTTCTGTGTGTACTGTGGTCCCGTTCTCGGTGTTTCGTGTGCTCGCTTTGGATTTACTTCTTTGGATTTACCTCGCTTCGCGCCGGGACTTGCCGAGTTTGTCTCCGCAATTTAAAGTATTTTGGTTGTGTAGGAGACACCTGGTCTCTTTTGGACTTTGCTGTGGCAGCTACTCATATCTGTGGGGTGCCTTTTCTCTTCCCAAACAGACTTGTGAATAAAAGTGTCAGAGTAAAAAAGGGACCACGTCAAAAGAAGGAAAAACTCTTGGGGATCCGTCCTCCTGTCCCATTCAGTGTTTTAAAACTAAGTCAATACTTGGTTTCCTTCCCTCACTCGAGGTCTGTACCTCCTGGGGGGAAAGTTTATTTTTTTAAGTCTCGCCTAAAAATTTCGGGGCCCTTTTTACTTTTTACTTTTTTTTACTTTGTCTCGAATGTTGTCTTGATCCCTGCCTGCTTGGGGGTGCGGCATCCGTGCTCTTGTAGTCCCCTTTGGGCGTTATTCTTTTTTTTGGCCTCGACCAAAATTTATTTTTCTTACTTTATATTTTAAAAATCATATTCTTTTTTTTTTCCAAGTTTTTTATTCAGATTTTTAAAGCACCATTTTTTTTTTTTTTTTTTCGTTAAATCTCCTTTTGGGGTTGGAGTTTAACTTGTTCATTTAGGGATTGGTATGTGTTCGTGCTAAACTCTGTTTAAAAAAACTTTGGAGTTGGGACGCCATTTGGAGTGAAAATACACTGTCATTTCTGAGTAATTGGTGTGGTTTTTTACGTTCTTACCCCGCTGTGATCAAAATTGGGGAGTACGCATCTATAAAAATTTCCCATGACTGAATTCCTTAGACCTCCCTAAAGTGTGCGTTTCTCAAAATGAAAATTCAACCCATCGTAGACCTTTCCTGGTCCCAGCAAAAGAACAAAAATATTTCGACATCTTAAGTTCGGTTCAGTAAGGTTAATGCTTGAACTTTTTTGGGCTCGGGTCTCCTTAGCACACATTGCTGGTTACTTTATCTCGCAACCCCCGAACTGTAAAAGGTAATGAATCGGATATATTTGCTGATACTCTGAACAGACCAACTTTGCTATACCTGGGTTCCCCCTTCCCGCAGGGGGATGCTCAAACTGAAGAAAAGGGAAAAATTTTTTTGATCTTGCATTTTTTTTCCAAACCGTCCACGCAGACCTCAGCCCACCTATCTCCTTTTTTTAATTTACACACTTACACATCCCCCATTCCACATACATCCCGTACTTTCCTTTCCCCCTTCTTTTTCAAATTCCCCCCCATAACAACACAACGGTTCCCCAAAACCCACTAAACGGGTGGTGGGAGCGTGCCGTAGGCCTGGAACCTTCTCTGTTCATCAGACAATTTTTCCTAATAAAAAACCTGCTTCTCGGTTTAGCCCGAACTCCCCAAAACTTTAGTCTCTGGGCTACCCCGCTACATCCATTATCCATTATTTCATCATTTTGACTTTCTTCACAAATTTTTATCATTATTATTATTACTAAAATTTTCTTAATATTTCTCCTTATCATTATTATTTTACTAATTTTTTTTATTATTATTAAAATTATCATTATTTTTAGACTATTATTATTTTTCTTTATTAATTATCCGATTAAAGAGTAAAATGTTTAAGCGGGAGAGATAGTTCCTCCGTTATTGGGGACTGGATTGAGAAGAGCCTGGGGATTCCACTCAACTTTTCTTTTCTCCTGACAAACCTCTGCACCAATGATTAAATACAGAAATGATAATTCATACCTCATCGCCCGTCGCGTGGGTTATCAAGGGGCGCGTTAGTCAGTGGGCAACCAGGCTGACAATGTTAAGTATGCATCTGGAAGACAAAGAAGATAAAGAAAACATGTCCAATTAAGAAACACATTAAAAATCGGAACGTGGAACGTAAGGAAAATGAAAGAGATGGGTAAATTACATACTGTCTGTAACGAAATGGATAGATACAACATTCAAATACTAGGAATAAGTGAGACCAATTGGAAAAGTAATGGAAGTTTCAAAACTAAAGAAAACAAGACAGTTCTTTTTTCTGGAAAAGAAGAAGGAAATTATAGTCACGGAGTTGCTATGATTCTCACGAAAAAAACTGCAAATGCACTAATTGGGTACAGCCCAATAAATGATCGCATTTTAAAAGTCAGAATACAAGCAAAACCTCATAACATTAGTATTATACAATGCTACGCACCAACCAATATTGCAAGTGATGAAGAAATGGAAAATTTTTATAACACTCTCCAAGATACTTTAGACACAATCCCTAACAGAGATGTAAAAGTAATCATGGGAGACCTCAACGCCAAAGTAGGAAAAAATGACAAAAAAGTGACACCTGTGGAAAATTCGGCCTTGGAGATATAAATGAAAGAGGTAAAGATTTTATTGAATTCTGTAGTACAAAACTGAAGATGGACTTGTTTTATGTGATGGAAAAGAAGTCAAAGATAGATGGAATCAATATTGTTCCAACCTATACAAAAAGAATAAAGATCTAACAACAACATTAATTAGACTCAATGACAGCGAAGATGAACCACCACCACTGCTAGACGAAGTTATAAAAGCCATAAAAGAATTAAAGAATAACAAGAGCCCGGGAATAGATGAAATAACAACAGAACTAATCAAGAATGCTGGCGAAAGTGTTGAATACTTCTTCTACAAACTTTGTACAAAAATATGGAATAAAAGAAGATGGCCAGAAGACTGGGTAAAATCAGTCTTTACTCCTATACCTAAAAAGGTGACGCACTCCAATGCAACAATAATAGGACAATTGCATTAATAAGTCACAGCAGCAAAATTTTGTTGAAAATTATTGCTGAAAGAATGAAGTTGAAGTTAAGAGAAGAAATTGCAGACGAACAAGGAGGTTTTCGCCCTGGAAAAGGTACCAGAAACCAGATTCTAAATCTAAAATTGATCATAGAGAAAAACAGAGAACACCAGAAAGGCCTATACCTGTGTTTCATCGATTATTTGAAAGCTTTTGATACTGTTGATCACGATATCCTCTGGAATAATATGAACAATATGAAGTTTCCAAAACACATCATCCAACTAATAAAAGCCATGTATGACCAACAACAAGCAACTGTAAGAACCACTTATGGGTTAGCAGAATGGTTCGAAGTCAAACAAGGAGTGCGACAGGGTTGCGTTCTGTCTCCGCACCTCTTTAACACATATTCTGAAGTAATTATGAGAAGTGCTCTGGAGAATTCTGAAGGAACTGTAGATGTTGGAGGATACAAAATATCAAATCTAAGGTACGCCGATGATATAGTTTTGATTGCCAGCAGTATCACTGAACTACAACAACTACTAGATAAAGTTAGAGAAGCAAGCGAAAAGGCTGGCTTGTTTCTTAATACCAAGAAAACTAAGATCATAAAGATTCAAAGATAACCGGCAATAAACAATGATGAACATGTTACAATCAATGGAATGATTGTGGAAAATGTGAAAGAGTTCACTTATCTTGAGCTGTTTTTAACTAATACATATGATGATTCACCGGAGATAAAAAAAGAATTACCATTGCCAAAAACGCCACACTTGCTCTCAATGACATCTCGAAAGACCGAAGCATTACCTTACGACAAAGCTGAGGGTTTTTGAACACATTAGTTTTCCCAATTGCATCATATGGATCTGAGTGTTGGTGCTGAAGTAGATAGACAAGAAAAGATCAATAGTTTTGAAATGTGGTGTTACAGACGAGGGATGCTGGACAGAGAAGAAGACGAATGATGAAGTGCTGAGAAAAATAAATTGTAAAGACCGGCTGTTGGACATCTTGAACAGGAGGAAATTAAAGTTTATTGGTCATGTGATGAGAAGTAAAAGTATTGAGAAGGACTTGCTGACAGGGATGGTAATGGGAAACAGAGGAAGAGGCAAACCGAAGACAAGACTGAGCGACAACATCAAAGATATTTGCGGGTTGTCGATGGTACAAGTGGAAAGAAAAGCGCAAGATCGAGTTTAGTGGCGAAGGATGGTGGAGAGGTCCACGGCTGCTTAAACATGAGCATACCGTTATTGATGATGATTACCATTATCATTATTATTATCATTTTTCTTGGTGTTATTATCATGAATACTAATATATTTCTATTATTATTATTATCATTATTATTAATATTTCTCTTATCATAATTATTATTATTATCATTATCATTATCATTTTTATCATTATCATTATTATTTTCATATTATTATTCCTATTTTTTTTTCTTTTTTTATGCACAAGTTTCCTTAGATCTGCTAATTAAAATCAAACACCGAGTCACTACCAGCGACCTAGGGTGATTGAAGTTTCAGGCAATGGAACATCAACAAAAACATGTAAAAAATATGCAGAACAGCCACAAATCAAAACATCCAGTCAATTCACGAACACAAAAACATTTCAGATCGATAAGACTCTTCTGAGAACATGCGATGTGCTGTTTAAGACTATTTTTTGGACTTCTTCTAATTTTGGATTTCCCGGTATTTGTTCAAGAAACTTATCCGTATCTTTCCTTATAAAGCCAAGTGCTCCAATAACAACAGGCAGAGTTTTGTTTTTAAATGCCACATCTTTTCCGCCTCTATTTCCAGGTCTTTATACGCACTCGCACCCCGGGACCAGAGAAATTCTGGCTTAGCATCCAGTGGGGGTTTAGTTTGTTGCTGCCATTGCCCAGGGTTACAGGGAAGTCATTCTGGCTTAGAAAGGCAGAATCCGCAGCCTCATAAGTCAACAGATAACTTAAGTTAAGTGGAAGAACTTTTGAGAAGGGCGGATGGGACTCCTTAAAATTACTTGGCCGAAGGAAATGGAACCCACTGTTTGTAAATGCCAAGAAAATCATGTTTAATTAGTCGTACGTAATCAAGATCAAACGAGGTAAATGGGTTTCTACTGCTTTTGGTAGAATCCCCTCCCTGGTATGTGATTGTTATGTGGACAACAGTTGACCGTACGCATGCAAGCAGCTGTTTCGCAACAAGAACCAGTAATGGGAACGTGGAATTGTAAGAACATGAGTGAGACAGGAAACTAGAGAATGTAGAACAGAATGAGTCGATTAAAGGTTAAACATACTAGGACTAAGTGAAATGAGATTAACAGGAGCAGGAAAGATAATTAGGATGACACCGACCATAATGTTTTTCAGGAGAGCGAAGATGTTAACATGGTGTAGGGGTAAGACTGACAAAGAAGATAAAACTATTTTGTGATGGTTATTCCGGCTTTTCGAAAGAAATCGTGTTGGTGAAATTGAAGGGCAACTATCAATCATCATTCAGGTGCATGCTCGCAACATCTAGAACATTAACAGATTGACGCAAATTGATGCATTACTCTAAGGATTATGAGAAGGCAGAGAAAAGCAGAGATCCGTAAAGTCCCAGAGATTATTTTAATCATGGGTAGATATGAATGTGAAGGTAGAAAAGGAAGAGAAGGAAATTATGGTTGACCCAGTGGTCTTCGTAACACTAAATGTGATAGGAGAAAGCAGGGTTGAATGTGTTTCAGGAAAATAACGCAAGTGATAATGAATACCTTGTTCCAACACCATCCTAGAAGGTTTTACACATGGTAAGTCGCAGGTGATAGAATTCGTAATCAAATCAGCTTACTAAACGATTTAACAGAGTTACAGGCAACGCAGTTCAACAGGTAAAAGGGATACCCAGAGCAGATTGTGCCAGTGCATGTCCTCTAGTTTGCCACACATGCAGGTATAACACGGAAACTAAAGAAAGACCAAAAGTAAATCAAAACTTGAGGTTGGGGCACTCAAACATATCCAAAATGAAGAAAAGTTTACGGTAGAATTAAAGGAAAGAAAAGTCACGGTTTATGGGTGACGTACTTTTGCATAATCTAGCCCTGCTATCATAAAAACCAATTATAGTCAATTAGGCCCATACGGGTGGCTAACCTGATTACTATAGCCGTTGTTATCTCAAAGGCAGCATAATATCGTCTGCGGCAAAAAAAACGACCTACAGACGCCGACCACACGCCGACTACGGTCACAACCCATGTATACAGCTCACAGCTGAGTTTTTACAATACACAGCTGATCAAGAGAAAGCGGTCCACGGTCATGGCTGCCAGAAGGAATCGACATATGATTCTTCGTCTGATGAGGAATCCTCGATTAAATTATATATATATATAATATTTATTATAATATTATATAAGATATAGATATTAGATATATATATATATATATAGTATTTCATATAGATCATTATTATTATTATTTTAATTAAAGTTATTAGATTTATTATTATTTTATTAAAATTTATCATCAATTATGTTTATTAATATATATAATAAATATATATATATATATATATGCATAATGTATATATATATATATTATAGATTATATATATATATAATATGTAATGTACATACAACTATTTTTTATATAATATAATCTATATGTATGTACATACAGATTATATCATAGATTATATATATATATAGATATATTATATCATTATATTTATATATATATATATATAGTATATATATAATGCATATGATATAGTATCTTTGTATTATATATATATATATATATACTATATATATATACTAGATATATATATTATATATAATGTGTGTGTGTGGTGTGTGTTGTGTGTGGGGTGTGTGTGTGTTGTGTTGTTTTGTGTGTGTGGTGAAATAATAATTAGATTATATATATAGAATATATATATAATATAATATATATATATATATATCTATATATATACTATATATATATATATAATATAATATATATATATATATATATATATATATATAGTATATTCATTATGATATGTGTCTATATATAAATATTATATAGGTATATATATATATAAATATATATATTATATTATATATATAATATATATATTGTGTGTGTGGTGGTGTGTGTGTGTGTGTGTGTGATGTGTGTGTGGTGTGTGTGGTGGTGTTATTATAGAAGATTAATATATAGATATATATATATATTAATTATATATATAAGATTTATCATTGTATGATTATTATTATTATTCTTGTTTATTATATTATTATTCGCATTATTAGTAGTATTTTATTAGTTATTAGTATTTTATTATCATTATTATTATTATTATTATAATTAGTATTATATTACATGGTTATAACTATTATCATTCTTTATTAATTATTATTTATTGATCATTATCATTATTATTATTATTATTATTTTATTATTATGATTATTATCATGGATAATATAATAGCGTTGTATTCTTATTGTCCATTATCTAACAATTATTATTATTGTCCTTATAACAGCACCACACACACACACACACACCACAGCACACACACACACACACCACACACATCACACCACACACCACCACACACCCATACATATCAATATATATATATAATATATATCTATCCCCTATATATTATATACTATATAATATAATATACTATATCTATATCCATATATTACATCCTATATATATATACATATTATATACTCCATATAGTCTATTATATATATATATATATAATCTCTATTCTACTCTATATATAATATATCGTATCACACACATATATACATACCGGCATACACATACCTACATAAGTACACAAACCCACCCCCCACACACACACACACACACACGGACCCACCCGCCACCCACACACGCACAACCCACCACACACACACACACATATCTCTATATATGTTTATACTATATAGTATATATATATATGCGTTATATGATATATAGTATATATCTCTAATATCTTATATAATACAGCACACACTAGTTAGCACAAAAACACACACACACACCAGCCATATATATAACAGTATCTATATATATATATATATATATATATATTATATCTCTCTATCTCTATATATATTATATATATATATATGTAGTATATGTGTATAGTATATCTATATATATATATATAATATATTTATATATATATACAGAGTAATATATACATATGTAGATATAAAGTAGTACATATAATATAATGTAGTACATATATATATATATATATATATAATATCTATATATATAGATATATATATATAAGTATATTATAGAATAGATATATACACACTAATGACATACGAGGGCAATACACATACATACATACTACCACACACACACCACACACACACACACACCCACACACACACACACACACACCCACAGCACCACACACAACACGACACACACACACACAACACATTATTATATTGTATATATCTTAGGTATATGATAGATATATATATCGAGGGGTAATATATATATATATATATATTATATATATATATCCACAGTAGACACACAAAACACGACACACACACACACTGATATATACATATACTAGTATATATATATAGAATATAGTTATATATAATAGTATATATAATATATATATATAGATATAATATATAAGTAATAATGTTTTTTGTATATCTAAGTATATATATAATATATATAATATATGATATAAGATATAATATATATGAAATATTATGATATATATCTATATATCATATAATGTACTCCGATCTATACTCTATATATATAAATCATAACTACTATCTCTAGTCTCAGCGCGTAGTATATATATATACTCATATATCTAGAATTTATACTATATATTATCGAGTATAATTATATATCTAATCTCTCTCTACTGTATATCTTCTCTCTCTCTTCTATCTCTATTATATACTGTGCCTACATATTACCTATTATATCTATATAGTCAAATAGTAGTTATCGTAGCTCTATAGTATATAGATGATAGTCATATAGTAATATACTATCTATCGTCTATTCGTCATATGCATAACTATACTCATATAAATACACTACTACACCATACTACTTCTACACATATACCTACTACTATCAGATATATCCATATATATATCATACTATATACATCACTACTACATATTATATACTATACATTTAATGTATCTGTGTATATTATAAACTATCTATACTAATACTATATACTATATACTAATATATCTACTATATATATATCTATATTATATGTGTGTGTGTGTGTTGTGGTGTTGTGTTGTGTGTGTTGGTCGTGTGTGTGTGTGTGTGTATATAGATTATATAATATAGATATATCTATATATTATTATATATATAGAATATTAATGTTATCATTGATATATTATTATTAGTATTATTATTTTTATTATTCTATTATTATTATTATTATTATCTTATTATTAGTAGCAATTACTCATTATTATTACTTATCTATTAAATTATTATTAGATTACATCTGTTAGAACTCATATTACATTACATTATTATTATTATTATTATCCTCTATCCAATTATTCTTATTATTATTATTATTATTATTATTAATTATTATTATTATTATTTATTACTCTTATAATATTATTACGTTATATTATTGTCTTATCATAACAATTATTATTATTGTCCATTAATATTAATATAATTAGATATATCACACACACTACCCACACACACACAAATATCATATATAAAAATTAATTAAAATATTATAATCTATATATCTCTGTAATATATATATAGTATATAGTAGATATATAATATATAGATATTTATATATATACATCTATATACTAAGCTATATATATATAATATATATACTATATATATATACATAATATATATATATATATATATTTATATTTAGATATATATATTAATATAAGAAATATATTATACACACATATAATACATACAGGCATACACTCCATCCATCCATCACACATCACACACACACAACCACACAAACACACACACCACATATATATATAGTATAATTATATATATATATTATATATATATATAGATTATCTATATATATCTACACATATCACACAAAACACACACACCCACCGACATGTATATACATAATATATATAATATATATATATATCCTTCCTATCTCATATATATTATATATATATATCATATGTATATATGTGTATCTATATATAGCTATATTATAGATATATATATATATATCTAATATATATACATATATAGACATATATATATTTATACATATATATACATATAAGTAATAGAAATTAGATATAGATTATATCAATATATATATATTAATTTATAGTATACTATATATAGATATAGATACACACTATATACACTAGCAGGCATACACATGTACTACATACATACACCCACACACCACACCACATCAACACAGCAACACCACCACACATCACACACACACACACACACGCACTATATATAATTATAGTATATATCATATTATATATATATATATATATATATATATATATATAAAAAAAAAAAAACACATATACACACAAACACACACACACAGACACACATATATATACATATATATATATATAATATATATATATATATATATTATATATGTATATATGTGTATATATAGATAGATATATATATATATCTTATTATATATATTATCATATATAATCATATTATTATATCAATAGATATAATACATATACTAAATGTACTATACATCTATACATCAAATATCAGAATATATATATATCTCATATATATATATATATATATATAATATTATATATATATCTAATTAATGATATTATCATTCATAAATCTATATATATATTATACATATCATATTGCATATATCTATATAGATATGATAGATATCATATATATTTAGATATAAATATATATAATATACCTATGTGCATACAGATTTACATCTATCTATCAGATATATCTATAATAATATATAATATATATTATATATATATTCTATATACTATCTCTCTCCTCTATATTACGATATCTGCATACTTCTTACTATATAGACTATATCTATCCATCTATCTCAGCTATAATCGTCTGATGTATAGTATATACTCAGTATATCTGGTATAGTCTAGTATCTATCGTATATAGTGCCATATATACATAGATAGAGAATAGTGTATATACATATGATATATCGTATAGTATATCAGGTATGGGTAGTATAGACTTATATAGTATAGATCTAGATATATAGTATTATAGTATAGGCATAGTCATATTATATATGAATTTAGTAGATATATGCGTATAGTGGTAGATATAGTATATCTTATTACATGATATAAATATCTATATATAGTATATCTATCTAGTAGGTCTGAGTATATAGATATAGTATAGTATCAGCATATATACCACAGTTTATTATATATCCTTATGCTACTTCTATATTATAGACTATAGCATTATACTATATATCTATCATACACTATATGTATATATATACCTATATACGACTATCTCTATTAGATATATTATATCGTAATATTTGTGTGCTGTGTGCTGTGTGTGTGTGCTTGTGTGTGTGTGTTGTGGTGTATATATATATCCTATTAGTATATCTCTGATACTCATACTATCATCCTATATCATATCTCGATATATCTATATTCTGTATCCTGATCGATGTATGTTCTTGTGTGTGTCGTATGTGTGTATGCGTATATAGATATCAATGCCTGCATATTGATTATATATATTATGAATTACATGATATTATCCCATGCAATATACATGCACTGATATTAACAAGGCAATATACAGATGCAATATACATGCACCGGGGGGCATATGAACCTCTGCAATGGCGCCGGTGCCTCACGCAGAATATATGTGTGACGTCACTCTTACTACTAACGTACCTCACTCGCGAGATGGCGCTTTCAAATCGTTTTATAACAGACTCGAATTTTAACATACAAGAACGCTTTAAAAAACCATTGTTGGGATTAAACCCATATGCAGCGGCGGTCCATTATTTTATTTATACATCAAATATCAACCTACAACCAAATACATGGTTTTTAAAAGACCGGACTTTTTCCTTTAACTACGATAGTGCCATCGGAGAGGCGTAGTTGAATCACCAGATGCTTGGTTATTTATCGAGACGGCCATTTTGAGGTAGCTAGTGTTTCCTGCCTGCCGAGAAGAAAACAAGGCGAAACAACCATCGGATGACCGCTGAGATACTTGACATGATGGATAGAAGAAGGGCTTACGAAGCAAAAAACTAGAACATACAACAACTGGATGAGACTACATTCAAAAAAGCATGGCAACTGTAGGAAAAGAAACTGGCTCAACCGCAAATGTGAGCAGGTTTAGAGCTTAAAGAATAAGGATGCGAGGAATATGTCATCAGAAACAAGGAATACAGTGGGACGGAAATTTCTGCGTTTCAAGTGGAGGCATTAGCAAAAGTGGAGTATACTCCTGGAGAAAAAAACATCATGCCCAGCAGTATGTCCAGAGTCACAATCGGTGAACTGTTGAGATGAAAGAAGAGGGCCTGTCATCAGTGAAAGAAGTATATGGACCAGCTAATTCATGAAGAAGGAAGTACACTTTCATAGAATGAAAATGGTAAGGCTAACAGGGCCGACAACTAGCACTAGAGTTGTAAAAGAAACTAGAGGGGTTTAGAGTTCAAAAAGTAACCTGAATTGCAACATTCTACAACACAGTTCATTCCTAACTGACCTCAACAAGTGCTGTTATTCATAACACTTCCCGAACTGCAAGCAAGTGAATTTCGAACTCCCCAGACATAGTTTTTAATGCAGCCACATATAACAATTGATCCTGACGTTTTTGCTCAAAGTGAATGGAAGACTCAATAAGGTCAGAAATATCGCAAGAACAAATGCATCTAGAGCAAGAGGGACTTCGGAATTCAATATTTTATTGAGAATTTGGGAAAGAGCGATAGAAGCTTTAGAAAGACTATTACATATGGCTTGATTAACTATACAAGCATTTGAGGAAGGTGAAACCTGAGAAAGTTTTAGAATTTGGAAGCATTAGATATTGATGAAAGGACTAACTGATTTAGAACTTAAAATATTGGGAACAGAGTGCTGGCCATCAGAATAGACGGAGAATAAGGAGTAGGACTCATCGAGAGGTGTAAGAGCAGGGTGTGTATTATCACGAACTCTGTCTTAAAACCTTATATATGAAATTATTTAAAGGAGATGAACATGCCAGGTGTGAAAGTGGAGGGATCAAGATTAACAACTTGAGATATTGCAGGATGACACGGTACTCAGTTCTGCAGAAACGGAAAAAGATTTCAAAATATTGACAGTTGTAACAGAAAGTGAGACAAAAAAAGTCTTAATAAAACTCAAGAAGACGGAATGTGTGGTGATATCAGGAAGAATATAACCCAATGCTTTTGATACAAGGCTGAAGAAATCATGATGTTAGCAAATTCACAACTGGTTAGTTTGATAACATCAGATGGAGAATTGTAACTGAAATAAAGAAAAGAATTGGTATGGCAAAGCGAAGTCTTCACAAGATGAATGCTGTCCGTAAGACAGAAAGTTGAAACGGTAACAAAACACGTTAAGTGTTTAATGTTACATGTTCTCAGTTTTGTTTAATGGGTGTGACGCTTGGACATCATGAAATATGAAAAAAAATTACGAAATCGTAGAAATGTGGTTCCTAACGAAGAATGCTCAGGATTTCCCTGGCTGAAGAGATTACTAATGGACGAAGTTTTAAGAAGGCAGGAGGTCAAGAACTTGTGATGAAACTTAGGAAAAGACAGATGCAATTTTTACGGACACGTAATGAGATGTAAAGGATTGGAAAAACTTTTAGTTGTTCCGTAAAGATAGAGGAAAGCTACAGCATGGTTAGAAAAAAGGCAGAAGTTCATCACCAGCTTGAACAAGCTCAATAGTGGCAAAGTGCCGTAGAACAGCTAAAGTTGCAACAGACAGAACGGGAATGGAACAACCAGATGCCAACACCCTGAACAGACAAGGCACTTAGAAGAAGAAACTTTGATAAGCGTCTCGCGCACTTCGGGGGACGTGTTCTGCTGAAGGGATGCTCATAGCTATAAACAGCGGTGTTGTTTTTCACGGGATTATGAGATATCTGGACGATTCTCTGTGTATAGTCGATCTGTGTACTAACTGGAAAAAGTTCTACAAATCTGTAGCATCTTTGCCTTCAATACTGGCTCTCGGATAGTGCTCGTACCATTTATCTTGCATTCCGTTGAAAAGTGCTTTGAGATCTCCAGAGTGCGGTACTTGCCCACTCTGTCGTGTCGATTTGTACTCATCTCGGTTAATATTCGAGCAAAACCATATAACCCAAGTTATCAATCGTCATCAACCTTGTCGTTCCCCAACCTCACTTTGGGTCAGTGCCAGTCTGTTTCACGAAGTTACTTGATTAGTTTGCTCGGTAAACAAACTTTGATGGGTCCACAGTTTCCTTCACTACATCGTGTGTTTTCTTCGCAGCTTCAAACTGTCCTTGGAGAGGCTTTTCATGCCACCTAGATTCCGTTTTTTCTTGGCCGAACCTTCATTTCGCTTCTTTGTTTGTTAATTATGTTTAGCGCAGCCAATGGTTGGCACATATGTTCGAGTGTTTTTTTTCGCTCCAATACCAATTCCTGAGAAAACTATATCTGATTCCCTTTATATTGAGTGGTGACCTTTTGGAGTTTCATGTATTCAATGAACGCAATCCAATCGTTTGTTGAGATCTAAGTATTGCAGAGACCTCGTTGTTGTTTTGTACGATAAGTCCAACTGCATCTCCCCCTACCTCCTTTCTTCTAGGACTAGCAGCGTCTACGTCTGATTTTAGGTGATCGTTCTGTTTACACCCCCTCCTATATTTAAAGGTTTCTGCCTGAGCTAATCCTTTAATTACAGTATCATACTTAATTTTCTATTGGTCGATGTTCACTCTAGTTTTCCGTGCTTAACGGTGCTTTAGCACACTTATCGAGACCAAACTCAACTTCCTTCATCCTACATTATTAGTCTTATTTATTATTGAAAAAGTTTTTTAGATTTGTTTTAAAATCAACACCGGCACTACCAGGGAACCTATCGTTATTGCGTTTGAGTAAGGGAACACCAATAAAAGTACGCAAAAAGATGTGAACAATTATAAATTAAACATCTATCAGTCAATACAACATAAAAATATTTTAGACTCGATAGGGCTCTTCTGAGAACATTGCCACTGTGTCTGTTACAACTATTTTCTGGACTTCTTCTCATTTTAGATTTCTCTGTATTTGTCCAGAACCGTATCCAGATTAAAATTAGAGAAGAAAAGGAACAGAGGAGAGAGAAAATTAAAGAGAAGGAATCTTACCCACGATTTATTCCCTAACGTAATCGGAGGTGCACCAAGCATTATGTCATATTGGTATAATAAATCTTAGTAAAACCGAAGGAAGGAAAGAAGTAAGATGACCAGGAAGAAGAGGGAAACAACTGAAAGAGCAGCAGGAAAGGTACAGAAATGTGAGAGAATAATGCCGAAATAAAAAGATAGGTTAAAGAAGGAGACAGGTGTTTAAATAGGTAGTATTAAGTTAGACAAGTAATAGATAATTGGTTAAGGAACAAGCAGCAAATAAAGCAGATGCAATTACAGGAAAGAGAGTTAAGTACAAAATGAAAACGAAAATGTAATTGAACTATTAGGAAATAAGGTTGTATCTCGCAATAATAAATGATTGAGGCGAGAAAAAGGGCGTGGGGAAGGGACGGAAATGCATATCTCCTATTTGGTCTATCGATGTAATGTATGGATTTATAGATTACTGTCTTTGACGACTCTTCTACCTTCTATCTGTCGGTCGTTTTTTCTATCATATATCCTATACCATCTAGTTACATTTCTCTATCCATTTTGCTTACGAATATTCCGGTGGGCGCTTGTGTTTATGTTTAACGCCACATGTGTACATGTTAATAAGATAGATTTCAAGGTGGGATGGATATGCTAAACTTATATGGAGAGTAACTGCTATTGCAAGGTAGATAGATTTAGTGAAGTATAGATCAATCGATAAATATACTATAAACGGAAACATATGAAGAGAGGGAAAGAAAGCCCTAAATAGATAGGGAAGATAAATATGGAGAGTCAGATGCAATTAGAATGATCAATAGATAGTAGAGATTAGATTATATATATATATATATATATATATACTCCTATATTATATAGATATCTATATATATATATATATATAATATATATAATACGAGCCACACACACACACACAAACACTTTTCCATTTTCATAAGTCTTTATATATCAATTTTACCTTTGAAGTTTATATTCCGTCGGATCTTATTTTGATATGTGTAAAAAGAATTATAACCAGGTTTTATTAGGAGACCGATGGTAACTACTGGATAATCACTTCACGAAACTTCCGTGACATCTACTCTTTGCAGTGAATGTCTTCTTAATTTTTGTCTCCTAATTTCTTCCCCTACTAATTTTCATTTATTACTTCTTTGTTGCTTACATTTCATCATTGTTTATTTTCTCCTCATTTCCCTCGCTCTTATGTCATGTCTTCTCCTGTTTTTTTCCTTGTTATTTCTGACGGTTTTTCTGCCATAATATATATTATATATTATAAAAAATTTTATATATATATATTTATATATTTATTATATTATATAGATAGATGATGATGTAATTTTTTATATTTTATATATATATATATATATATATATATATATTATATATAATGTTATGGATGTATGTAGTTTTGTTGTGTTATGTGGTAGGATATTATAATATAATGCACTGCATATGAATTATATATATATGAATTATATGATATTATACAATGCAATATAAAATTTGCACTGCTATTTTCCCAATGAAATTTAACAATGCAATATACAATGCACTGCATATGAACAATGGCATGGCCGCCGGCCTCACTCCAGATAATATGGTGGGGACTTCACTCCGCGAAATGGCGCTTCAAATCGGTTTAATAACAGAACGATCGAATTTTAACATACAAAAAACGCTTTAAAAAAACAATTGGTTGGGATATAACACATATTATGGCTGTCATTATTTTATTTATACATCAAATATCAACATACAACCAACATAACATGGTTTTAAAAGCCCGGGAAACTTTCCTTTAAAAATCACTATAGTGCATTGGGGGAGCGTAAGTGAATCACCAAAATCTTGGGTTATTTATCGAGACGCCATTGTTGAGGTAGCGGAGAGTGTTCTGCCGAAGAAGAAAAAAAGGCGAAAACAACATGGATGACAGCTGAGATACTTGACATGATGGATAGAAGAAGGCTACAAAGCAAGAAAATATAGAAAAATCAAAACAACTGGATGAGGCATTAAAAGAAATGCAACGGGGAAAAAAAAGAAACATGGCTCAACAGCAAATGTGAGCAAGTTGAGAGTTTAAAAGAATAAGGATGCGAAAATATGCATCAAGAAAATCAAGGAAATAGTGGGAGGGAAAAGTGTGCGTTTCAAGTGGATGCTTTAGAGCAAAAGATGGAAGTAACTCCTGGAGAAAAAAAGATATCATGAGCAGATGGACAGAGTACATCGGTGAACTGTTTGAAGATGAAAGAGGGGGAAAGGGCTGTCATCAGAAAGAAGTAGATGGCCCAAGCATAATTAAAGGAGAAGTACAGTTGACTTCATAGAATGAAAAATGGTAAGGCTACAGGACCGGACAACATAGCAATAGAGTTGGTAAAAGAACTAGAGGGGTTTGGAGTTCAAAAAGTAAACTGAAATTGCAAACATCTACAACACAGGTCTCATTCCAACGACCTCAACAAGTCGTATTCATAATGCTTCAAAGAAACCTGGAGCAAGTGAATTTTGAACTCCACAGGACAAAAGTTTAATGAGCCACATATAAAATTGATCCTGAACGTTTTGCTCAAGAAATGAAGACCAAAAAAAGGAAAAAATATCGCAAGAACAAAAATGCATACATGAGAGGAAAAGGGACTCGGAATGCAATATTTATATTGAGAATTTTGGGGAGAAAAGGAGCGATAGAAGTTTAGACAGATTTATACCTATGTTCTTTGACTATAGCAAAGCATTTGATAAGGTAAAACATGAAGAAAGTTAGAATGTTGGAAGCATTAGATATTGATGGAAAGGACTTACAACTGATTGGGAAAACTTATATTGGGAACAGAGTGCTGCCATCAGAATAGACGGAGAAAAGTGAGTGGACATCAGTCAAGAGAGACAAGGGTGTGTATTATCACCAACTCTGTTTAACTTATATAGTGAAATTATTTTAAAGGAGATTAAGAACATGCCAGGTGTGAAAGTTGGAGGGATCAATATTAACAACTTGAGATAAGCAGATGACACTGTACTAGTAGCAGAAACGGAAACAGATCTTTAAAATATATTTAAAAAGGTGGGAACAGAAAATGAGAAGAAAAGTTCTTAAGATAAACATCAAGAAGACGGAATGTATGGTGATATCAAGGAAGAAATATAAAAACCCAAAAAGCTCTTTGAATATCAAAGGTGAAGAAATAAAAGAATTTGAGAAATTCACATACTTGGGTATTTTATAAACATAAAATGGAAGAAGTGTAACTGAAATAAAGAAAAGAATTGGTATGGCAAAGGAAGTCTGCAACAAGATGAATGCTGTCCTTAAGAACAGAAAGTTGAAGGTAAAAAACAAAGTTAGAGTGTTAGAATGTTACGTGTGGTCAGTTTTGCTTATGGTGTGATGCTTGGACAGTCAATGAAAAATATGAAAGAAAAATTAAAATCAGTAGAAATGTGGTTCCTCAGAAGAATGGGTCAGGATTTCATGGACAGAAAAAAGTTACTAAGAAGAAGTTTTAAGAAGAGCAGGAGTTAAAAGAACTTTGATGAAAGCTATTAGGAAAAGACAATGCAATTTTTTGGACACGTAATGAGATGTAAAGGATTGGAAAATTAGTGTTCACAGGGGAAAAATAGAAGGAAAGAGAAGCAGGGGTAGACAAAAAGGCAGAAGTTCATCACCAGCTTGAACAAAGATCTCAATATGGGCAGAAGTGACTTAGAACAGCTAAAGTTGTCAACAGACAGAACGGGATGGAAAACCATGATCGCCAACACCCTGAAAGGACAAGGCACTTAGAAGAAGAATACTTTGATATCTTCTCGAGCACTTTTGCTGGGACGTTTCTGTCTGAAGGGATGCTCATATCTATAAACAGGCAGGTGTTGTTTATTGTTATTGATGACGATATCTGGACGATTCGCTTGTATAGTACGATCTGTGTGAACTGGAAAGTTCCTACAAGATTGTAGCATCTTTGCCTTCAATAACTGGCTCTGGATGTGTATGTACCATTTATCTTGCATTCCGATGAAAAGTGCTTGCAGATCTTCCAGTTGTGTTTTAATTTTAATATTGAGCAACCAGATACAAGGTGATCAATCGTCTCAACCTTGTCTTCACAAAACCTACACTTTGGGTCAGTGCAATTGTGCAAGAAGTTAGCTTGATAGTTTCTGGTAAACAAACTTTGATGGGTCACAGTTTCATCTACATCAGTGTGTTTGCTTCGAGCTGCAAACTGTCCTTGGAGAGGCTTTTCATGCCACCTAGATTCAAGTTTTTCTTGTCCGACCTTCTTCGCTTTTTGTTTTTTATGTTTAGCAGCCAATGTTGGCAACATATGTTCGATGTTTTCGCTCTCAATACCTAATTCATGAGAAAACTTATCTGATTCCTTTATTATTGAGTGTGACCTTTTGGAGTTTCAATGTATTCTAATTGAAGCATCCAATCGTTGGTTAGATCTAAGTATTGCAAGAGACCAATCGTTGTTGTTTTGTACGATAATTCCAACTGCATCATCCCCCTACCTCCTTTACTTCTAGGGACGTACAGACGGTCTACGTCTGATTTAGGGTGATACGTTCTGTTTACTCCTAGACATTTAAAGGTTTCTTCCTGATCTAATCCCTTTATTACAGTATCAATACTTAATTTTATATTGTCAGATGTCACTAGTTTTCCTTGCTTAAAGGTTGCTTTAGCACACTTATCGAGACCAAACTTCATACTTATGTCATCACTACATTATTATTATTATTATTATTATTATTGAAAAAGTTTCTTTAGATTTGTTAATTAAAATCAAACACCGGGTCACTACCAGGGACCTATCGTGATTGACGTTTGAGGTAATGGAACACCAATAAAAATATGCAAAAAGATGCAGAACAATTACAAATTAAAACATCTAGTCAAGTCAATTCACGAACATAAAAATATTTTAGATCGATAGGGCTCTTCTGAGAACATGCACTGTGTTGTTTATAACTATTTTCTGGACTTCTAATTTTGGATTTCTCTGTATTTGTCCAAGAACCTTATCAGATGAAATAACGAGAGAGAAAGACAGAGAGAGAGAGAAAATTAAAGAGAGGAAATTCCTTACCCACGATTTATTCCATAATGTATCGGAGGTGCACCAAGCATTATGTCATATTGGGAGAATAATCTTATTAACGAAAGGAAGGAAAGAAGTAAGATGAACAGGAAGAAGAGGGAAAAACTGAAAGAGCAACAGGAAAGGGACAGAAATGTGGAGAGAATAATGCTAAAAAAAAAAGATAATTAAAAGAAGGAGACAGTGTTTAAGTAGGTAAGTAATTAAGTAGACAAGTAAATAGATAATTGGGTAATAACAATGCGGCAAATAAGCAGATGCATTACTAAGGAAAGAGAGTAGGGAAAATGAAAACGAAAAAGGTAATGAACATATTAGGGAAAATAAGTTGTATTCCAAGAATAAATTGATGAGGCGAGAAAAAGGGCGATGGGGAAGGGAACAGGAAAATGAATATCTACCTATTTGTCTATCGATGTATGTATGTATTTATAGATTACTGTCTGTCGGACGATCTATCTACCTATCTATCTGTCTGTCTGTCTGTCTGTCTGTCTATCTATATATCTATCCATCTATTTATCAATTTCTCTATCTATTTGCTTACGAATATGCGTGCGCGTGTGTGTATGTGTACGCACATGTGTATATTAATAAGATAGATTTCAAGTGGGATGGATATGGCAAATATATGGAGGTAGATAACTGTATTGCAAGGTAGATAGATTTAGTGAAGTATAGATCAATCGATAAATATACAGATAAAACGGAAACATATAAAGATAAAGGGGAAGAAAGGCACCTAAAGAGATGGGAGAGAAAAAATTATGGAGTTTGACAGTAGCAATTAGAATGATCAAATAAATAGTAGAGATAGATTATATATAGATATATATATATATATATATATATATTAATATAATATATATATATATATATTATATATATATAAATGTATATATATTATACGTATACACACACACACACACAAACAACTTTTTCCATGTTTCATAAGTCTTTATATAATCAATTTTACCTTTGAATTTTATTCCGTTTTTACTTTTTTTTTATATGTGTAGAAAGAATTATAACCAGGTTTTATAGGAGACAGCGATGTAACGTACTGATAATCACTTCACGAAACTGTCCGTGACCATCTACTTGTGGGGATTGAATGTCTTCTTAATTTTTTGTCTCCTAATTTCTTCCCCTCCTAATTTTTCATTATTTACTTCTTTTGTTGTTACATTATCATCATTGTTTTATTTCTCCTCAATTTCCCTTCTCTTATTTCATGGTCTTCTCCTGTTTTTTCCCTTTTTTTGAGGGTTTTCGCCCATACCTCACTTCCCTCTTTTTGCCTTACAAGAGGTTTCGAACAATACGTTTTCTTGTTTTTTTCTCTCTTCAATTGAAGAGAGAGAGGAGAGATATCTCCTCTCTTCTTTTTCTATCATCTATCATTATCTATCTCTGCCCTTGTCTCTCTCTCTCTCTCTCTCTCTCTCTCTCTTCCTCTTCTCCTCTCTCTCTCTCTCTCTGTCTCTCTTTCTCTCTCTACTTCTCTTTCTTTCTCTCTCTCTCTCCTTTCTCTCATTCTCTCTCTCTTTTCTCTCCTCTCTTCTCTCTCCTCTCTTCCCCTCTCTCTCCTTCTCTCCTCTTTCCTCTCTTTGTGCTTCTTCTCAACCTTTTTACTTTTACGGGGTCCCAGAAGCCTTGTTTAGAATTTTTTTTCTCGGCCATTAGATCACCTTTAATGGAGAATCGCGTAGCAGAAAACAGGCTGCAGTGAGTGAGAGACATGTATAAATAAATAGGTAGAGATGAAGAGGGAAGGGTAGGGGAGAGAGAATGAAGGGATAAGGAAAGAGAGACTGAGAGAGAAACAAATCTATTGTGTAATAAAAAGAGAAATAAGAAAAATTTTGTTATCATTACTGTTTTGTCATTATTAGGACTGCTATTGATCATCATCATCATTAATAAAAAACATCAGAACAATAATAATAATATTATTATAAGTATCATTGAGAGAGAGAAGAGAGAAAAGAGAGAGAGTATGGCATGTAATAAGCCTATTCTGTAAGCCATTTTCCAGTAAACCACGTGGCTGTTTACCACGTGGCTCCAAGCCCAATATAAGAACTATCCATTCAGGCGGGGCGTAGATGACGATTATATCTGACCTCGCCTGACCCGAGAAGGAGAGAGGGAGGGGGATTATTTCATTCTTCAAAAAGAATTAGAAAGAGAGCGACAGGTCCTCATCTCGCCAGCACCCGCCCCCCTAATGCCTCGGGGAAATGAACATACTCAGGAAGTGACGTTTTTCCTTTTCGATGTTGAGTAGGGTGATTTTTTGCGTTAATTAAATATCGTAAAATGGAGAGAAAAGGGGGGGAGAGGGGGAGAAGGGAGAGAGAAAAGGGGGGGGAAGAAAAGGGGGGGGGAGAGAAAAAAAAGGGGAGAGAGAGAGAACCGGGGGGGGAGAGAAAGGAAAGGAGAGAGAGAAAAAAACGGGGGGGGAGAAAGGAAGGAGAGAGAGAAAAAACGGGGGAAAAAAGAGAAGGAGAGAGAGAAACGGGGACAGATAAATAGAAGGAGAGAGATAGAGAGAGAGCGCAAGAAAGGAAAGGGAGAGGCAGTGACATTTTTAAAGCAAAAAGCCAAGGAAGGAAAAGAATCGAGAGGAGAGAGAGAGGGGTAGATTTTTAAAACGAGGATGCAAGGGGGAAAAAAGAGACAGCAGACCTAAATAATCAATAAAAAATAAATACAAAAAGAAAGGAGTTTGAAAAGGAAAGCGGAACAAAAGTGGAGGAAAGAGGATAGAGGAAATGAGAAATAAAAAAAAGGTTGAAAAATGAAGGAAAATAAAGGGGGGGGTTTGGGGGGGCTTCACGCGCATGGTGATGTGAACGATGGTGGGTGCCTAGATAGGGGTTAAGTGTGCATGCCTTCCGCTTGCAGCTTCCCCCCCCGGCTGCCCAGGCAAAAAAGGGAGCAGCTTCTGATAAGCTCCCCTTCCCGGTCACAGCCTCTCCATCATAAAGACTTCTGCAGGCCTCCTCGTGGCCACCCAGGGTAATGGATTTTGGGGCCCCCAGGCTAAATCTGGGGGGGGATTGGGCAGCAGGAGGCCCCAGGGACGGATTAGGCCCCCCGGGGGTGGACACGCTCTGGCTTGTCCAACTCCCCCCCCCTAGCCCCCCCGGGGGTAAGGGGCGGCTCGGGGGAGGGGGGCCTTGCCAGTCCCCCCTCCCCCGAAGACCCCGGGCAACGTCCAAAATAAATAAAAAGGGGGGGGGAGGGGTGTTGTCCCTCCCCCCACAAGAAAGGCGGGGGGGGTCCCCGCTGGGAGGGCAAATTGGGGGCAGGATTAAAACGAGAGTTACTCGTCCCGCTGCGCCCCGGCAGGCGCCAACCCCCATGAAGTTGGGGGGGAAACCCTGGGAACCCCCACAGGGGGAAAGGGCGGCCCACCCCTACCGCCCCCTTTTATTTGCACCCGGAGTGACCCCCGAGGTTAACCTCAGGCGTGCTTTCCGGGTAGGGCTTGGAACATCCCGTCCTTGGGGAGGAGAGCTTTTACCCTGCTATCCGGGAATTGAAGCGATGGGATTTTGGGGGCTGCCCTCTAGGGTGAAAGCCCGGGGTAGCGGCACGATCAGTGTGGGGGGTTACACCTACTACTGGTCGGCCCGCAGCGATGGTACCCCCTCCAGGTGACCCATAGCCATCTCCAGTCATTCACCCCCGCGGTAGTCAGGTGCACCGGTTGTGAGCGTTTTCAGGCTTGAGACTGAAGCATGTTTTTGGTTTTGTCTTTTTTGCTGTATATGCTCCTCCCGGGATGTTATAAAATGAGTAAAAAGAGGCTTTCTACGCCAAACTTGCATTTTGGGGCAACGATTGCCCCCGGCGAGACTTTCGCAGTTCTGGGTGACTTAAATGGGGTTTATCGGGCTGGACCAAGCTACTCGAGATTTTGTCGGCCCCAGGGTCGGGAGCTGATCCCAGCAGCGAGAATCCCCCTTCTCCGGGCTTTTGCTAGGCCCCAAAAAAATGAGGACTCGGGCTCCGGTACCACGCCCAACTCGCTGCTGGATTGGTACAGCGATACGGGAAATTTTGGGGCCAAGGAGATCGCCCAATTTTTCAGCACGTGATGGGGGTCCTCCAAACTGAAGGTTTCCCGGGGAGTGGAGTTCGTGGCCCCGACCATAGGCTGCTTGGGTACCCTGCGGGTCCATTAAAAACCCCCCGTCCCTCCGGCCCCCCTAAGGTGTTTCATTTGGACAGACTAAGGGAGGAGGGTGTCCCCCGGGGGTTGCCACGGCAGTCTCTCCCCGATTCACAAAAACCCAAACCCTGACGGCCCCTTTGCTCTTGGGACCTTCAAGCGGAACACTCAAAAGCAGCCAGGGTCCGGCATACGCCCAAGGGACAAGGCAAAAACCATCTCCTGGAGACTTAGAGGCCCTAAAAGCATGTCGAAAGGCCGGTGAAGGGGAAAAAAGTCTTGCGTGTTCCAGGTGCTAGGGCTCGGGGCATGTGGAAAGGGGCAAGGAAAAAGTTATCAGGAAACTTTTCTGAGGAGGTTTAAGGCCATTTCTTTGGGAAAGGACCCCTTTGCCTGCCTACCAAGCCCTGAGTAACTGAACCCCAAGCCCCCCTCACAGATGACTGCAGTCCCATCGGGATGGACGGATCATCTCAGAATTTTTTGGGGTTTGTGAAAGTTGGGTAATATTTGAACAGTTGACAGGGGACCCTCCAAAAGTTTTGCTTGGGGCAAAAAGGGTGTCGCAGTGCCTGTGCCGGGGGCCCCCCCACAGCGAGGAACCTTACCCTAAAAGAGGTTAGGTGGCGTTTTTCCCAAACTAAAAAGTGGGGAAAATGCAGGCATATGTATTCCCTGCTGAACTGTAAAGGTGGGGGGGAACCCATGGCTCGGGGGCCGCATACATCCCCGACCCATTTTGGGGTCTGGTACCATTCCCCCCCCCTGCTGAGGGGCGTGGGACCCTCTCTGGGGGGGAAGGGGGCGAGGGGGCTGTAGCAAAATACCGTGGCTTACCTGCTCAGCATACCCGGAAAATTCCACCCACATTCTTTGAAACGGATCCGCAACCCCCTACTGAGGCACCCGAGACCGGAGCAGTTGGGTTTATCCTGGCAAGCACAAAGACCGTATACTAGGCTTCGAGTAATTGTGGAACGCCGTCGTGAGTTTTTGGTCTGGGTTGCTTGCAGCCTACATCGACCCCCAAAAAGGCGTTTGACCGGTGCATCGGGAAAAACGTATGGAATCCTGAGGCTCAGGGGGAATTCCCACAAGATATTGGCCTATAGCAAGCCTTTTATGGTACTGAAAGTACCAGTAAAGAAAGTACTGAAAAAAGTCCTTGTGGCGGCTCTTGGCTTTAGCAATGAGGGGGAAGCCCCTGGCCAAGGTCTCCTGGACCAAGACCAAGATTCAGACTTTGGGGTCTGTTTTGGGAACCCCTTTATCATCCGCTTGCGGCGAGGACGTTGAAGCCAGAAAATTTTACTACCTTGGTAGCGTGTCCATATCTCTGGGTTGTCAGACCAGGAAACAGTAGACGGATTGGGCTGGCAACAGGGGCCATGAACTCTCAAAAGAGCGTTTGGAGATGTCGGTACCTAGAAAAAGGACCAAGTGCGTGTCTTCAAGGGCCCGATAATGCCAGTTTGTTATGGAAAACGAAACTGGACGCTATCCAGTGCCTTGGAGTCTCGCCTTTATGCCTTTTTTAACAAGTCCCTTCCCGGATCAGGGGGGACGTTTGGGAGGACCCCCGGTCCCAACCGGGGGTTACACCTGAGGGGATGGGACCTGATTGCATAAACCGGGACGCCAACTCGGCATATGGCCCCCTAGCTCGCCTCCCTATGGACGACCCTGCCCCCCAGGTTTTTCTTCTGCGAGACAACCCTGGGTGGAGGAGACCGTGGGGGGTCTAGGAGATCAGGTTGGGGAGTTCGACAGACCTGTCCGCGAGGAATAAGAGGGCCTTGGCCTCCTGGAGACTCGCTCGAGGGACCCGTGGCTGGAAGGGAAGGGTGGATGCGGCCATGCGCCCCCCCTCGGGTTTGCCCTTGATGGTGATGAAAAGGAAAGGGGTGGAGAGAAAAAAAGAAAGAAGATAGAGGATAAAAAAAAAAAAAAAAAAAATATAGGTTTTGAAAACCCAACTTCACAAACCAGAGATGTACGAAATCTGAACATATATTTCTGATGAAGATTTAATTCTGTATCTAAAATTTTTTAGCACCTATTTTGAATTTAAATTTTTTATTTTTTTTTTAATTTTATTTCTTTTTCTATTTCTATTTCTATTTATTTTTATTTTTATTTTTATTTTTCTATTTCTGTTTCTTTCTCTGTTTCTATTTTTTTTTTATTACTATTATATTTCCATTTCTTTTTCTATTTCTATTTTTTTCTGTTTCTGTTTCTATTTCTATCTCTTTCTTTTGCTATTTCTATTTCTTTTTATTTTTATATTTCTTTTTCTATTTATATTTCTCTTTTTTTTCTGTTTCTCTTTCCATTTCCATTTCTTTTTCTATTTCTTTTTCAATTTCTATTTCCATTTCTATTTCTATTTTTCTATTTTTATTCTTTATTTCAATTTCATTTCTATCTCTGCTTATTTTTCTATTTTCTTTGTTCTTTCTATTTCTTTTTCCATTTCTTTTTCTTTGTCATTTAAATCTATTTAAATTTCCTTTTCTATTTATTTTTTACTTATTTACATTTATAATTATCTTTTTCTTTATTTTTTCTGTTTCTATTTCATTTTTCCATTTCTATTTCTATTTCTTTTTCTGTTTCTTTTTCTTTTTCTATTTCTTTTTCTATTCTGTTTCTTTCTTATTTCTTTTTCTATTTCTTTTTTTTTTTCCATTTCTTATATTCTATTTCTATTTTTTTTTCTCTTTCTTTTTTTTTATCTTTTTTTTTCTTTTTTCTTTCTGTTCTTTCTTTTTTTCTCTTTTCTTTTTTTTTTCTTTGTTCTTTTTCTTTTCTTTTTTTTTCTTTTGCCATTGCCTTCTTTTTTCTTTTTCTTTTTTTTTTTTCTTCTTTTATATATATAAAAAACGGGACGAGAAGTACGAAAGACGAATAACAAACGAAAAAACGACGCAAAACTTGAATTTTTTTAAAATTTCCTTATAAAAAAGTGTGTGCTTTCCCTTCGTGTCCCCAAAAAATTGTATTTTGATCTAGAGGTGAAGGTAAACATATATATAAATTTCCCGAATCGATTTTTTAAGGGTAAAACGCACACAAAAACTTGCCCTTTAAAACAAGACATGGCAGCGAAAAGAATATCCTACTTACCATGAATAAAACCCTGTAGAAATTTCGATCAAAAAAAAAAAGAAAAAAAAACGGGGATTTCCCCCCCCAGATAAACTGTCAACAACTATACGTGACCACCGCATCCCCCTCTCTATCTATCTGCCCCTGACATATGGAGCGAGACCAGGGACAATTCGAAAAGGTATTAAAAAAAAAATAATAATTCACAATGCGATTTTTAACTAAACCCCCGTGTTGCTTTATTAAAATTTTTGATAAAAAAAGGATATGCAAGACTACAGTGTTGAACTTTTAGCTTATTCTTTTTAAATTTTAAAGCTTTTTTATATGTTTATCTAACTGGGTTTTTTATCTTTGCACTTTCTTACTTTTTATTTTCTCTAAGTATCGCCTCATCTCCATTCACACACGTACACATACACAGGTGTATATATATATATATAAATATTATTATATTTTATTATATTTATATTTAAAAAAAAGAGAGAGGAGAGGAGGAGAGAGAGAAGAGGAAGAGAGAGTAAAAAGAGAGAGAGAGAGAGATAGATAGATAATGTAATATAGAATAAAAAAATTAGTATATAGCTAACAGATAAACAATCAGTATATGGGTTTTAAAGATAGAAAGATATATACAATTGCACACAATTTAAAAACAAAACACCACACCACACACACCCACACCACACCACACACAACACCCACACACACCCAACCCCACATACACATACACTACCTTACAATCATACACACAACACATTAAAATCACATACAATAAACAACGCAACCATACACAAAAACACACACAACAACAATATTAATTTTATTACATTAAATATTTTAACATATATACATAAAATACTATATTACTACAAAGATACATAATTTTAATATATATACGGCGGATGGGGGGCCCCCCAGTTTCCCACCCGTTATTTTGGGCAGCGTCGGGGGGGTGGCGAGGTAGCGTGCGCCCCGATGACCACCCCACTTAAAACCCCGGGCCCAGCCATCCGGGTAGGGGCTTTGGAACTCCCGGGCCTTGCGGCAGGGTGCGGTTACCCCTGCTAGAGGGAATTGGGGCGGTTGGATTTGAATGGCTGCCCCTCGGGGGGGAAGACCCGGCAGCGGCACCATCATATGGTTTGGCACACCTACTACTGGTGGGGTCAACGATGGTCACCTCCCGGAGTAGCTATAGCCATCTCCACGACTTTAGGCCTCGGTTTGTTGAGGGGACACCGGTTGTATGTATTAAAGGGATGCTTTTGGCTTCAGTCTCATATTTCTATATATCTCCCACTGATGTTTGCAAACTTGATGCCCAAAATCTATCCCTGGAGAAAAATTGCCCTGGGGAGATATTCGCTGAAAGTAAAATTACCCGAGTGCCAAGTTTTGGGCATTACCCTGACCGGTTTTTGGCACCCTACGGGGCCCCTTTAAAACTCCCTTCTCTCCGTGGCCCTCTAAGGGTTTCACTTTCACAGACTGAAGAGGGGAGTTTGCCCGGGGTTCACTTGGCATCTCTGATCGATTTTCGAAATTAACACCTGATGGACCCCTGATCTTGGGGGCCTTTAAGTACAAAAAACTCGAAGCGCCCGAGCCCAGGGGAAGGCAGTCTCCCTGGAACCGGGGGGCCACAGAAGTGTATCGCTGGGCCGGGTGAAGGCAATCAGTCTTCATCGCTCTTTGGTCTAGGCTCAAACTGCTTAAAGGATAAGAACGGTTCATCAGGAATCTTGGTAAATGACCTTTGCCCTGCCTCTTAAGTGAAAGTGCTGTAAAGTGTGGTGGGGGCCTGACAAACTTCTTCCCTGTTAATTCAGGGGTGAGGCAAGGCTGTGTCCTTGCACCAACACTTTTCAACACCTGCATGGACTGGATAATGGGAAGAGCTACTAGCCAAAGTCAGTGTGGAGCAACACTGGGCAATATCAAGGTCTCAGACCTTGACTTTTCTTATGATGTTGCTACCCTATCTGAGTACCTGGAGTCAATGATAGCGGCTCTTGATGTATTTAGCAATAAAGCAAAGCCCTTAGGCCTAAAGGTCTTCTGGACTAAGACCAAGATTCAGGACTTTGGGGGCCTTTTAGGGGAGCCCATTCATTCAATCCATACTTGCGGTGAGGATATTGAAGTCACAGAGAGCTTTACATACCTTGGTAGCATAGTCCATATCTCTGGCTGTCAGACCAAGAAGTCAGCAGACGGATTGGTCTGGCAACTAGAGCCATGAACTCGATCAACAAGAGCATTTGGAGATGTCAGTACCTATGCAGAAGGACCAAGCTACATGTCTTCAAGGCCTTGATACTGCAAATTTTACTCTATGGAACTGAAACCTGGATGCTATCTAGGACCTTGGAATCTCGTCTTGATGCCTTTTGTAACAAGTCTCTTCGCTGGATCATGGGGTACAGTTGGCAGGTCCATGTGTCCAACCGACGGCTATACCCTTAGACTGGCATGGGACCTGTTATTTGCATAATCCGGGATCGCCATCTCAGGCCATATGGGCGCCTAGCTCGCTTCCCTGTGGATGACCCTGCTCATCAGGTTGTCTCCCTGCGAGACAATCCTGGGTGGAGGAGGCCCGTGGGACGACCCAGGAGGTCATGGCTTGGGCGGCTCGACGAGACCTGTCACGAGGAATTAGAGATGGGCCGAGGACATGCCTGGAGACTCGCCATGAGGGACTCTCGTGGCTGGAAGCGAAGGGTGGATGCGGTCATGTGCCCCCGTCGGCGTTAGCCTCTTGATGATGATGATGATATACATATATATGTATATATACATATATATACATATATATGTATACATACATCTATATGTATATATATATATATATATATATATATATATATATATATATATATATATATATATATATATATATATATATATATGTATATATATATATTTATTTATTTATTTATTTATATATATATAATATATATATACATATACATACATATAGATATACATATATATACATATAAATACATATATATATACATATATGGGGCCGCGGTGGCCGAATGGTTAGAGCGTCAGACTCAAGACTGTCACGACGGCAATCTGAGTTCGAGGGTTCGAGTCACCGGCCGGCGCGTTGTTTCCCTTGGGCAAGGAACTTCACCTCGATTGCCTGCCTAGCCACTGGGTGGCCAAGCCAGATCAAGTCAATGCCGGGTAAATAGAGATGGTGACTCGATAAAAACACCGGGCGGAAGGCAATGGCAAACCACCGCTCTAAATTGCAAAGAAAAAATCATGGAAAGCCCATGATCGTCAAGGCCGCGGTGGCCGAATGGTTAGAGCGTCGGACTCAATACTGTCACGACGGCAATCTAAATTCGAGGGTTCGAGTCACCGACCACCGCGTTGTTCCCTTGGGCACGGAACTTCACCTTGATTGCCTACCTAGCCACTTGGTGGCCAAGCCAGCCCAAGTCAAGTGCTGGTCACAAGCCCGGATAAATAGAAAGAATGATTATCTGAAAGGTACTCTCCATGGAAAGGAACTGGGGACCCTACCACGTACTCACTCCAAGAGCATCACAACATGAAAACTACAATTAAGTATCATGCTGTGACCACGGCGGCTCAGACATGAACCTACCGTTAAAAGAAGATATACATATATACGTATATCTATATATACATATATATGCATATATATAAATATATATACATATACATACATATATATACATATATATACAAATATATATGCATATATATTCATATATATATATACACATACACACACATGCATACATGCATTTATATTCATGTATATGTATATATATGTGTGTGGGGGGGGGGGGCCTGAATATATATATATATATATATATATATATATATATATATATATATATATATATATGTGTGTGTGTGTGTGTGTGTGTGTGTGTGTGTGTGTGTGTGTGTGTGTGTGTGTGTGCATATGTGTACACACACGCACCACACACACACACACACACACACACACACACAC
>NC_051397.1:16177254-16184754 GCF_015228065.2 Penaeus monodon
GGTGTGTGTGTGCTCCCGTGAGTATATGTTTATGTGAAAGAAGAAAGAGAAAGGAATTAACCCAGCACACTCTGTGAGGTTTTCAACCTCCCCCCCCCCCCCGACGATACCCATCACCCTTCTTTGCCCCGATCCTTCTATCCCTCCCGTACCCTTATTCACACCCTCTTCCTTCCCCTCGCTTTTTTCCCTTCTCTCTACTTCCACGGTAGTTTTTTCCCTCTTCTAATCGTTTTCCTTGCTTGTTCTACTTTATCTCTATCCCTATACTATCCTGCCCCCCATCCTATCCCTATCCTGTCCTGTATCCTGCCGCATTTCCCCTCGTACCCCTCTTATTCACACACTCTTCTTGTTCCTTCTCTTTTCTCTTCCTTCTACTTCTACGCTGGTTTTCCCCTTTTCCATTCCTTTTATCTGTTTGCCCTACCTTCTACCTTTAACCCTCTCCTCTCTTGCTACCATCCTACCCCTATCCTACCCAGCATCCTACTGTAATCCACAGGGCGAGTCAAGCACAGCCGGCTTTATTTACACGATTGCCATCAACCTCTTGCACTTTATGTAAATGCCAAGCCCTTTCTTAGAGGGATTAGCAATATTTGGTCTGTCATAGTATGTTTACATAACGAGCACTAGTTCTGACTTCTTGAAGGCAACACACATCAACATTTTCAGAGCGAAGGTACTGTTAGAGAGTTGCCTTGCGTTTCTGTAAACCGTTGATGTTCCAGGTAATACATTTCAAGCTATTACTTGAAGACATTGATTACTTGACCATTTCCAAGGCCCACTACAGGGTGATGCTGTTGTTGATCGAGGAGGAACGAGAACATCCTTTCCTGAAGTTGAGATTGCTGAATCATTTGCTGTTGCATCATGATCATCACCTGCTCCACCTGCCGAAGTAGCATTTGCAGCAGATCTTTTATTTCCCCGTTGGACTCCTGTTTGTCTTGCTGCAGTGAGGGCTGAGCTGCAACTGGTGTTGCAACTGATGCTGAAGCTGGTGCTGAAGCTGGTGCAGAAGATGGTGCTAGAGTTGGTTCTGCAGCTGGTGCTGAAGCTGGTGCAGAAGATGGTGCAGCATATGGTGCTAGGACTGGTGCTGCTGCTGATGCTGAAACTGTTGCTGGTGCTTGAGTTGACAGAGCTTTAACTCGTGTTGGTGCTGGTACTGTGGCCAGTGCCATGGCTTTCTCTGCAGGGCCATCACTGTTGACCTCTGCAGGTGTGGGAATTCCCCCACGCTCTTGTCGGCAGTTCACGCATTTCCGAGGGACGTTGTTTCCTTCGGAAATCTTTTCAGCACATTCTGAACTTCCACGTGAAAGAGCGCAATACCAGCATCGCGGCCCGCCTCGTGGACAGGCACGTGTTTCGTGGCCCCACTTTGAGCAGTTAGAGCAAAACGGGGTCATGGATTTGAAGACGGCACACCTAAAGAGTGCCCTCATCCATTTTGATACTTTTGGGATTACCTCCCCCCATAAGATGATGACTCTCTGGGTCATAATTCCATTTACCTTCATGCGTCTCGCATAAATGATACGTTCGTTGTATGCAGTCATTTCTCTTGTTTCGATTTCCCTTGGGATATCGAACACAATGACGTTCGTTCATTTTCCCTTCCCAAAAACTTTGGCTTTTTCAAGCACTTCACCACATGCACCACTAGCTGTTATATGAATAAGAATTTGTTCGTTCTTGCATCTGCCATAAAAGTTATTTCTCCAGTTTTCAGTTCGACTGATCCGTGTATCTTATTGTAAGGGTCCATTTTAGGCCCTGAGAGACTCAGCGATATTTATCCCCATGTGTGTGAGGCTTTGTATCGTTCTTAAAATGCACGCACATGTGTCCGGAAGGCGTAACTTCCATAGAAGCTGATAGCTGCCTCTTTGCTTTTTTCTTCAGCCTTTCCGGGGCCCCACCAATATCCTCCTCACTGAGGACAGCATATCTCACCTCGGTATCCATTTGTTGGTTCGTCGCCATCGTCCCATCAGTGGGCGCGGTCATTCCCCGACCACGTAGGGGCCGAACTGAGTGCCTGTCCTTTGAAAATAAACAGTTACACACACGGATCGCCTATATTGAGAGAGAGAGAGAGAGAGAGAGGGGGGGGGGAGAGAAGAAAAACGAGAGACTTTGACTTTGGCAAATTTATTGAAACAAAACCTTACATCTCAAAAAGAGGAGGTAACATAGGTTATCCTCACCCTATCTTAATAAGTCCCTGTGTGGGCTCACATTTCAAATACAGAACTTATGTATATGAACAGATTAGAATATATATAGTACTTAAGATACAAATCAATTGGTTTACTATCAGTAGAGTGATATGATAAGATAGTTTTCCACACCCCTCTTGTTAAGTCCACATCAGGCCCTTTATTGTGTTTCCAGCTTTTTTGAATAGTTGACCACTCGCTTTGTACCATTTCCCATTTTTTAAGACTATTTCTTTCTCTTGGTCTTTGCGCTTTAGCAGAAGTGACCTGAAGATCGCAGAGCATGTTCTTCCCACTACACTTGCGCTTATTTTTCTTTCTTTCCCCTTAATATTTAGATTACAATCTACACTACACTCAGCAGGACCACAAATATATTTTTTCCAGTTCTGTATCTTTGGGGGGAGTTTCTTTCACAGCCTCCTATCCCTTTTTCTGTTCTTCGGCATCTTTGTTCACAACTTGTTTCAATTTCTTTTCAAGCATCCATCCATCCTCTGCATCACTGCCTGCATCATCTGGATGATTGCGGATATTTCCTTCCCAGAAGTATCCGCATCACTATTCCGGGACACTTCCTTCACTTCCTGCCGTTCGTCCTGAGATTGACCATTGCCCTACGGGACGGCGCCCCACGCGGTGAGCCCTGCAGTCAGGCGTTGGGAACTGAAGTCGTAGCCTGCGTGGTGGCCGGCCCTCTTCCTTGTGCTGCGATTCCTTGCTTGGGAACCGCCGAAATGATCTTTAGCTGTGGCCTCGATCTGCATGCCAGCGATCCGGCATTGTGGGGGCCTCCGCTGTTACAGCAGCAAGACTTAACCCTTTCTCCTTTTTCTGTTTTAGCTCGGCAGATTCTAGAGTCATGCTTTCTGCCACAGAACCTGCATCGAGCATCCTACTGACAGGTCCATGACTTTTGGCCTCATCTGCAGCACCTGATATACATGAACGGCGGCTACACGTACGGTGCTACCTTCCTCAGCACCGTGCCTCTTTACCAATACAAATCTGTCGTCGTCCAACAGAAAATCAGGTCCAATATCGTCGGGTATTGGAAAATGATCCCTTTCGTGAGCTTTTCCCCAGCATTTGGGACAATCATCACTGTCCCCTTGTATTCCTGAGTCGTCAGGGTCTGCTCCGCCTCGCCTGCGTGAAATACGGCCTCCCTCTGTCTTCCTTCAAGGATTCTAGCTGGACTGAGGAGGGTTCTGAAGATGCTGGCGGGCCTGAACCTTGTCAGGGTGTTCCGCCAGGTGGGTTGCGTGCGTGCGTGGTGGTGTGTGCGTGGGGAGTGCGTGTGGGGGTGGGGGTGGCTGTGGCTGTGGGTGAGGGGCGCTCATTTTTATCTCGAAGCATCGTGTAACTACTGTGTGCAATCATGTTTCCAGTAAGTTTTTACCATATCTGTTTCTAAAAACTTGTCTTGTGTATTTGCAGTTACCTAGTTGTACAATTATGATTTTAACTGTTAGTAATTGTTATATTATTGATACTGTTATGTTGAGTTTTATTATCATTACTATCAACAAGCCAGTTTTCTCTAAAGATTTCTTCCTTATCAAGACCATAAGGATAAAAACGTCATCCCTGGAAGTCGTAATTGGCATATATTCATAATCAAAACATTCATGCACGACTCCTTACGACCGGCTAGTAAGTCTCCCACCAGCCACGAATGCCTTGTACGTAATTACCCGTTTCCTTCCATCTATCCTTTTTTCTTTTCCAAAAACCCTTTTAAACCTCTTACTAAAGCGCCGCCCCCCCTCAGGTGAGAGACCCGCTGGCAGAGGAGAGTCCGTGGGAGGATCGGCTCGCCGGAGAAACCTCGGCGAAACACGAGCCCTGTGCGCCGCCATTCCGGAAAGGATGCTGAACCGTCTTGATTAAGCTTCCTCCGCTGTCTTGTAAGTTTCTAAGGCTTTTGTCTTTCATGATATTGTATATTCCTCACTGTATTTGTATAAATTTGATTAAGCTCATTATTTCTTTGCCATTACGATATTTTGATATTATTTTTCTGTGATAGTTTTTGTATATCTCTGCTTATTTGATGATAAAATGCTATATGACTTTTAACGTCTAGCACATTTAATTGTTTTAACCATTATATATTAACCGTTTGATGTTAAACACCATATTTTCTCTCTCACCATTAATTTATGTGATATCACGTTGTTTGTAAAAAACTTTATACTTTATGTACTGTATGTGTACATAATTTACATACCGAAATCGGCATAAGATGGAAAACAGTAAATAGTAAGGGGGATATACACACATTCAAACAGAAAAGAGAGAGGGAGAGGGATAGAGAAGCGAAAGGGAGAGAGTAGAGGATAAAGAAACAGAGAAAGTGAAAATAGGGGTAATCTATATCTCTTTTACGAGAAAACATGATAATGAATATATTAATAGTAGATACTTACCTGGGGCTATCTAAGCTATCTCAAGGCGAGGCCATAGTTTGTCTTCGCGTAATTGTGTTGTCTTAATTCCCCCCAACGTCATTTCCTCTAATTTATTATACATTCGTTCTTCCTTCTCGTTCTGCATTGCCTTCACTTTCTTGTTGTTTATAGCAGATACCTTCTTCCGCTCTAATGAACTTGTCAAAGTCAATATTCTCTCTCTCTCTCTCTCTCTATCTATCTATCTATCTATCTATCTATCTATCTATCTATCTATCTCTATCTCTATCTCTGTCTATATATCTATCTATCTATCTATCTTATTTACCTATATATCTTTATCTTTATCTATCTATATGTGTCTGTCTGTATCTTTCTATATCCCTCTGTCTGTCTATTTATCTGCTATATATCTATTTATATTTCTATCCATCCGTCTATCTGTCAATCTACATATATGTGTATTAGTCTGCCTGCATATTTATCTATCTACATATATATCTATCTTCTGTCTTCCTCTCTCAATTATACCAGTCGACCTTGGATGTTATCACACGTCATAAATGTTGCTTTTAGATGCAGAACAGGTAATTAAAAGTAATTATCTGCTGTCTTAATGGAAATATGTCATGATAAAATGCTATGGAACATCTAAGTCCACCTTTTGTTTTGTTCCTTGCTCTTATTTTCTGTGTTCAAGATTCTGTTGTTTTGTTTTGTATTTATCAAGATTTTCTCCAAATTTGAATTATTCATATATGTTATTTTTACTGTCAGAACTGAATCCGCAGATTTGTTTTGTTATTCATATGCGGGTGTTATTTTTTTAAAGAAAGCTATGAAAGAAAGTTATGCATGTAACATGTCACGTTCTGTCTCAGTATCGAAGTTGGAAACAGTTCTCTTTAATTTAAGAAAATACATAACTTGATAAGCATACACATATACAGACAGTGGGTAACAATCAGGAACGTTAACTGGTCAAAAAAAAAAATACATATTACACAACCATTGGTAAACATCACAGCTCTGAACTCTGTTGTAGCTTGGGAATCACGTACGTTCCGTAGAAAAGGTAGGGATGAGAGTGAATAATTCCAAGATACAAAAATATCAAGGTTTCGATACTTAACTCTTTATCAAAATTGTTGACGACAATGCGAGAAATGTTTAATTACATTATGGAATTATTCATACTTAGTATACCTTTTTATATGTATCAGTGTGAATTCTCTTGATTAGATACATGATGAATGAACGTAATAATTGATTTAAAAAAAAATCAGAAACGTGAACAGGGGCGCAGCCAGGATTTTAGCAAGTGGCGGCCCTGTGGAAGGGCATGGGATAGGCGATGGCTCGTCGATTGGAGACAGTCTGATAGAATTGAAATGTGTCTACTGCATATATCCTATAAAAATACAATGTTTTATCAAGGATGAATACTTACAATAAATAAAAATTCTATTAAAATTCTTTGAATTGGAAGGGGTCCCAAGTGGCCTAGCTACGCCCCTGACCGTGAATAAGCAGTATAAATAACACCCTACGTATAATCACCCTAAAAAGGTTTACAGTGACGTGTTGAAATAAATTGAGAATGGATATGCAAGCTTCCCAACATTCCAAAGAGCATTGTTATTCCCAAAACGATGACAAGTCGTGATTCGAATTTCGCTTGGAGTACGGTTTTGGAAGACCATGGGTGACCGGTCTCGAAGCTCCGAACAGTCGACTTGCCTTTTCAGAGTGACTACACCTCGAATTAAATACCCAAGAAGATAAATCATATTTCTGCAAATATAAAGACAAGTTGAAATAATATTCATTATATAAAAGGATCAGAGAATTAATATACCACAAGGTTGTACTCAAAATTAAGTCACAACGAAAAAGGGTATTCTCTCGTGTGCAACATGCAGTTCTGGCTAAAAACCCCGTTATACGAAGCCTCTAAACATGAAATGTTGGATTTCGAAACCGATGTCTGCTAACAGACCTTTTTTCCTCCTTCATCAACTGACATGATATCACTCGCGTCGACTTCTGACTAACTGCATTCGTGGACAGCCTAGTCTTCTTTTATACAACGCTTGATTTCTCTCTCTCTTCTCCTCACCTATCCTCACTCTCTCTCTTCTCTTCTGATCTCTCTTCTCTCTCTCTCTCTCGTCTCTCTCTCCTCTCTCTCTCTCTCTATCTCTCTCTCTACTCTCTTCTTCTCTCTCTCTCTCTCTCTCTCTCATTTTTGTACTGTACAGCCGTCACGACCTTCAAAAGTAAAAACCCTATATTAAAACGTTTGAAGTAGCGGGGGTTTTTCATACACCTTATTGTATGTTCCTATTACCGTATCAAACCCTAAAGACTCGTATCGCATATCCACATGCGATTCATCTCATTTACCCGTTCGTGGCGTATATGTGACTTCACCCTTTCATGTCACAGACGTCTTCAACAGTCCATTTTTGCCATCCAGTTCTGTATAACAAAACTTTGGTTAAATATATTTTTCCTTTTATTTTGCTTTCTTTTTTTCGTTTATCATCCAATACCTTCCCCTATTTCAGGAAAGATAAAAAATGAAAGTTAGAATTCACACTTCATCTTTGGTTTTAGCTAGGACTCTGTAGTAGGTCTAAAAAAGTACCACCGGCACTCTCCATGAAAGGAATGGGACCCTACCACGTGCTCACTCCAAGAGCATCACAACATGAAAACTACAATTAAGTATCATGCTGTGACCACGGCGGCTCAGACATGAACCTACCGTTAAAAGAAGAGATGTAGTAGGTAAGACGCAATAATGGAGAGAAGCTATTGAGCGCAGCGGTGTAGCCAGATGTTCCCAG
>NC_051397.1:16197254-16199754 GCF_015228065.2 Penaeus monodon
GAGGCAAGGGAGAGAAGAGGGAGGCAAGAGGGAGAGGAGGAAAGAGGGAAAGGGAATGGCAGGAGGAAGGAGGAAGGAAAAAAAGGATGGAAGAGGGAGGAGAATGAAAAAAGATGGGAAAAGGGGGAAGGAAAAAGGGGTTTCCCAACGACAAACCAACCCAACCATTCCCCCCCCCCTTTTTTTTTTTTTTTTTTTTTTTGGGTCCAACCCGGGGGGGGCCGTCCCCCCCCCTTTTTTGGGCAGTCTCCGTTTTAGTCACCTGATACAGACGCATGTTTGAGTATCCTGATTAACCGGGCTTGGCAACGCTGTCCAAGGTCGTTAAAGACTTGAATACAGGTCTGATAACAGCGCGGACTCGATGGCTTGCATGGGAAAATGAATATCTGACAATTGTTCGAATAACAATTCAACCGTATCAGTACACACTTCTACTGGGAATTTTCACCAACATTTTTCCCAGATTTTACTTTTTTCTCCTTCTTTCACTTCGATAATGGGCTCCAAAAGCACACTGTCAGACAGACACCGCAACGCAAGCAACACGCACGTGAGGAAAAGAACGAAAAATACGCGTCAGGCCGTCGAAGCCGCGCCACGGGACCCTCCCTCAGCTGCCGCGGCCGCCGCCTGCTACCAAGTACTGCCACCGACCTCTTTCAACATGGCGCTTTTCAGATCTCAACAACAGTACCAACTCCTCGCGAAAAAAATCCCACGTTTCAAAACATAGTGAGTGGGAGGTAAAATCGAATATATCATTCGAAGAGAATCAGCAAGTTCCGAGCAGAAGAAAAAGCAAGGCGGGATGACGAGCGTGTAATGGAGGAGGAGGTGACCCGTATTGCATTCCCTGGCCAACGGTCTTGAGAGGAGAGCTGAATTAGTCTCGCTATACAGAGGTGTCTATGCTCTGTTTCCTTTATTTTCCTTTTTTCTCCTTTGCTTTGGAATTGTAACCCATAAATATGTATGGTTACTATTCACAATAGAAGAAATGCTTTAGTATTTAGTATTTCATCGCTATACGATAATCACAGGCCATATAAACATCCGGCAGAGTAATTGCATGAATGAATGCAACGTCAGCGCCTCTGAGATGTATTACTTGATTAAGTTACCCCCTTCTTGATATTCAGAACACAGTAAACAAAAGAGAATTAAAGGATAAACAATACGAATATAAATGCATAAGCGCAATTATGAGTAGGGTATGATATTTCGACTGGTTAAACTTGAATTTACTTTCATACTTACATTTTTATATTTGCTTTAAACGTTTTCTTTTTATGTTAAGTCTGTAATTCTCTCTATTTCTCCCTCCCTCCCTCTCTCTTTCTCTCCCTCCCTCCCTTCCTCCCCCCCCCCTCTCTCTCTCTTTCTCTTTTCTCTTCCCTTCTCTATCTTTTTTCTCTTCTCTTCTTTTCTCTTCTCTTCTCTTCTCTTCTCTTCTCTTTTTTTTTCCTTTTCCCCTTTCTTTTTCCTCTCTTTTTCTCTTATATTATCTACCCTGCCTTTCCCTTCCCATCCCTTTTCTTATCTTCTATTCTATTCTCTTCTTTTCTCTTCTCTTCTCTGCCTTTCACAGGAAATACGCGGGGTTTGTCATTACCGAGAATTCTTTCGTGTTTATGTGAACGGACCTTGATGACGTCATACAGCCTGTCCCTTTTCCTGCCATTGATCATAAAAGTAAACAGACACCACACACACACGGCCGCGCACCATACACACGCACACACACACACCACAACCCCACACACACACACACACACACACACACACACACACACACACACACCCCCACACACACACACACACACACACACACACACACACACACACACACACACACACACACACACACACTGGCCACATATGCGTTTGACTTAATAACACGGAGTGCATTCTCAGCATACTGTGGGTACGAAAACATCTTAATGAAATGATTATGAGTCAAAGAAAGAGAAAGACAACCTACCATTGGACTTTTAAACGTATTTCATGGAACATTTTCATATGTGATGTAATTCCATATCTGTGTTATGTATTATCTTCCCATCAAGTATATGTTATCTTCTTTTGTTTATACGCGGTAGGATTAAAAATGCGGGCATGTGAGTGTGCGGGAGGGGTTGGGTGTGTGTCTTTCTGCCTGTGTGTGTGCGTGTGTGTGTGTGTGTGTGTGTGGGTGTTGTGTGGTGTGTGTGTGTGTTGTGTGTTGTGGTTGTGTGTGGTGTGTGTGTGGTTGTGTGGGGGGTGTTGTGTGTTGTGTGTGTGTGTGGGGTGTGTGTGTGTGTGTGTGTGTCCGCTATTATACATAAATTTTATGTATGTGCAGTTACGCGGTTATGCGTACTTCAGTGCTTATCTCCGCGTGTGTATGCAGGTGTACGTGCATGTGCATTTAAAAACACCCAGACACCGTGTACATACACCCACCTCGCCATCTTCCTCTTCCTCCCAACATGGACATCAACAAAGATCATAGTTACTT
>NC_051397.1:16209754-16219754 GCF_015228065.2 Penaeus monodon
TTCCTTATTTTCAATTTGCTATTTTCGTTCACAGAAGAACAGTATATTATGGTTATCGAATTACATATTTATTGTTACATACTATGAATAAAGACAACTGAATGCCATCCCGCGTTTTTTTTTTTCAATTATAAATGAAGGGAGAAAGTCTATAAATAACACTCAAGAAAACCTCTGCATTGACATTTGGTCGTTTTGGTAGCGGTGGCCGGGGTGGTGTTAGTGACAGTGATATTGGTCGTGGCACTTGGTAGTGTTAATGGTGACGGTGGTGGTGATAGCGAGGATGGTGGTGGTGGTCTCTTATAGTTATGTTTTTTCTTTCTTTTTCTTTCTCTATCTCACTAACTGTATTTCTGTTTATATTTCTCTGTATTCTGCACCCTCTCCTCTCCTCTCCTCTCTCTCTCTCTCTCTCTCTCTCTCTCTCTCTCTCTCTCTCTCTCTCTCTCTCTCTCTCTGTACAATGTAGCAGGGGACCGGTGACCTCACCTCGCTCCCCCCATCCTTCCTCCAGCTGTTTCAGTCACTTCGGCAGCTGGGACGGTCACTACTTATACCGAGGAGGACCTAAGCCTAGAGGAGTTCGTGACCAGAACTCCACGCGGCTTAGCCCTCCCCCTCCAGGCTAGCTGACCTGACCAGTGTAGCAGCATACGCAATTACCCTTTTGACATTGTCTCGTGTGTTCCATACTGTGTGTTGTGTCAACTCTTAGAAATAAAGAGTGAAGCCGTATACCAGTATCATTACCCCTGCAAGCCATTATAATAAGGTTCTATACCCATTATATCTGGTGGCAGGGCGGGCGCTGTGTCCTTCCCTCCTTCCAGCTGCAGCACCAACGCAAACCTTCGAAAACAAATCTGCTCGACCGCTTCAAGATATGTCTAAGGAAAAAAACACGTAAGTACAAATATGGGCCCCTCTTTTCTTATTTCATTTCCCTTCCCTCTCCCATAAATGTGTTAAGCCAAAAAAAAATTTTCTTTTTCTTTTTTTTGGGGGGAGGCGGGGTAAAAAGTGCTAAATGACAGCAAGTGGCATGTCCTCACACCATTCCTTTCACCTCAGATCACATTTCCGTGTGATCGAGTATGTGGTCAATAAACATGAATATCGTTCATTAGTTAAGTAGTTAATTAATTTCTCTTGTTTTTAGAGATTTATGTTGTTTCATCTGCAACGAATTTAACGTGTTCGTGATTTTATCTTATCACGAATATCATTACATTTTATCTCGTTCCTCCCCTCGCCCTGACCTGACCCCACTCTCTTTTTCGCGTGTGGGCAGGGGAAAATGAGGGAAGGGTCAAGACATGACCGCTTGGTTCCCTGTAATTTGGTTGTTGTTTTGTTGACGCCTTGGGATTAACTGTAGCATTGTTACAATGCTTTTTGGTGACACGTTCTATCGGCGCTAGAACGGAGCTTGTAGTGCTATTTCATAAAAATTAAATATATTGAATATAGCATAGGATCTCCCCCATATCATAGTGCACAGGATTCCCAATATTACCCTGGGTTGCGTAAACGCCTAATAGATCTGCGCTTCGACGTTCGAGATGTAGGTACAGGCAAAACCGAAGTTATTGTTCGATCGGCTACTTGAGTGGGTGTGACCCGCGGTTACGTCCGTTAGTGTAGGACTAGGGTTTAAGCTAGAATCATTATTCACTTATTAATCACACCCCTCTCACACTCTTAAAGTCGCTAGCATGTTTTGGGGTAATTCCCAAGCGATCAAGTGATTCGCAAATATCCGTAAGGAATGTCATGAGAACCCATCACAGATATGCAGAAAAGAGCAGATTATTTATAGATTTTCCTGGCTCGAGTCACTTCAGTCATTGTACGGCATTTTGGGTATAGGTTCCTCCGTCGATGAAGTCTGACATGCATAGCTAGTTTTTTTCATGTCACCATTCATTCATGCATACATTCTGTCGCATATCATTATATGTTGAATTCAATGTGGTAGTTGAAATAATTTTATATAACTAGCATTGCTAATTTACCTCAGTTTTCTAATAGTGAATGTTAACATTCATGTTTGTGATTCATTCTCTGTGAGGTCACTCTCGCTTTCCCTCTCATTCACGCTAGCTGTCACTCACACACACTCACCTCACTCATCCACGCAGGACAAAAGACACTGAAACCTTTTCATTAATAGGGTTGGTTTCTGTCTTAGTGCCGGCGTAAAGATTTATGATGTATCTCTTTAGCCCGCAATTTTGTCAGTTGTGACGAGTGACTCGTACATGATGTACAAATTACATTTATTTCTTCTCTGTGTGACGACAGTGGTTCAAGTAAATCCTTGTGGATTGCCATTGTCATTTCCCTTATCTTCTCTCATATCTATCAGAGACAGTTGGTAGTTCAAGCCAGGTCCATGCGGATCACTATTGACATCTCCCTCTTCTATTTTCTCCTTAATCTTATGAAAATAAAACACAAAATGAAAAAAAAAAAACGAAAATATATTAAAAACGAACATTAAAAACCGAAAATTTATATAAATAACCGGCAAGTGGTACTTAACACCACCTCTTCTCTGTTGCCTTTCTTTTTCTCTTACTATCTGGCCCTTACGTGTATGATCTGGTTCCCCGACTATATATTGCAGTTGGACCGACACGGCACCGTGGGAGGACCCGGCTGCAAAACTGGTCACCTTAGGATGCTGTGAGAAGGACGTCATCGGATGATCACCATAGGTCCTGCGGACCAGGAACTCGCCAGTGCAGGTACCAGTCATCCCAGATTGCTGTGGATGGGCGACACCTGGCGGACACCCGCAGATCCAGTCAACTCCAGGAGCTTGTTAGCGCAGGTATCAGCATCCCCAAGATGCCAATGAGGACAGATGTAGATCCAGATGAACCAGGAGGATGAGGATGACAGGGACAAGCAGCCACGAAGATGCACCAGGACAACGCACGAGAACGAGATGACCAGCCAGGTTAGGTCATCCTTGAGGCAAATCTAAGACGCCTCGAGGGCGAGGCGTGAGTAGGTGGCCGAGCAGTGTACGATGTAGCAGACGGGACCGATGACCTCACCTCGCTCCCCCCATCCTTCCTCCAGCTGTTTCAGTCACTTCGGCAGCTGGGATGGTCACTACTTATACCGAGGAGGAGCTAAGCCTAGAGGAGTTCGTGACCAGAACTCGACGCGGTAAGGTCAGCTTAGCCCTCCCCCTCCAGGCTAGCTAACCTGACCCGTGTCGCAGCATACCGCAATTACCCTTTTGACATTGTCTCGTGTATTCCATACTGTGTGTTGTGTCAACTCTTAGAAATAAAGAGTCACGCCATTAACAAGTATAACTACCCTCTGTTCACCATTGTACTAAGGATCATCATAGCCTTTTATACTCTCTCTCTCTTTCTCATATATGTATGTGTGTGTATGTATGTTTAAATTATATATGTATATATATATGGTTCTAGGATACTATGAGAAACTATGTCGAGGAAGTACTGTTGCCCCATCGCGCTGCGACATAGCTTCTGTTTCGCAAGTAGATAAAATGTCACAGGGACGGCATGTTGCCATTTATGTCAATACGTTGCGGTTCGTTGTCGACAGGCCAGTGTTGAAATTACAGCAAACATAAATTAGTATGTAGAATACATAATAACAATGGTATCAGACATAAAACATATATCATATACCTTTTTCCTCTAGGTATTAATAAAATATTTTTGTGATGAGCATAATTTTATTGATCAGTGGGGATCACCATTAATTTTGCTATTTGCTCCAGATATTGCAAATCTACAAGGATATAAGTTTCTAATTTTGCAATAAGTGATTTGATCCTCTTATGCTCTGGTACTTCTTCCGACCCGAAGGATGCTTCCTGCCAGCTGCATGGTGCTCACGATTTAGAGCTAATTTCTGTTGCTCCTTTTGGCATTTTGCAGCGAGCAGTGGCAGCTGAGGATGGTACGGCAAACCCATTATGCCATCCTTCCAATGCATTATTTTTTCGGGGTGGATCATCCTTCACTCATTGATACATGTTCCAAGTCTGATAGGGAAATCTCCCAGGAATTACCATGTCACCATGAATCTGCTGGCCAACTTAGGTTTCTTGGAAATATTCTGCGAACTCCAGAAGCCCATCATCCTTGGAAATTTTGCCAGCAAGATTATCCTCATGTAAGGGTGGACGTCGTCCAGCGGAACAAATGCCCGAACCAGGAACCTCCTGACCCGGGTGGCGAAGGCAGCAGCATCTCCAGGCCGTGCTGCGAGACCAAGATTCTGGATGCGTCTCCAGACAGACTGGCCCAGGTGGAAATAGCATCCAGCAACCTCTGCACTTGGAAAATTCCTCTGGAAGATGGTCATTGCTGCCTTCTCAAAATCTGTCATTATTGTCTCTGGATTGCATGATAAGCCAGGGGGAATATGGTGTAACACCTCGTACAACATTTTATTATATATATCTTCAGTCTTTCCTGGCAACAGTGCATAGGCACACGGATATGTTATGCCACCAAAGTATGCATGGGGTTTGTACTGCTGCTTGTAGTCGACAGGTGCCACTTTAAACGTTCCATCACCAAACCAATGACGAGACTCGGCAAGATATTTCAAATCAGTCTGCTGCGAATATCATCATCCCATCATCTTCATAATAAAGGAAGGCCTCTCCGCTTAACTTTGTCCGAAATGGATGAAGATGAAACACACCTGCCTGTTGCTGCACTCACCTCAACATCCTCATGACAGCGTCTACCGTTGGTATTAAATGAGCCCAGCCGACTTTAACTCTAGCGTAAAATGTGTTTACAATATGTGCGATGGGCTCTGCTGTTGCGACAGCACATTCCTTCATGGCTCCTCCACCTCAGCCTTCCCAGGGACAGTAGGAAGTCTGTGGATGGGTTTTTGCCACTTTACTATTCAACCATTCACGGCGTGAACCCTGACACCACAGGTTCTGTCTTCGCATCTCCACACCATCTTGTCGTGATAGTCCCTTTCCTTCGTAAATAGATGCTGGCCAACTCTCAGTTTCAAAGTCGCTTGGTATGTCGGCATAGTGCGACAGGTCCCGGGTAGGGTGGTAATGGAAGCTCCGTTGAGTTCTCCATGAGGTTATGTGAGGAAACCGGACTGCCTGTATGTACCCACCTCGCGCAACACAGTCACCGCGACATGGTGTCCGCCCGACATTGAGTCACCCCCGTCATACAAGTTTGCGACCTTCCTTCCAAGTCATAGTGTCCTCACGACATAGAGACCGTGCACCATATATATTTTTTTTTTCGGTTTATTGATTTATGCAGCCTGAGGCTGAAAATATACATAGAAATGCAGATAAAGAGACAAAAACAGGTGAGACAAACAGCTGGCCTTGGCTGCCCAGGAGCGCCGTATCTAGGTTTGATTTACCTAGAATTATTTAAATCAGCGAGCATGCGCTGTGTGTGTGTGTGTGTGTGTGTGTGTGTGTGTGTGTGTGTGTGTGTGTGTGTGTGTGTGCATATATATACATATACAAACGTTTATATTGCATTGTTTCCGGATCTCTACCAGCGGAAAACTTTCACTCGAAAAATAGGAACGAAAATTAATCAAAAGCTAGAATACAAACTTAAGGATTTTAGAGAAAGTCTGGCCCTCTATACAATCGTGTTGCAACTGATTAAAGATCGTCCATATTCTTGTTTACTTTGATCTAGAAGAGACTTATTTATTTGTGTGTAGGTTAGTCAGTATCTGGAATTAAAGAACAGTTTCCATGTTTGATATCTTTATTGCGATTACAGATCCAGCTAGTGACCTGCCTGCTGAGTTTCTATTTCACTGACAAGGTATAAAGGGTAGCAAATATAGACAGAGGACAATGTTTCCTCTGTCCCAGTGTAGTGTCTATTTTACTTGATAGACAGACACACCTACAGTAAACATTCATACCTGAACATATAAACACACACATGTATGTGAACATGCCCTGATGAAGCAGTAAATGCGAAATGGCCTTTGGTATATTCGTGTTTTCCTGCACTTCCCTTCGTTGGTCTACTTGCACACACACACATACACACACACACTCACTCTCTCTCTCTCTCTCTCTCTCTCTATATATATATATATATATATATATATATATATATATATATATCCCATTCAGCCCTGAACTAAGTAAAAATGGCCCAAATTCGTTCCACTGTTTAAGTCGGAGGCGTCGCGTAATTTACGAAAGTTTATGCTTTATACTCTATTCACGTTTTCTATGGTGTTTTAACAACAAGTTCGAAGTGTCATCTTCATGATTTACCAATTCCATGGCGGCTGGCTGGAGAAAAGAGAGGAGGAACAGTCTCTTCAGCAATATCGTCGCACCCATGGGTAAGTAAGCTATTATTATTCCTTTTATTGATGTTATGAAACACATTTATGGTGTGCAACTGATTAAGATGAAGTTAATCAAGTGACACGTGTTCTGAAACATTTAAAAGCTATGTTTATGACAGATCAGGAACACATCCTTTTAGATGGAACAAATTTGTTCCCTTCGTGCTGGAGCATGCTAGTGAGTAAGCGAAAATGTACATCTTACTAATTTAAACATATTTCTCGGGAAGACAGATTTACATCGTGATTATCATGTATTGGAAAACATTTCAACTGGAAATTGATTATGTTATGGAATAATTTAACTAAAAATACTTTGATGAAAATTCAAGTTAAATGCCCGACTGTAGTTTCATTGATGATTTTCTTTGCTCTATACGTAGTACAATACATTGGCATTAACACAAGATCTTTATCATACTGTTTCTGATGATGTTAATGGAAGTTATATTTCATATGTTTAAGGTTGATTATTAATTTAACGTAATTATTATGTAATCATACTGGGTAAAATATTGATATTGCTTATGGAGTTACATGACAATATGTATAGAACTTAAGAAAAAACTTTTTATATGACTAATACGAAATAGATATTAATATATTTGACTAACAATTTCTTTTTATTTCAGAAGAATAGCAGCGACTGCTGGCAGAATTTAGTAATTCTGATTTGAGCAGCATATCTGATGATGATGATGACTGGCCTTCATCTCCACTTCGGCGCAGAGAACTCTTTCATGAACTATGTGCCAACACTGAGAGTTCAGCATCTGAGTCTGATGAAGAGAACAACAGAGATGGAAATGTTACCACCAGGTCCCCTGAAGTTACAAGTAGCACTGCAGCTGCCCAGACTGGACCCAGCAGAAATCTCAATACTAATGGATGTCATCATTTCAGGAGAAATATAAACTTCAATCACAGATTTACTGTAGATGTTGATAATCATTTTCAGGGAACTAATTTTCAACCCACAGTTCTCTCCCCTGTAGATTATTTCATGGCTTACCTCTCACCTGAAATTTTAGATGCAATGACTCTAGAAACACAGAAAAAGTACATGTCCAAAAAAGGAAAGCCATTATCACTAACAGTAGATCAAATGAAAAAGTTTATAGGAATAAATTTCCTTATGTCAGTGTTAAAATTCCCTAGAATTAAAATGTACTGGCAAAAGAAAACAAGGATTTCTGTTATAGCTGATGCCATGAGTCGTGACATGTTTTCAGTAATCATAGCTTCTCTGAAAGTCTTTGATGAGAGTCTGTTGAATGCAGCACAGAGGAAATCAGACAGATTTCATAAGATAAGACCACTCATAGATTGTGTTCGTTCACGCTGTTTGGAGTTAGACAGACCTCAATATGTCTCAGTTGATAAAATGATCATTCCATTTACAGGCAGAACACACCTTAAGCAATTTACACCTCGGAAACCAAACCCACATGGCCTAAAGATCTTTGTTTTAGCTAGTAGTGATGGCCAAGTCCTAGATTTTGAGTTTTTTCAGGGTAAGGAAGACTTGCTTTTGAATGTACAAAGAACTGGACTTCATCTTCCAGAGTGGGGTACCCTTAAGATAGGAGAAGCTGCAGTCCTAAGATTTGTAAAGTCAGTCAGTAGAGGTACTAGTTTCTTCTTTGATAGGTTTTTTACTACACCTAAGCTCTTAGAAATTCTCTCATCATTAGGAATGGGAGCTACAGGGACAATGAAGAAGAACCTTGTGCCAAAACAGTGTCGATTGAAGACTGAGAATCAATTAAAGAGATCCGGCAGAGGTTCCTCTGACTGTGCAGTGAGAGATGATTCTGCTTTTTGTATAACTGTATGGTTTGACAAAAAAAACATCATCTTAGCATCTAATGAACATAGTATTCAGCCAGTATCTACTTATCAGAGGTGGTGTAAAAGAGAAAAACGCCACTTAGAAGTGGAACGTCCTAGGGTTGTTGAGCTATACAACTCAAAGATGGGGGGCGTTGATATTATTGATCAGGTCATTAGCTGTTACAGAAGTGCAACACGTTCTGCAAAATTTACTGTTCGAGCAATGTTGCATCTTTTGGACCTCTCTTGCGCAAATGCATGGTTAGAGTACAGAAAAGATTGTGAAAAAAGCAGTTCTGTTACCATGGACAGTATGGATTTTAAATTGGAAATAGCTTATTCTTTGATTTCTGAAGAAGTTCTAAATGATGACAACAGTGAGTCTGAGATTTCAGAGGAACATGATGACATTTCTAGAAAAAGAACAAGGCCCCTTCCCATTGCTGCAAAGCGTACTAACAGTGCATGCCATATGCCTGATGCATTACCCCCTTATGCCTCTAGAATGAGATGTCGATATCCAGGGTGCAATGGGAGGACCAAGTTTTCATGCAAAAGTTGCAAAGTTTTTCTTTGTCTTTCATATGAAAGAAATTGTTATTCTCTTTTCCATTTGCCCTGAAATATTTGATGATTAGGTTTACAAATTAAAATGTTTCTGTTAATGAAGAAATTTGAAATAGAACTTACTTTTTCTCACTAAGAAAGAAAAAAAGGTTTTGTTTCTTTTCAGTAAGTAAAGATTATGGTATGCAGATATGCAGAGCTGATGAATATGTCCTCATTTTTATTTAGGTACACTGCAGTCAAAGTAATGAATGTTGCTTAAATGTTTGTTTTAATGAAAAATGCCTTGCAATGAAGTTGAATAAGAATAAATATACCTGGAATTATCAAATTTATGTTTTTTCTGAAAGTTATAATACATATATTGTGAATTTACACAGTTGTTTCATTGTGATTTCTGTTTTTTGTCTAAACTTTTATTTCACGTACATGCTAGAGCCCCGATGGACCAAATTTGGGCCAAAATTTAAAGGTCAATATCTCTAGAACTACTCATGATACACATCTAAAAATATGCTTGTAGCCTTTTTAGGCCACGACAAATCCGCTGTCATAATATCATAAAAATCTAAAGTAAAAAATTTTTCAGGGCTGAATGGGATATATATATATATATATATATATATATATATATATATATATATATATATATATATATATATATATAAAACGGGTATAGAACCTAATTACATAGGCTTGCAGGGGTAGTGATACTGGTATAATGCATGACTTTATTTGCTCAGAGTACCACACACAGTATGGAACACACGAGACAATGTTTATATATGGATATGGCTGTATGCTGGGTCACGAGTCAGGTCAGCCTGCCCGGAGGGGGAGGGCTAGGCCTTACCACGCTGGTCGCTGGCGACAAACTGAAGGGTCAAGCGAGATCAGATAACAATCGTCATCTACGCCCTCGCTGAGTGAATGGTTCCTATTTGGGACTTGGATCCACATGGTAAACAGCCACGTGGTCCACTGGTAACAGAAATAGACTTATGTATATGCTATACTCTCTCTCTCTCTCTCTCTCTCTCTCTCTCTCTCTCTCTCTCTCTTACACACATACACATATGTACGCGCGCGCGCGCGTGTGTGTGTGTGTGTGTAATATATATATATATATATATATATATATATATATATATATATATATATATATATATATATATGTATATATATATATATATATATATATATATATATATATATATAC
>NC_051397.1:16232254-16239125 GCF_015228065.2 Penaeus monodon
ATGTTTTTTATATGTTACTGAAGTACCTGTCACCCTAGCAGATTTTTCCCCATCCCTTAGCAGTAGAATTTCAGGAAAGATATTTATGTAATAGGCATTTTACCCATCTTTTGTCATGCTCTCTTTCAATCATGGTATTAGAAATATAACCATGATGTACAGATGGAACTAGATAAACTCAGTGTACTACAAACTCATCCCCCATCTTACTATTCAAGTCAGTCCACAGAGTTAGCTTTCCTTTTGGGTTGAGGTAAATTCAGTTTGAATGGCCAACTTGACAAGGTTGAGGTTGAGGTCATAACCCTATGATGCTGGGCCAAAAATTTACAATCCAGGAACTATCTTTGCTACCTGCAGTCGGCCCATTCAGTTTCTTATGAGGAGCTCTAGTGTGCCAGCAAAAGGGTGAATTATGACAGTTACAGCCATAACTTGCATAATGCATAAATATCTCATGGTGACTTTAGCCATTTCCATTGGTATGGAATTCAAACTGTTAAGAAAAGGGAAGAGCAGGTTCCTTTTTGTCCAGTCATGACCTACTCTTGAACTCTTAGCCTAACTTGTAGTTTTGATAATTTTTTAGATGTGCCAAAATATTATGTCATCAAGTGTTTCCTGATTTTGAAAATTATTATTTCCTTGTAATGTATTTGTTTTATATTCACTTTGAAATTCTCTTGCAGCCTGCCTTCCAAAACCTACGGCAGCGTGTCGAAGGCCATGTCAACAAGTTCTTGGAAAAGAACACTTGGAAAAATGACCTAAACAAAAACCAACTGCGTGATGGAGTGCGCAAGCATGTACAAAAGTAAGTTGTTGATTTTAGTGATGTACATGTGTCTTTGTATCACTTTGTTTTGTACAGTGCAGTTTCAGTAAAAAATTAGCTAGTTTCATTGCTGAGGGTAAAGTAAAAGGGTTTATGTTGAAAGAAGAATGGCACCTTTCCTTATACCCAGGTTCCTTTGCTTCATTATCGCCGTCTTATTTTTCTATTTTTCTCTCCTCTGATTTTTTATTGTTTTATTCTCCTTTTTTGCTCTTTCTCCTTTCTTTACCTTTTTTCTCTCTCTCACACTCCTCTTGATTTTTATCTCATTTCCCCTCATACAGCTTGGGCATCCTTGAGTCCGGCATCGATGCCATCATCACACAGGTGTTGAACCCAAAGATTAAGCCACTAATCCTTCCCTATGTGGAGGATACCGTCTACACCTTCCTGCAGATTGACAAGCCCAAAAGAGAGAGACAAGGTTCGTGACCCATTGACAAATCTTTAAGATTTTAGGGTGTCATTATGTTTCAGGAAATAATAATAATAAATTTTAAAACCCATTGACAGAGAAGTGGAAGATGTTTCGGATGCAAGTATATCATGTAAAGTATTCAGGAGGCACCTGAATTTTGAATAAGCCTATTTTAATAAGTTAGGAAGTCATTGATAGAGTGTTGCAAACAATCAAGTGATAAATTAAATTTGAATAATTATTTCTTAACAGGCACAAATAAGGAACCACAAGACACTGGGCAGCCCCATCAAGGCATGAATATCATGGAAACTAAGCCTAGCCTGATCCCCATGGAGACAGATGTCATCTCATCAGAAGAGGATGACATCTTGGCAAGAGAGTCCCCTGATAGCTTGCACAAATCACCGCCAACACCTCATGATGCAGTGATGAAGGTCTGTGTGCTTGGTCCCTTTATTGAAACTGCAAGAGTTGGGGTTAATTAAAGTTGATATTGAGACTCACTGAGGGAAGCAGTCATGCATATATCTTGTGTGTCATATGTTGGAACGGAATTGTATTTAGTTAGTGTAGGCATTATTAGTTTCTTATTGTAATCAAATAATAGAAATACATTTAGAAGCACCACATCTTTCCGTTGTTGTAAATTACATTCATCTTTGCTTTGCACTTTTTCAGTCTGTAGATGATAATGCTCAAGACGGATTTGGGAGCTATAACCAGTATGAAAAGGCAGAAGATCAACCAGATGCTCTCACAGGGCATGTTGAAAGACTAAACTTGGATGAAGAACAGGATAGCAAGCCAATGCTAGCAACCAAGCCAGCCCCTCTACCTCTTTTTGATGACCAGTCTCTTGACAGCATATCATCCAACTCCTCTGGCCTTACCTTCTCCCCACTCTCAGGTAAAGGATCACCTAGCAGTAGGAAGTCACAAGAGAATCTTTCAAAACTGGATGAGAGCCCCAAATCAATGCAGGATCTGCGCTCCACCACCTCCACCCCACTTGTTGATGAGAAGCCAGCTGCTGAGGATGAAGAGGCATCCAAATCTTCCCTTGAAAGTGAACCCATGAAAGAGGCTGAAGATATGGAATCCAAGCCCCCAGAACCTTCTAACTCTCAAGCAAGTCAGCCAGCTGCAACTCCCTCGGAGACACCCATGCAGACACCTCACTCCAGCATTGGAGCTGGGAAAGAAGATGACACAATGCTGTCTGGTACAAGCCTGGTGAGTTTAGATGAGGATTCACAAGAGAGCAAGGCCTCCATCTCAAAGGTGAGTGTTACATCTGAAAAGTCAGAAGCTGAAGAGAAAGCCAAGTCTGAGAAGTCAGAAGGTGAAATCACCTCCTCAAGCTCAGAACTCAGTGATAGTGATAACAAAGGACGACATGGGGATCGCCCCCGCTACCAGGAAAAACACTACTCTGATTATGAATCATCACACAAGTCTAGCAAGGGAAAGAGTGAATACAAGAGCAAGCACGACTCCCACAGCAGAGACAAAGACAGAGAGAAAGACAAGGATAAGGACAAGGACAAGGAGTCACGCCACAGCAAGGAAAAAGACAGGAAGCACTCTAAGTCCCGTGATGACCACCACTCCCACAGAGACCGGGACAAGAAGCATCACCGGAGGGACAAGGACCATGATGGTGACAGAGACCGTTCAAGGGGCCATCACCATGAGTCCTCCTCCAGCTCCCACAAGGAAGGCTCCAGCTCAGGCTCAGGGAAGAGTTCGGGAGAAAAGGACAAGGAACGCTCTAGCCATCAATCCAGCGACAAGTCCTCAGAAGGCAAGAACAGGCGGGACACCCCAAATGAAAAGTCTGAAAGCAAGTCCAGCGATAAGGTTAGTGAAAAGTCTGAAAAGAAGTCTAGTGAGAAGTCTGGGAGCAAGTCAAATGATAAACCTGACAGTAGATCCAAGGAGAAGCTAGACAAAAAGTCCAGCAAATCAGAGAAGTCAAGTAGTAAGTCAGACAGTAAACAAAGTAGTCAGAAGACAGACAGGAAAATAGAGGGAAATGATAAGCATTCATCAAAACACAAAAAGGATGGAAAACGGGAAGATGAAAAGCATAAGAGTGAAAATAAAGAAGAGAAGAGGAGGAGAGATGAGAAGGAAAGCAAACGGGACAAGGAAGAACGGGATAGTAGAAAAGAGGTGAAAGACAAAAAAGAAAGAGATGACAAGGATAGCAGAAAGAAAGAAGACCGAGAAAGCAAAGATACCAAAAAGGAAAAGGATGACAAAGACAATAAAAAAGAAAAGGAAGAGAGAGAGACTAAGAAGGAGAAGGAGAAAAAGAGCATTAAGAGAGACAAAGCGAATACCAAGGAGGAAGATAAACCCAGCATAATGAACATTACAGAGAAGCGCAAGCTGAAAAAAGATGAAGAAATCCAAGCAGAAAAAAAGACAAGAGTCACAGAAACAAAGCAGGAGGAACAGCCCCCAAAGAAAAGGACTGTCATGGATGAGAAGAATGACAAGCTTCAGGAACTGCAGCTGCAAGAGGACAGTTATGTGCTGGTGAATGACGAGGGCAACATCCTACTGTGCTACACCAAAGAGGATGAGGAGACACCCGACCTGACACCGGTGGTGACACCTAAGGCTCTGTTTGACAGTGATGAGGATTCACAGCCTGAATCCTTTGAAGGCTTTGGGAACAACAACAATAATAACAAGAAGGGTGAAGTGAATGACTTTGAGGGCTTTGAGAACTGCAAGTCGGACTGCAAACTCTCCGAATATTTGAAGATGGTGACCAGGGTTCCTGATGAGATGGACATGGAGTGCCATGAGTGGTTTGAGGAAGAGGACCTGCAGCTGTCAGTTGATGCCAGTGACCTGACAGGCAAGGTGACACTGGAAGAGTTTCTCCGATGTATGCAGATGCTTGGTGCAATCATAAGAGATGCAAATGGTGTAATCCAGGAGTACAATAATACTGCTGAGGCAAATCCCTTAAACCAGGCAAGTAAGGAACAGCCTTGCAACCCAGAAGTTAATCCTGGAAAGAGACGGAGAATGTCAACCTGTAGCTCTGCTTCTTCCAGCAATAGTTCATCTGGGTCACCCAAGCACAAGCGGTCAAGAACAGACAGTAGCCTAGCAGCAAGCGATACAACACGGCTGGCAGAGCAGGGATCTGTCATTGTCAGTGGCTATGCCCTCTTGACCCCAGAGGATGATGGCAACAGGACCTCTTGCAGAGAGTATGGTAAGACTTCCTTTGAATTGATTTCAGTTTGATCCTTTTTTTTTCTGTTCTTTTACCCTTTTTCTGTCTGTCACTTAGTTTTCGTTCTTCTTTTTCCCTTCCATTATTTAGATTTATGAAAGAAAAAGTAAAAACATGATATCCTCTGAATAAATATAGATGTTTATCTTTTTAATAAAGTAATATGTGACAAAGTTGAAATGGAGGTTATATCTCATTAGGGACAGTGTCTTTTTCATCTGTATATCATGTCTCTTTCATGGCAGTATATTGTTTTTGGAGTAACAGGAATTTAAATTCCTTGCCAAAAACTTGGTCATGAGCAGATTATACTTTTCATTGTATCTCTAGCTGCAATTTTTTCCTAAGATCCTGACATCTGACGCTCCGTACCTTGGATCAAGTAAAATGATACTGAATATATACATGCTTTCTCCTTTTTTTCACTATATCCCCATAGTGAGAAAGCAATATGATATATATCCAGGTGATTTTTGACAAGTGTTAAGATGTTTATACATTTTAATATGTGATTTATATTCTGATTTGTTTTTCTTGGCTGATAATTCCAAACTTGTATTTTGTGACATTGCTAACCAAAATTCTAGTTATCAGAAATCAGAACATTATTACAAATACTGTATTGTGTTCCTTATTACATGTATGTTGTCATAAACAAATTTTATTAAATATATGCAACAAACATACATGATATGTTATTATTATTCCATATCAAAGAGTTTGATTTTCTGTATAGTTAGAATTAAATAGAGTAAATTCACTTTCATCCCAGAGAAATTTTTGGATATTTTTTACAGCATGTGTCTTATCTTATGTGTTTTGTAGTTTTTTGTTTATAGGTTTTTGTGTGTATATTTGTTTTAATGTTCATGTGGCAATTTTTATATATATATATATATATATATATATATATATATATATATATATAGATATATATTTATATTTATATTTATATATATATATATATATATATATATATATATATATATATATAAATTTCTTCTTCTTTTAAAGTCTTTTGATTCTATGTTTGTTACTTTTTTTCTTTTTTTTTTAGGGGGGGGGGTATATTTCATACCTAATGTTGTTTTATTTTAATTCTTGTGTTCTAAACAATCATGGTGCCTTTGTTTTGCCTGCAGTTTGAAAACACTCAGAACTTTGAATTGTTCCACTTGTGACTGGGGAAAGCAATGGGGGATAATTGCACAGCCATAAGAAAAACATATATTTTGTAAAATGTTTTCACTGAAGTAAAATGCACTCAGGCTTCAGCTAAAAGAGGTACTAGGAAGGCTGGAGAGCTGATGGGGAGAAATATTAACATTTACCTACAAAAGTTGCTTATCAAATTGATCAGGAAGTGACATATATTTATAGGTAAGCAAGGACGATTCCACTGCTATTCTGCACAACCTCAGATTAAGGATTGCAAGACAATTCTGATATTGGGGATTAACTGGTAGTTTTCTGACAAACAGAAGCTGATAGACAAGAAGAAGAAGGCTACATCAGTGATAATACTTCTTTGATACTGACACTGTGGTCTGTGTTGAATAATCCTAGCACAAGATCTGAAAACAACTAGAATTCACTAAATTTCAAGTGCCCTCTACTCTTTTATTATTTTATTATCTCATGTGCAGCTGAAAAGGAATGTAACAAAAATGTAACTTATTGTTGAGTAACATTTTTTCCTTTAATTTTCCTGAAAGTAAGAACCTATGTTTTTGCATGGAAGATGCAAGATGCATGGAAATCACAGAAATGCATATGATATCTAGATATTTATAGGCCAGAATTGTTGGTGTTTAGGACATCCTGTCAAACATTACCATTCCACAGCCAGATGCCCTCTATGTGCCCAACCTGGTCATACTCAATCAAACTGCTCTGCACAGTCATCCACATGTGCCAACTATGGCAGCCCCCATAATGTATTTTATAAGGACTGTTCCACGTAGAAATTTGAGTCTGAGGTGGCAACTCTCAGATTCAGATTTGGACTCACTTTACATGGAAGAACGTCAATGAGGTTTTTCTCTTACTCCCTACTCCAGTAATGTCACTCACTCTGCCCCTCCCCCTCCCTGCCAAGACATTCTACACCCTCCCCTATACCTATCCCTCCTACATCTTACTTCCCCACTTCTACCTCCTACCTGTTCCAGTCAATTTCTCTCACAAAACTTCCTAACCAACTCCTTTACAGAAACTCTCAAAGATATTCAGAATTATCTACTCGAGTGCCACAGAAACCCCTCATCCACCCTCAAATCCCACAACTCCTTCTCCCTCCACACTCAAAGTGACTTCCGATATCCATCCTCCTCCTACTCCTCCTACTCATCTTCTC
>NC_051397.1:16239225-16249225 GCF_015228065.2 Penaeus monodon
TTAATGATTTACAAAAAGAGGGGGTTAGAAATAGCCTAATTTAAATAATATCGGGTTTGAAATTTTTTAAACTGCTAAGGGATGGAAAAAACTGCTAGGGTGACAGGACTTCATAAAATAAAACAATTAATATTTAGTTATATAAATCTTCTGTCCCTTCCAACAGCTTACTTGAAAACACACGCCACCTAGGTTTATGGTTTATTATCACTATCAAGTCTAACACATATCACTGATTTTTTTTACTACTCCTGTTTTTACAAACTCTGTCTTCTGACCTCTTCATATACAAAAACTGAATGTGATGTCTAGTGTAGGTGTGACTGTGGATACAAATATAAATAGATAATACTGAACTACAGGATTTCCAGCGGTACACAAGGGTGGAGCCATCCCATGGTGAGATCTATCTTCAGGGACACTAGTCTACCTGCAAGAACCTATTTCTTCCATATCTTTACCTGGGGTGCATAGTTATGGGAAAATGAAAATTAGAAATATACAATAAAAAAAACACTCTGTTACTGCACTGATGATAAACTATGCAGGCAGATAATATAGAGTCTGCTCAACAAAAACAGTTTTTAAACATCTTGATACAGCATAACAGAGGACACTAATACACCAGAGATGACAAAACAGCAAATATGTACCTGCAGAAAAAGGGCTAATGCATTCCAAAACAGGAGGCATGGAGTATTTATACAATGCATGAATGTTTCCATGGGTTGGGCAGCAAGTCACATATCCAAAAGCTTTGCCACTCATGAAAGCCTAATCCCCAAAACCCCGGTTCATGGGGCCAGCCATGAGGAAACCCAATTTCAAAGGGTAAAAGGGACTATTTAAAACACAAGCAAAGACTTACAGTGTGATAAATCAAGAGGGAAGGAGGGGGCATGGGTTTACCCTCAGCAGGAGAATACCCGGAGGAACCCCAATTCCCCATGGGTTTTTCCCATGACTGAAGGGAGTAAAAGACAGAGACAGAAAGAGGGACAGAGCTATGGCTGTCTCTGGCAGATTTACCAAATTTTATTTTAATTGATAACAACTAGGCCACAGCCCATGGCCAAATTACAAAATGCTTTGCCCTGAATGGAAAGGCACTGATCTGAGATGCCAGATTAGAAAATTTCCAAAACAAATCCACTTCTTGAAAAACATCCCAATTGGAAATAACAGCTCCTGTCAATAATACTAGCCAAAATCAGCAGTAATAATGCTCAATTCCTCATGGTAGATTTCAATATATATTTCTTTTGCCTTTTTATGTTCTTTATACCACAATTTTTCTCATATACATTATGCCCGTCTCATGTATCAAGGTCGATTAGTTAAAAGTGGGACCAAAGGAATCACTGTTGCATTTATCCAAAACATTGCCATAATATGTATAGCTGAAATTTTTTATTAGTGATTTATTTAAAGAAACATTAGGCGCTGACTGGCATTACTAAATGTCTGAAAACATTTCTAAAATACGATTTCCGTTCAAAATACACAATGCATGCTAAATAATCACTCAATGAGAGATAAAACAAAATCTAAAAGAATCAACATTTCTGCATACATGCCTTCACCCCTAAATAAGAGGGTTTACAAGAAATAGGAAAAAAAGAAGAAGAAAAAAAAAATACAAATGATGTATTGGCTTACCTTCGTTTTCAACATCAGCTAGGCATTCTTTTCGGAACTGATCGAATATTCCTTTTCGATTTTAACTGTCCAACGATGGCTTCCACAAGACGAGGATCTCCCGGAGGAAGCTGCGTCACTGGGATGTCCATTGCAGGCATAAAAAGGCTGAAATAGGTCAAGAAGTGGCCCCCGTCTCATGAACCCCCTTTCCCTTCCATGAAAACAAAACACAAACAACTGTCGGTCGCTGGGTTAACATTTTTCACCGCGCTCGGGTATATAATTTTTTACGCTCTTTTTTTTTAGATGAATTAAACACAACATTTTTTTTTAACTTTTTTTTTTTTTGTAAATATTAGGGAAGATTCAGATAGTTTTCTGTCGCAAAAAAAGGGACAAAAAACAAAATGTCCGCAAGGTTAAATTATTTCAATGTTCTCATTACTTTAGTATTAGAACAACTCATTTTATACAAAATTCCTTAATTGCAATTCATTTGCTTCACTATCTGCAGTAGTCTATGTCGATCTATCAAAAAAAGATTTTCGTCTTGATATATTGCGACTTATATCTCAAAAGGACTCACCAGTACTATGATCAGTTTGCAAGTAATATATATATATATATATATATATATTATATATATATATTATATATATATATATATATTTTTATATATATATATATATAGTGTTAAATGCTTTCTCCTTTACTGTTTGCTTTCTACCAGCGGAAACAGCAAACTTCAACCATTACCTTTAATCATCATCGGGCATCATCATTAATAATAACAATGATAATAGTAATATAAGGGATGATAACAAAAAACAATGTTAATAATAATAATAGTAATAATAATAAAAATAATAATAATAATAATAATAATAATAATAACAACAATATTATTATTATTATTATTGTTATTATTATTATTATTATTATTATTATTATTATTATTATATTTTTCATTATTTTTATTATTATCATCATCATTTTTACTATCACGATCATTAATCTGATCATTAATATCATGATGATTATTCTCATTAGTATCATTATCATTAATGTTATCATTATTATTGTCATTGTTATTATTATTTTATCATTATTATTATTTTTATTATTATTATTATTATTATTATTATTATCATCATTATCATTATCATCATTACCGTTATTATTATTATCATTATTATTATTATCATCATACAACTACTACTGCTGTTAATAATAATGATTTTAATAATATGTTGCTATGAATAATAGTTTTATAATTATCATTATCATTATCATCATTACTGTCATTTTATTATTATTATTATTATTATTATTATCTTTATTATTTTATTATTATTATTATCACCATCATCATCATCAATCATCATCATCATCATCATATTATTATTATTATTACTATCGTTACTGCGCTTATTATTATTGTTATTGTTATTATTATTATTATTGTCATCATTGTTATCATCATCATTATCATTTTTATTTATTATTATTATTATTATTATTATTATTTTATTAGTAGTAGTATTACTAATATTATTATTGTTTTTGTTGTCGTTATTATTGTTATTATTATCCAATGATATCATTATCATTGTTACTCTTATAAATTTTTCTTATCAGTTTTATTGTTATCATTATTATTACCATTATTTATCTAACTGTTATTATCGTTATTATTATGATAATGTTAGCATTTTTATAATTATCATTACTGTCATTATCCTTATCATTGTTTTCATTATCAATGATAATGATAATAATGCTATTATTATTATCAGTATCATCATTATGATTATTATCATCATTATTATTACCTTTTTTTTACCATTATTATTTTTTTTTTTCATTATTTTATTTATTATTATTGTTTTTAATATTATTACTATTGTTATTATTATTATTATTGTCCTTATGAATTTCGTTTTTATTGTTATCATTATCACTCTTGATATTATTTTATTATCATTATTTCTATTATTATCATTATTATTATATTATTATTATTGTTATTATTATTATTATCATTATTATCATAATTATCACCATTATTATTATTGCTATTATTATCCTTATTGTTATCATTACTACTACTACTACTACTTTTGGGATCATTATCATTGTTTTTATTTTTATTATTGTCATTAACAACTTTTTTCAATATTCTTATTATTATCATTACGTCATTATTGTCATCATTGTTAATTTTTGTTATCATTATTATGATTATCATTATTATGATTATCTTTATTTTTATTGTTATATTTTTTTATTATTATCATTATCATTATTTTTATTTTCTTTATTAATATAGATTACTATTATCATTATTATTAATAATAATATCATTATTATTATTGTTATTATTTTTATGTTTATCTTTATCATAATCATTATCTGGTATCATTCTTATTGCTATCATTGCTATTTTTATTATCATTATTACTGCTAATATGGTATCATTATAATTGTTATTACTATTAATACTATAAACTGCCATTATTATTAGCGTTATTGTTATTATATTTTTCTTTATCCTTCAGCCCCCCTTTCCTTATACTAAAACCCCACAACACACACACCACACACACACACACACACACACACACCCACACACACAACACCACACACACCACACACACACACACACCACACACAACACACACACACAAACGCAAACGTGCATGCACACGAAAAACCTTCCATGTTACAACAGATAATCACAATTGAAGTATATACAACACATCTCAATCAAAAATTTTTTTCCCCAATCACCATTTTATCCGTGGTCTCTTTATCACAGGCAGGGCTCCACGAAGATAATTACAGCAAAAATCACTTTTTTTAATTCGAATGAACTACGCGCTCTTTTAGGGAGATGTTTATATGATTTAACCGAATTTGCGTTGTAGTTGAATTTTAATGTAATGGATTGCATTATTTGAAATGCCGCTCAATTAGAGACAGGATACAGCCTTACAAACACACACGTGCAAACATACAGTACAGTACACACACACACACCCCACACAACTGAAAATCACACTCAAACTCAAAATAAACCCCGCAAACACTAACCTACAGACTCGTATATCATACTAGTAGTCCAAAACATCATAATCAACCACGCTAGATTTCACGGTTTTTTCCCCTGTTACTGTACAAACGAACCCCTGAGACATTTAAAGATTCACCGCCATCACACAAAAAAAATTTTCCCCAAACCTCATTTAGATTGCTAAAAAAGAAAAAGAAATTCGTGGGACAGGTTTCAAACCTGGCGGGCAGAGCCCAATGGATTTCAGTCCCTCCTTTAACCCCCGGGGACACCGCGCCCAGCAGGGGGGGAAAAAAATGGGATTATAGGGAAAATACCAAAAACTATGCACGTGTGAAAAAATGAAATAGAAAACGTTGGTCAATCAAAAGCAAAAGCTCAGCAATTTGTACAACACAAAATACGTAAGCTTCCGCATCCCCCACGTGCTTACGTGTGTGTGGTAAATAGCTGTATGTAAACAACCCACACACACACACACCCACACACACACACACACCCACACACACACACACACCACAAATACCCACACACAACAGCACGCACGCACGAGCACGCACGCAGCACGCACGCCAACACACACACACAAAAACCACAACACAACACACACACACACACACCACACACACAAATTTTAAAATATATATATATTATATATTATATAATAATATAATTTTAATAATATATATATATATATATATATACATATAATATATATGGACTTCGCCCGGAGCCCCCTAAAGGCTCGAAAGAAGTCAAAGGTCTTTTTGGAAAAAATGCCTTCCAACTCCTCCACGATTTTTTTTGGGTTAATTTTAAAAGGGCTCTAGCAAGCAAGACAGCCCCTGTGCAAGAATAGTTTCCATCCTTTGGGCAGCACAACTATCTCTATAGTTTTCATGTCTCGTCCGGGGGACAAACGCCCCATGCCTTGGGGCCGAGGTCGGCCCCTAAGGCCTTTCAGCAGCTACAGGGATTCCCGCTTAAAGAATCCCACAGTTCAGCAGGTATTGAAAGTGCCAAGACTTAAACCTAGGAAACTGCTACTGAAAATTTTGGGAAAACCTCTTCACTTTTGGCCCTCTCAAGATGAAACACTGGGGTGAGATCTCAGGAGCGTCTAGATTGGAGGGGACCCTTGTGTTGCAACAAAAGTCTGGGGTGGGTGCAAAGAACTCGGCACCCTAAAACTCTCCCTTTCTGAAGGATCCCCCCATAAATTTGGCGATCTTTTTTAGCTACAACGCCAGTATTGGCTACCAAGCCCCAGCGGTGTAAATTCGTCTTGGCCCAGAACCGCAATCCTCACCCCCTGATCTTGCGAACTCTAAGAGTATGATATGATTGTAAGCGGCCGTGATTTTGGGAGCACCACTTCCAGATGTAAGCGAGTGACCCCCGCAAGCCACCAAAATATGAGGACTGAGAGATTGGGAGCACGGGTCACTAGATGTGAGGAGACGAGAGATGGACTTGGGTGGGTCATAAAAAGGGGGCTTAGTTTGGGTTTTTTGAAAAGATATAGCCCCCCAAAGACCCCCTTCCCCCGGGTAGGACGGGTGGTGGAGCTGGCCCCTGTGTGGCTTGGGGTCTGCGCCCTTTCTCTTCTCTCCCTTTAGGCGTTTCCCCTTTATGCGGGGGTTCCTTCGAGGACGGATGTTTTCCGTGCGAAAAAAAAAAAACCGGGACATCTGGCCCTACCAAGGAGAAGGCTGCGTTTGGACGGAGGGGAAGGTAACCCGGTTTGCTACGTATTGTTGACATTGATATTCCAAATCCCAGAGCCATAGGGACCGTAGCTCGATCTTCCCGTCACTGCCAATGACCGCATTGAAGTCCCCCCCGACCATGAGGGGGCCCCCGGGGACATTGATCCACGATCAAGTTTTTGGGGTAGAAATCTCTTTCTCTTTGACCCACTTCCGTAGTAGGAGCGTGACGCCATAGAGAATTTAAGCCCAGAGTTGTTTATTCCACAATCAGAATGCGCTCGTCAATACTTGAAAACAAATATATAATATTATATATATATATAAATTTTATATATATATAAATTTTATATATAATATAAATATATTATATAATATTTTATATATATATATATATATTTTATTATATTTAATTTTTTAAAATATAATATATATTAATATAATATATATATATATATAATATTATATATGGGGGGCCCCGGTGGCCGAATGGTTAGAGCATCGGAATCAAGACTGTTGCGGACGGGAATCTGAGTTCGAGGGTTCGATCACCGACCGCCGCGTGTTTCCCTTAGGCAAGGAACTTCACCTCGATTTCCCGCCTGGCACGGGGGACCAAGTCAGCCCAAGTCTGCCGGGTAAAAGAGATGGGGACTCGGAAAAAAAAAAAAAAAAAAAAAAAAAAAAAAAAAAAAAAAAAAAAAAACCGGGCGGGAAGGGAATGGCAAAACCCCCGCTCTAAAAAATTGCCAAAAAAAAATATGGAAGCCGTCGTCAAAGGGCCCCGGTGGCCCCAAAGGTTAGAGCGTCGGACTCAAAAACGTCACACGGGAATTAGTTCAAGGGTTCGAGTCACCGACCGCCCGCTTGTTTCCCTTGGGGAAGGAACTTCACCTCGATTGCCTACCAGCCACTGGGGGCCAAGCCCCCTCAAATCTGCTGGTCCCAAGCCCCCGGTAAAAAAAAGAGAAGATTACCTAAAAAGGAACACCGGCACTCTCCGTGGAAAGGAATGGGGACCTCCCCGTACTCACCCAAGAGCATCACAAGTGAAAAATGCAAATTGAGTTCATGCTGTGACCCCGGCGGCTCAGACTGAAACCCACCGTTAAAAAAGATGATGATGATATTATATATATATTATATATAAATAATATATTATATAATATATATATTATATTTTATTGTATTGGTGTGTGTTGGCGGTGGGTGTGCATATTTTAAAAGTATACCTAATTATACGTTTTTTTGTTATGTTATAAAAATTTATCTTGCACTTAAAAACTACACACTCATCAAATACAATAATATATATATATATATATATATATATAATATATATATATATATATATATAATAGTATGTATATATATATATAATAATATAAATATATATATATATATATAATATAATTTTTGTGTGTGTGTGTGGTGTGTGTGTGTGTTGTTTGTTTGTTGTGTGTGTTGTGGGTGTGTGTGTGTTTTTGTGGGGTGTGGGTGGTGTTTGTGTGTGTGTTGGTTTTGTGTGTGTGTGTGTGTGTGTGTGTGTGTGTTAGTGTGTGGCGCGCGCGCGCGGGTGTGTTTTGTGAGTGTGTTTTGGTGTGTGGTGTGTGTGGGTTTGGGGGTGTGTGTGTGTGTGTGTGTGTGTGTGGGGTGTGTGTGGTGTACACACACAAAAACACACCACATATATGTTTATATATTATATATAATATTATTATATATATATTATATATATATATATATGTGGGGTGTGTGTGTGTGGTGGTTTTGTTGGCGTGCGTGCGTGGTGCGTGCGGCGTGCGTGCGTGCGTGCGGCGTGGTTTTTGTGTGTGTATTTGTGTGGTTTTGTGTGTGTGTGGTGTGTGTGGTGTGTTGTGTGTTGTGTGTGTGTGGGTTGTTTGTGTGGTTTGTGGGTGGGTGTGTGTGTGTTTTGAGTGTGTGTGGTGGTGTGTGTGTGGGGGGGGTGTGTGTGTGGGGTGGTTGTGTTTTGTGTTGTGTGTTGTGTGTGGGGTGTGTGTGTGTTGTGGGGGTGTGTGTACACACACACAAACACACCAAATTTTGTATATAATATATATATAATATATATATAAATATATAATATTATATATATATAATAGTAATATATAGTGTGTGTGTGTGTGTGTGGTTTGTGTGTGGACAACCCCCAAACACACACACATATATATATATTTTAATTTATATTTAAAATATATTATATATATATATAATATATATTAATATAATATAGAGCCCTCTCTCAATTAGTTCGGGGAGGGCAGAGGATGGGGCGATTGGTCGGGCCACTGGGCTAGAGTATTGTCAGCAACTTATAGGGTAGATCCCCTGACTTAAAAAACTCCCTTGGGCTGGTGCACAGCCACTAGGGGCTGTCCTTAAATTATTTGAAACACCACCTTCCCGAAGAGGTGAAAAGGGGCAAAGGCTGAAGAGTGGAAAGGTGGGGTGTTTTGGGGTTTGCTAGGAGGTTGAGAGGGGTGGAGAAGCCATGATCGTGGCTTGCATGCATCCGTCTGTGTTTGGGAGACTGGTACCATTCCTCCTGACTGGAAAAGGGATTTTGGTCATCTTACTTTTTAAAGGAAAGGGGACCAAAGGATGTGGCATCTACAGAGGTATTATGTGTCCAGGTAAGGTCCTCGCTATCTGCTCTTGGTGCGAGTGCGCGACATTAACAACCCAAAAAAGACCTAAGCAGCGGGTTTTAAAAACCGAGAAGTAATGTAGACCGTTTTAGCCTTCGTGCCTTGTGGAATGCCGATTTTTATTTTAACAAGGTAGTTTTGCAGCTTATGTTGATCTCAAAAAGGCTTTTGACTCAGTACACTGGGAAACTCGGGAGCCATGGTCTTTGTGTTACCCCCCCTGGGTTTTGGGTTTTTGCTCTCTGGCCTGTATACAGATCCCAAAGAGGGGCCCGTAGTTCCTGGGGGGCATCAATTGATTTTTGCCGATGTGCGTTGATCCTAGCGGAGACATTGGCGGACCGGAAATAGCTCTAGAGGCACTCATAAGGAGTGAAGCTTTTGGGGGACCCAGGGTCAATTGGCCCAAGATAAAGGTTTAAAAATTTTGGGGACTTGTTAGATTCGAGTTCATTGTTTGTCTGTGGTGAAAAACCAGTGGATTTGGATGCTTCATTTATCTTGGTAGTTTGGTGCAGAGGTTTGAGGTCCTGCCCGGGAAGCCCCCTCGACGACTCGTCGGGTCCCGCGTTATAAACTCATCAATGGAGATTTGGCATGTGGGTTTTTGCTAGGAGGACTAAGGTCGGGGTTTTCAGAGCGCTGGTGTCCCTGTCTTACTCGAGGGGTTTGGGGGAGCCCTGGCCAATGAACAGTGCTCTGAAGCCACTGACCCCTTTTGGGTACTAAGTGTTTTCACTCCTTTGGTACTAAGTGTCTTTCAGAATCAGGGATATATTTGGGGGGACCATGTGCCCAAAATAAAGGGGAAATTTCCCCGGGGGCCCTGTTTCAAAGCTTTTACCATGGATAGTAGGCGCCAACTTCAGCTTATGGGCATGTAGCTCGTTTTCCTGAGAGTGACCAAA
>NC_051397.1:16256434-16263934 GCF_015228065.2 Penaeus monodon
CCAATATAAGAGAATTTGAGACAAATGGGTTCCTTATTTTCAATTGCTATTTCGTTCACAGAAGAACAGTATATTATGGTTATCGAATTACATATTTATTGTTACATACTATGAATAAAGACAACTGAATGCCATCCCGCGTTTTTTTTTTTCAATTATAAATGAAGGGAGAAAGTCTATAAATAACACTCAAGAAAACCTCTGCATTGACATTTGGTCGTTTTGGTAGCGGTGGCCGGGGTGGTGTTAGTGACAGTGATATTGGTCGTGGCACTTGGTAGTGTAATGGTGACGGTGGTGGTGATAGCGAGGATGGTGGTGGTGGTCTCTTATAGTTATGTTTTTTCTTTCTTTTTCTTTCTCTATCTCACTAACTGTTTTTTTGTTTTTTTTTATCTGTATTCTGCACCCTCTCCTCTCCTCTCCTCTCTCTCTCTCTCTCTCTCTCTCTCTCTCTCTCTCTCTCTCTCTCTCTCTCTCTCTCTCTCTCTCTCTCTCTCTCTCTCTCTCTCTGTACAATGTAGCAGGGGACGGTGACCTCACCTCGCTCCCCCCATCCTTCCTCCAGCTGTTTCAGTCACTTCGGCAGCTGGGACGGTTACTACTTATACCGAGGAGGACCTAAGCCTAGAGGAGTTCGTGACCAGAACTCCACGCAGCTTAGCCCTCCCCTCCAGGCTAGCTGACCTGACCAGTGTAGCAGCATACGCAATTACCCTTTTGACATTGTCTCGTGTGTTCCATACTGTGTGTTGTGTCAACTCTTAGAAATAAAGAGTCACACATTATACCAGTATCACTACCCCTGCAAGCCATTATAATAAGGTTCTATACCATTATATCTGGTGGCAGGGCGGGCGCTGTGTCCTTCCCTCCTTCCAGCTGCAGCACCAACGCAAACCTTCGAAAAAAAATCTGCTCGACCGCTTCAAGATATGTCTAAGGAAAAAAACACGTAAGTACACATATGGGCCCCTCTTTTCTTATTTCATTTCCCTTCCCTCTCCCATAAATGTGTTAAGCCAAAAAAAAATTTTCTTTTTCTTTTTTTGGGGGGAGGCGGGGTAAAAAGTGCTAAATGACAGCAAGTGGCATGTCCTCACACCATTCCTTTCACCTCAGATCACATTTCCGTGTGATCGAGTATGTGGTCAATAAACATGAATATCGTCATTAGTTAAGTAGTTAATTAATTTCTCTTGTTTTAGAGATTCATGTTGATTCAACTACAACGAATTTAACGTGTTCGTGATTTTATCTTATCACGAATATCATTACATTTATCTCGTTCCTCCCCTCGCCCTGACCTGACCCCACTCTCTTTTTCGCGTGTGGGCAGGGGAAAATGAGGGAAGGGTCAAGACATGACCGCTTGGTTCCCTGTAATTTGGTTGTTGTTTGTTTGACGCCTTGGGATTAACGTGTAGCATTGTTACAATGCTTTTTGGTGACACGTTCTATCGGCGCTAGAACGGAGCTTGTAGTGCAATTTCATAAAAATCATTATATGAATATAGCGTAGGATCTCCCCATATCATAGTGCACAGGATTCCCAATATTACCCGGGGTTGTGTAAACGCCTAATAGATCTGCGCTTCGATGTTCGAGATGTAGGTACAGGCAAAAACCGAAGTTATTGTTCGATCGGCTACTTGAGTGGGTGGTGACCGCGGTTACGTCCGTTAATTAATGTAGGACTAGGGTTTAAGCTAGAATCATTATTTACTTATTAATCACACCCTTCTCACACTCTTAAAGTTGCTAGCATGTTTTGGGTAATTCTCAAGCGATCATTTTATTCGTAAATATCCGTAAGGAATGTCGTGAGCACCCATCACAGATATGCAGAAAAAAGCAGGTTATTATAGATTTTCCTGGCTCGAGTCACTTCAGTCATTGTACGGCATTTTGGGTATAGGTTCCTCCGTCGATGAAGTCTGACATGCATAGCTAGTTTTTTTCATGTCACCATTCATTCATGCTTACATTCTGTCGCATATCATTATATGTTGAATCAATGTGGTAGATGAAATAATTTTATATAGCTAGCATTGCTAATTTACCTCAGTTTTCTAATAGTGAATGTTAACATTCATGTTTGTGATTCATTCTCTGTGTGAGGTCACTCTTGCTTTCCCTCTCATTCACGCTAGCTGTCACTCACACACACTCACCTCACTCATCCACGCAGGACAAAAGACACTGAAAACCTTTTCATTAATAGGGTTGGTTTCTGTCTTACTGCCGGCGTAAAGATTATGATGTATCTCTTTAGCCCGCAATTTGTCAGTTGTGACGAGTGACTCGTACATGATGTACAAATTACATTTATTTCTTCTCTGTGTGACGACAGTGGTTCAAGTAAATCCTTGTAGATTGCAATTGTCGTTTCCCTTATCTACTCTCATATCTATCAGAGACAGTTGGTAGTTCAAGCCAGGTCCATGCGGATCACTACTGACATCTCCCTCTTCTATTTTTCCTTAATCTTATGAAAATAAAACACAAAATGAAAAAAAAAAACGAAAATATATTAAAAACGAACATTAAAAACCGAAAATTATATATAAATAACCGGCAAGTAGTCTTAACACCCTCTTTTCTGTTGCCTTTCTTTTTCTCTTACTATCTGGCCCTTACGTGTATGATCTGGTTCCCGAATATATATTGCAGTCGGACCGACACGGCACCGTGGGAGGACCCTGCTGCAAAACCAGTCACATTAGGATGCTGTGAGAAGGACGTCATCGGATGATCACCATAGGTCCTGCGGACCAGGAACTCGCCAGTGCAGGTACCAGTCATCCCAGATTGCTGTGGATGGGCGGACACCTGGCGGACACCCGCAGATCCAGTCAACTCCAGGAGCTTGTTAGCGCAGGTATCAGCATCCCCAAGATGCCAATGAGGACAGATGTAGATCCAGATGAACCAGGAGGATGAGGATGACAGGGACAAGCAGCCACGAAGATGCACCAGGACAACGCACGAGAACGAGATGACCAGCCAGGTTAGGTCATCCTTGAGACAAATCAAATGGCGAGGCGTGAGTAGGTGGCCGAGCAGTGTACGATGTAGCAGACGGGACCGAGGACCTCACCTCGCTCCCCCATCCTTCCTCCAGCTGTTTCAGTCACTTCGGCAGCTGGGACGGTCACTACTTATACCGAGGAGGAGCTAAGCCTAGAGGAGTTCGTGACCAGAACTCGACGCGGTAAGGTCAGCTTAGCCCTCCCCCTCCAGGCTAGCTAACCTGACCCGTGTCGCAGCATACCGCAATTACCCTTTTGACATTGTCTCGTGTGTTCCATAGTGTGTGTTGTGTCAACTCTTAGAAATAAAGAGTCACGCCATTATACAAGTATAACTACCCTTGTTCACCATTGTACTAAGGATCATCATAGCCTTTTATACTCTCTCTCTCTTTCTCATATATGTATGTGTGTGTATGTATGTTTAAATTATATATGTATATATATATGGTTCTAGGATACTATGAGAAACCATGTCGAGGAAGTACTGTTGCCCATCGCGCTGCGACATAGTTTCTGTTTCGCAAGTGGATAAAATGTCACAGGGACGGCATGTTGCCATTTATGTCAATACGTTGCGGTTCATTGTCGACAGGCCAGTGTTGAAATTACAGCAAACATAAATTAGTATATAGAATACATAATAACAATGGTATCAGACATAAAACATATATCATATATCTTTTTCTCTAGGTATTAATAAAATATTTTTGTGATGAGCATAATGTTATTGGTCAGTGGTGATCACCATTATTTTTGTTATTTGCTCCAGAAATTGCAAATCTACAAGGATATAAGTTTCTAATTTTGCAATAAGTGATTTGATCCTCTTATCCTCTGGTACTTCTTCCGACCCGAAGGATGCTTCTGCCAGCTGCATGGTGCTCACAATTTAGAGCTAATTTCTGTTGCTCCTTTTGGCATTTTGCAGCGAGCAGTGGCAGCTGAGGATGGTACGGCAAAACCCATTATGCCATCTTCCAATGCATTATTTTTCGGGGTGGATCATCCTTCACTCATTGATACATGTTCCAAGTCTGATAGGGAAATCTCCCAGGAATTACCATGTCACCATGAATCTGCTGGCCAACTTAGGTTTCTTGGAAATATTCTGCTAACTCCAGAAGCCTATCATCCTTGGAAATTTGCCAGCAAGATTATCTCATGTAAGGGTGGACGTCGTCCAGCGGAACAAATGCCCGAACCAGGAACCTCCTGACCCGGGTGGCGAAGGCAGCAGCATCTCTAGGCCGTGCTGCGAGACCAAGATTCTGGATGCGTCTCCAGACAGACTGGCCCAGGTGGAAATAGCATCCAGCAACCTCTGCACTTGGAAAATTCCTCTGGAAGATGGTCATTGCTGCCTTCTCAAAATCTGTCATTATTGTCTCTGGATTGCATGATAAGCCAGGGGGAATATGGTGTAACACCTCGTACAACATTTATTATATATATCTCAGTCTTTCCTGGCAACAGTGCATAGGCGCACGGATATGTTATGCCACCAAAGTATACATGGGGTTTGTACTGCTGCTTGTAGTCGACAGGTGCCACTTTAAACGTTCCATCACCAAACCAATGACGAGACAAGGCAAGATATTTCATATCAGAGTCTGCTGCGAATATCATCATCCCATCATCTTCATAACAAAGGAAAGCCTCTCCGCTTAACATTGTCCGAAATGGATGAAGATGAAACACACCTGCCTGTTGCTGCACTCGCCTCAACATCCTCATGACAGCGTCTACGTTGGTATTAAATGAGCCCAGCCGACTTAACTCTAGCGTAAAATGTGTTTACAATATGTGCGATGGGCTCTGCTGTTGCGACAGCACATCCTTCATGGCTCCTCCACCTCAGCCTTCCAGGGACAGTAGGAAGTCTGTGGATGGGTTTTTGCCACTTTATATTCAACCATTCACGGCGTGAACCCTGACACCACAGGTTCTGTCTTCGCATTCCACACCATCTTGTCGTGATAGTCCCTTCCTTCGTAAATAGATGCTGGCCAACTCTCAGTTTCAAAGTCGCTTGGTATGTCGGCATAGTTCGACAGGTCCCGGTAGGGTGGTAATGGAAGCTTCGTTGAGTTCTCCATGAGGTTATGTGAGGAAACCGGACTGCCTGTATGTACCACCTCGCGCAACACAGTCACCGCGACATGGTGTCCGCCCGACATTGAGTCACCCCGTCATACAAGTTGCGACCTCCTTCCAAGTCATAGTGTCCACACGACATAGAGACCATGCACCATATATATTTTTTTTTCGGTTTATTGATTTATGCAGCTGAGGCTGAAAATATACATAGAAATACAGATAAAGAGACAAAAACAGGTGAGGCAAAGCTGGCCTTGGCTGCCCAGGAGCGCCGTATCTAGGTTTGATTTACCTAGAATTATTTAAATCAGCGAACATGCGCTGTGGTGTGTGTGTTGTGTGTGTGTGTGTGTGTGTGTGTGTGTGTGTGTGTGGTGTGCATATATATACATATACAAACGTTTATATTGCATTGTTTCGGATCTCTACCAGCGGAAAACTTTCACTCGAAAAATAGGAACGAAAATTAATCAAAAGCTAGAATCCAAATTTAAGGATTTTAGAGAAAGTCTAGCCCTCTATACAATCGTGTTGCAACTGATTAAAGATCGTCATATTCTTGTTTACTTTGATCTAGAAGAGACTTATTATTTGTGTGTAGGTTAGTCAGTATCAGGAATTAAAAGAACAGTTCCATGTTGATATCTTATTGCGATTACAGATCCAGTAGTGACCTGCCTGCTGAGTTTCTATTTCCTGACAAGGTATAAAGGGTAGCAAATATAGACAGAGGACAATGTTCCTCTGTCCCAGTGTAGTGTCTATTTTACTTGATAGACAGACACACCTACAGTAAACATTCATACCTGAACATATAAACACACACATGTATGTGAACATGCCTGATGAAGCAGTAAATGCGAAATGGCCTTGGTATTTCGTGTTTTCCTGCACTTCCTTCGTTGGTCTACTTGCACACACACACATACACACACACACTCACTCTCTCTCTCTCTCTCTCTCTCTATATATATATATATATATATATATATATATATATATATATATCCATTCAGCCTGAACTAAGTAAAAAATGGCCCAAATTCGTTCCACTGTTTAAGTCGGAGGCGTCGCGTAATTTACGAAAGTTTATGCTTTATACTCTATTACGTTTTCTATGGTGTTTAACAACAAGTTCGAAGTGTCATTTCATGATTTACCAATTCCATGGCGGCTGGCTGGAGAAAAGAGAGGAGAACAGTCTCTTCAGCAATATCGTCGCACCCATGGGTAAGTAAGCTATTATTATCCTTTTATTGATGTATGAAACACATTTATGGTGTGCAACTGATTAAGATGAAGTTAATCAAGTGACACGTGTTCTGAAACATTTAAAAGCTAGTTTATGACAGATCAGGAACACATCCTTTAGATGGAACAAATTTGTTCCCTTCGTGCTGGAGCATGCTAGTGAGTAAGCGAAAATGTACATCTTACTAATTTAAACATATTTCTCGGGAAGACAGATTTACATCGTGATTATCATGTATTGGAAAACATTTCAACTGGAAATTGATTATGTTATGGAATAATTTAACTAAAAATACTTTGATGAAAATTCAAGTTAAATGCCCGACTGTAGTTTCATTGATGATTTTCTTTGCTCTATACGTAGTACAATACATTGCATTAACACAAGATCTTTATCATACTGTTTTGATGATGTTAATGGAAGTTATATTTCATATGTTTAAGGTTGATTATTAATTTAACGTAATTATTATGTAATCATACTGGGTAAAATATTGATATTGCTTATGGAGTTACATGACAATATGTAAGAACTTAAGAAAAAACTTTTTATATGACTAATACGAAATAGATATTAATATATTTGACTAACAATTTCTTTTATTTCAGAAGAATAGCAGCGACTGCTGGCAGAATTTAGTAATTCTGATTTGAGCAGCATATCTGATGATGATGATGACTGGCCTTCATCTCCACTTCGGCGCAGAGAACTCTTTCATGAACTATGTGCCAACACTGAGAGTTCAGCATCTGAGTCTGATGAAGAGAACAACAGAGATGGAAATGTTACCACCAGGTCCCCTGAAGTTACAAGTAGCACTGCAGCTGCCCAGACTGGACCCAGCAGAAATCTCAATACTAATGGATGTCATCATTTCAGGAGAAATATAAACTTCAATCACAGATTTACTGTAGATGTGATAATCATTTTCAGGGAACTAATTTTCAACCCACAGTTCTCTCCCCTGTAGATTATTTCATGGCTTACCTCTCACTGAAATTTAGATGCAATGACTCTAGAAACACAGAAAAAGTACATGTCCAAAAAGGAAAGCCATTATCACTAACAGTAGATCAATGAAAAAGTTTATAGGAATAAATTTCCTTATGTCAGTGT
>NC_051397.1:16271434-16273179 GCF_015228065.2 Penaeus monodon
AAGTTGATCCTGAAGGGAGGTCAAAAAACTATTAAATCACAAAAACTTTTTACACACACAACAAACCCCAAAACGCAAAACACCAAAACCCCACACACACACAAACCCCACACACACACACGCACACACACAACACACCACCAAAACACACACACAACATAGTATAATATTTTTATATATGTATAAAATATATATTTTATATTTTATATATATATTAATATTAAAATAAAATTTTATTATATTTCTATATATATATATAATAATTAAAATAAATAAATTTTTATAATTAACCACACACACACACGCCCCGGGGCGCGCGTTTCATATTTTATTTTGTTAAGAGAGAGGAGAGAGAGAGAGAGAAGAGAGAGAGAGAGAGAGAGAGTATAGATATAAATAAGTAAATTTTTGTTTCCCGGGGACCCCGTGGGGTGTTTTCCCTGGGATCCCAAGTCCCAAATAGGAACCATTCACTCAGCCCAGGGCGTAGAGACGATTGTTATCGGGTCCGCTTGATCTTCAGTTTTCGCCCGGACCAGGGGTGGGAAGGCTTAGCCCTCCCCTCCGGGAGGCGACCGACTCGTGACCCCCCCAAAAGGGGGATTTTTTTCAGCCCTATCCAATATAAACATTGTTTTTCGGTGTTCCCTTAACTGTGTGTGGTACTCTTAGCAAATAAAGAGTCACGCATTGTACCAGTATCACTACCCCTGCAAGCCAATGTAATTAGGTTCTATACCGTTTATATTATATATATATATATATATATATATATATATATATAATATATATATATAGTATATATATATATCCCATTCAGCCCTGAAAAATTTTTTACTTTAGATTTTATGACATTATGACAGCGGTATTTGTCGTGGCCTAAAAAGGCTACAAGCATATTTTTAGATGTGTATCAGAGTAGTTCTAGAGATATTGACCTTTAAATTTTGGCCCAAATTTGGTCCATCGGGGCTCTAGCAGTACGTGAAATAAAAGTTTAGACAAAAAACAGAAATCACATGAAACAACGTGTAAATTCAAATATAGTATTATAACTTCAGAAAAAACATAAATTTGATAATTCCAGGTATATTTATTCTTATTCAACTTCATTGCAAGGCATTTTTCATTAAAACAAACATTTAAGCAACATCATTACTTTGACTGCGTGTACCTAAATAAAAATGAGGACATATCATCAGCTCTGCATATCTGCATACCATAATCTTACTTAACTGAAAAGAAACAAAACCTTTTTTTCTTTCTAGTGAGAAAAAGTAAGTTCTATTCAAATTTCTTCATTAACAGAAACATTTTATTGTAAACCTAATCATCAAATATTTCAGGGCAAATGGAAAGAGAATAACAATTTCTTTAATATGAAAGACAAAGAAAAACTTTGCAACTTTTGCATGAAAACTTGGTCCTCCCATTGCACCCTGGATATCGACATCTCATTCTAGAGGCATAAGGGGGTAATGCATCAGGCATATGGCATGCACTGTTAGTACGCTTTGCAGCAATGGAAGGGGCCTTGTTCTTTTCTAGAAATGTCATCATGTTCTCTGAAATCCAGACTCACTGTGCATCATTAGAACTTCTTCAGAAATCAAGAATAAGCTATTTCCAATTTAAAATCCATATGTCATGGAACAGAACTGCTTTTTTCACAATCTTTTGTACTCTAACAGCATTGCGCAAGAGAGGTTCCAAAAAGATGAAAAATTGCTCAACATAAATTTTTG
>NC_051397.1:16273279-16275779 GCF_015228065.2 Penaeus monodon
AGATTGGAGGGAGAAACACAAGAAAGAGGAATTGATGAATGAATAGATGGCAGAGTGAATAAATGAATGAGAGAGAGAGAGAGAGAAGGAAAGGTAGAGTGAAGAGAGAATGTTTTAGAGATTGCTTAAGAGAGGAGCTAGAGGCAGGCCAAAGGAGACGGTGCATCTGTGACATCAAGGCTTCTCAGACTTTTCCCAAAAAATTGAAATCTGAAATCTTTGTGTGGCAGCAATGCTTTATAGTGGAGGTAGTAAAGCAGTACACATCATATGAATTTCAGTTGATTAACTTCATCAGTTGAAACCAAAAAGTAAGTTTTTATCCCCCAAAATAAGAATTTTAGGTGAGCACTGGTAGTCACCATTTGGGACCATTACACTATTGTGAAATAAGTCAAAAGGAAAGAAATAGCAAATAAATTCTGTGATAACACTTATGAACTTGGCAAATGAATCAGAACGGATGGCAGTAAAGGCAGTATGAAAAACATTTTATTTAAAAACAATGTTTTGGCATACTCATGAAAATGAAATATGAGTGTTTTCTTTGTGCAAGTAAAAGAGCCATGGTTGTTTTCAGGACCTGCTTGTGCTATAAAAATGCTAAGTATATATTAATTTACATTAGCCTGTATTTTAGATAAGCAAATAAACCTTCCAGAAGTGGACTACAGCCAGAGGATCAACACCTACAGCCCATTGTCTCCTGCAAGTGACTCATCAGCTGATGATGGGAAAGTCAAATCCATTGGTATGTTTGCATGAAGAAGGTCTTCAAGAAATAAATACCATCTCTTTTTCCTCATACTAGAATTAAGCAGTACCACTAAGCCTACCTCAACAATGCACCAGCAATTTTATGTGTAACAAATATAATAATGTCAGTGTAGTTAAGGCAATTCTGTGTGGTACATTTTGTTTACCAGCTAAACTTGAAATAGAGGATCATTAGCTTAGACTAGTTGAAATCTCACTTTTAACTTTATAATGTTCTATTGTATTACACTTGTGGACTTGTGTTAACATAAATGTCTGTATTTTTTTCAGACATGACATTAGAGCCCAACTCAAGTAATGTCAAGTCTGAGGTTGCAGAAGCAAAAACAACCAGTCCTGCCAAGATGTACAAAACTGATTCATCGTGGCCGAGTGAAGACAGCAATTTATCAGTGTAGATCATCTAGGATATTTTGTGAATGTTTTTAGTGTGACTGAAGGTTCAAAGAGTTTAGTAAATGGTATAAATGAGTCTTTTTTTCTTTCTTAAAATACCAATTGTTTTGTAAATTTATGAACTAGTTAATTAACATGGGTGGAATGACACATCATCTGATAGATTCTGACCTGTAGAAAAAAATAGTTTCTCATAAAACTTTTATCCTATAAGTAAGATTTTGATAAAGGCTGACACTATTTTGTCAGATTTTATATAAGTGAATCTTCTCTTATATATTGAAGAAATGGCATATAGCTTAAAAAGTGACACCTAGTCCCACTCTGCTTAAAAAAAGCCCCTCAAAGAAGCTGTCTCTAATATTGCTGAAATTTGAACAAAATTGTCACATGTACATTAGTACCAGTTGTATTATTGATCTTAGATTATATTCTTTTTACTTTCTTGAATTGCTGTTGTGAAGGCATTGTTTGTTTAAAATGTTCTTTTCCCTTTTTCTTATTGTTTGTAAGGTAGATATTGAAAGTTACCTTTGTTGTAGTTTGCTTGCAGTATTTTTTATATTTTTTATTTGTGTGGGAAGAGTGAAGACACAAGATTTTATTGTTGTTATTTTTAAAATCTTGGATTTGCATTGACCAGAATTTGAGTTTATTTTTCAAGATACCTTGGTAAATAGCTTATGTGCCCATATTTTAATTATAATAAATGCGTTTGATATATTCTGATTACAAATTGAGAAAATGAAATAGGATTATTCAGCCAGTTATTTATATTATTGTTTCTATAACTATTCTTTGTATGTGGAACAGTTAAAACCTACATGTATATTTTGGATTTTTTGAAGAGGGATTATACTTAATAGTACTTAATAGATATTTTTATTTATACAGTGCTGAGAATATATAGATGCAAGTACAGCCCCTTGGTTAGCAACATTTGTATATATTTTTAAAGCATACCTGTGAAATTCACATTTTGTTGGAAGGTTAGCATTTTTGTCTATAGTTCACTTGGGTTATCACAATTTCATCAATATTACAGGTTGCTTTGGAAGGGTTTGTCCATGTAGTCTGAGGGAGTATGTGAAAGTGACAGACTTTCCACACACACACACACACACACACAACCACCCCTCACACTCACACCATCACTCACCCCACTCACCACACTCACACCAACTCACACTCACTCACTCACTCACTCACTACTACTACACTACTACTACACTACACTACACTACACTATACTACTACTACTCACTCACTACTACTACTCTTCTTCTTCTTCTTCTTCTTCTCTTCTTCTCTTCTTCTTCTTCTTCTT
>NC_051397.1:16278279-16286509 GCF_015228065.2 Penaeus monodon
GACAGCGAGCGTGAATGAGAGTGAAAGTGGGATTGACCTCACACAGAGAATGAATCACAAACACTAATATTAATGTTCAGTATTACAAAACTGAGATAAATTAGCAATGCTAGCTATATAAAATTATTTCAACTACTACATTGAATTCAACATTTAATGATATGCGACAGAATGTACACATTAATGAATGGTGATGTAAAAAAAAATATTCAAGCAATCTGAACTGCCGAGGTAGCCATGTCTAGCTATGTATGTTAGACTTCATGGATGGGGGGATCCTATACCCAAAATGCTGCACATTGAAGCAACCCAGCCAGGAAAATCTATTAATAACCTGCTCTTTTCTGTGTATCTGTGATGGGTGCTCGTGACATTCCCTACGGGTATATATGAATTAATAAGCGAATAATGATTCTAGCTTAAACCCTAGTCATACATTAATTAATGGACGTAACTGCGGGTCACACCAACTCAAAAGTTGCCGATCAAACGAATAACATAGGTTTTACCTGTACCTACTGTCAAACGTCGGAGCACAGATCTATTAGGCTATTTATGCAACCCAGGAGTACATGAGGCAATCCTATGCACTATGATATGGGGGGAGATCCTACGCTATATTCAGTATAATAAATTTTAATAAAATCGCGTTACAAGCTCCGTTCTAGTGCCGATAGAAAGTGTCACCGATGAGCAATGTAACAGTGCTACAGTTAATCCCCAAGGTGTCAACAAAAGAACATCAACCAAATTACGGGAAAAACGAGCGGTCCTCTCTTGACCCTTTCCATGTCGCAACCAACCGGAAAAAGAGAAAGTGAGGTCAGGTCGAGACGGGAAAAATAAGCGACTGTGGAAGGGAGAAGGTGTGGTCAGGTCAGGGCGAGGGGAGGAACGAGATAAAATAAAATGATATTTGTGAGAAGATAAAATCACGAACACGTTAAATTTGTTGCAGTTAAAACAACATAAAAATCTAAAAACGAGAGAAATTAATTAACTACTTAACTAACTAAAGATATTCATGTTGTTGACCACATACCGCGATCACATGGTAATGCGATCTGAGGTCAGGAGAATAGTGTGAGAACCACATTTGCTGTCATTTAGCACTTTTTACCCAAACAAAACCAACAACTAAACACATTTAAGGGAGAAGGAAGGGAAAAGAAGTAAAGAGGAAGGGCCCAAACGTGTACTTACGTGATTTTTTTTTTTTTTTTTTTTTTTTTTTTTTTTTTTTTTTTTTTTTTTTTAAGACAGGTCTTGGAACGGTCGTGCATTTATTCCTTCAGAGGTTTTACGTTCGTGTTGCGAGCCGAAAGGACGCAGTGACAACCCTGCCACCAGATATAACGGTGAACAATAAGGCCGCGTTTACACCAAGCGAATCGATTCAATTCATGGAGAATTCTTTGACTCGAGTCATTTTGAATCGGCATAGTTCCAACCGACTGAATCTGATTAACATATCATTCAGTACCAAGGCAGCCTTCGAGGAGTATGGACGTCTTTGCTGTTGCAGAAATAGCATTGTCGCTGGGGCTGAGAAAGCGTAGACGGAGGCGGAGGCAACGGATATGGGTGCATCCAATAAATTCTAGAAGACCTGAATTTGGGAGCTTTGGACATTTGTTCCCAGATTTGGTCAATAATCCGGAGAAGTTTTATGACTTCTTTAGGATGACCACAGACCAATTTAAGATGTTGGTTGAGTTGATGGGGACCTCCATCAAGAAGCAGAATACCAATTACCGTGTTGCAATTCGAGCTGAAGAAAGACTAGCCATTTTCCTAAGGTAAGTGTATTATTTAAAATAATTCCACTAATAGATTGGTCGAGTTTTTAAGGTAGCTGTAAATGATATAAAAATATAGACATGCTTTATTTCTGGTTATGGATACAATATTGCTACAGAAATGGATGCAAAGGTAGGTTTAACAGTTTATATTTACCTATTAGGCTTCTATTACAGTAGAAATTACATGTATTGCACTGATTTTAGAGGGAATTGCTATACTAGGCAATATTATCCTGCATATTAAAAAAATAATAACAGAAAGCATTATGGATATGGTTACATATTTTTATTTGGCAACTGTAGGGTGTATTGTCTATTTTTTAAATGTGTGACATAACTGTTATGTCCTCCAACTTAAAAGATACCTTTCACAAATAAGTGAACTCAGAAGAAGCACTATCACTAGCATACGGTGATGGTGTATTATGAGATGGGTGTTGGTGTTGGCCAGTCCAGTAACCGTAGTTTTGGTCCTTGGCGAGTTTTCTACGAAAGGCCTGATGTATTTCTATTTTAATGTCAATACTGTCGATACTGTCATTTTTGCAAACTGCTTGTTCTCGCAACTTATGTAACTCCCCCACGATTTGCCCATCTACATCACTTGGAAGCTCGCAGCGACGTCTTTTGTTGGCATTATTCGTCTTTGCTGTAGATGATGGCTGCTTGATAACAGGTGTAGACGTACTCGTACTTCCCCCTTCACAGACGTCAACGTTGGTTGCTGTTTGTACAGAACGCACACTGTCAGGTGCATCGGTGATATTAGTAGTTGATGAAGTATCATCAGGTGCAGCATCATCCATATCAAATTCAGAATTAATGTCCTCATTAGGGGGTGGTGGTACATTATATGATGTGGCTCGTGGTGTCATAATAGGGCATGAGGAATTCCATAGCATTGTAGAATACCCATTTCTTGGTTTTGATGCTAGCTGATCCAGATGTATGAGTTGTAAATTTCCTCTTTTCTCTCATAAAGTTGCTCCATAATTGATGCCATTTCTCCTTGCAATCGGATTCTGTGGAAAATAATAATGGTGACTAGAAGGATGATCATAATAGTATTTATTATTATTTTAATGGCAACAGCATTGATGAAAAAGAACATGGAAACAGAAGGCCCATTCATAGAGGGTTTCTCTCTTTCTCTATTCCAGACATGTTGCTACCTGGGTCTTTTGCTTCCCCTGGGTTCCAGTTCCGCACTGGGAAGACTACAGTGCATAACATTGTCAAGGAAACAAGTAATGCCGTATGGGAGGTATTACAGCCACAGTATATGCCAGTACCTGATCATCAACAGTGGAAAGAGATAGCAAGAGCATTTTTCGAAAAATGCAATGTTCCAAACTGTATCGGAAGTGTGGATGGCAAGCATTGTCGGTTGAAATGCCCACATAATGCAGGCTTACTTTTCCATAATTATAAACAGTATCACTCTATTGTATTGTTACGCCGGTCGCCTCGTCTCTCTGCCACCAACACAAGGCAGGCTAGGCAGACGGCGTGTTATATACAGGGTCGTGAACACTGAACAGCTCCAAGAGGCACAGAACACCAGGAGAGGAAACGCCAAGTGGCGAGGCAGGGCACGAAGTAAACACAAAATGACAGTCTTTCCTTTATTTACCACAATTATTTACCCGTACACTTTTCTATAGCACAATACAGGGGGGAAACCAGCATGTCACACAGCACAATACAGCTTATAACAGGGCAACACAAAGTTTTATCAGGTCACAAGGGCACACACGAGGTCTTCACAGGAGCAGCACCCAACTCCGTCTCCCGGCTTGTTCCTCCGCTCCTCCGCTCCCAGCCAGCTGCGTCATGTTTGCCCAGGTCCCTTCATGTTAACACATGTTTCGCAGAGACAAAGACCCACTTGCGTAGCACTATCCCCCCCTATCAAGCAGACGACCCGTCTGCTCTGTCATATCTAAACCTGAAACAAACTACATAAAAAAATTTAAATAAAATCAGTTCTCAGAAACACAAAAATCTTTCATCCAGCGCGGCTTTCTTCGCTCTCGCTGGGGTCTCTCTGGAGGAGGTGTGGGCGGCGGTAGATTGGCAGTGGCACCCAGAGGGGTATCTCCTGTCCCAAGACCTGGCTCATGGTCACCATTGACATCTGCTGCATCGCCCTCACCGTCCAAATGCTCGTCCTCATCTCGGTCAGCGTCTGCCACGTCCTCATCGCCGCTACTGGGGCTAACTTCATCTTCTTTTTCACCATGGCCCCAGGAGTAGCTTCCTGGCCCATGGTAACGCCACAGCCGGTCCACGTGGACAACAGACGGTCGTTTTCGCCCTCTGCGAATTCGATAGGTGACATCAGAGAGGGCCGCTACCACCGTGTATGGCCCCTCCCAGGGGCTCTGTAGCTTCGGCGAGAGCCCTCGTTTCCGACGCGGGTTGCAGCCACACTCTGTCACCTATGTTTGTACCTCACTTCCCTCATGCGCCGGTCATAGGTCTCCTTCATGGCATGGCCGGCTACCTTGAGCTTGCCACGCACCCGTCGGTGCACCTCCGCCAGGTTCTCCTGCAGTGCCACTGCATAGCTGGATGTGACAGTTGGCAAGTTCACGTCGGGTGGCCGCCCTGTGGCCAAATCCACTGGTAGCCTGAGCTCACGGCCAAACATGAGTCGGGCAGGTGTGAAGCCTGTTACCTCATGCACATCAGACCGGTAGGCCATGAGCATGGCGGGCAGCTTGACATCCCACTCCTGACACCATTTGTTACGCCGGTCGCCTCGTCTCTCTGCCACCAACACAAGGCAGGCTAGGCAGACGGCGTGTTATATACAGGGTCGTGAACACTGAACATCTCCAAGAGGCACCGAACACCACAGCGTCCCAGAACACCAGGAGAGGAAACGCCAAGTGGCGAGGCAGGGCACGAAGTAAACACAAAATGACAGTCTTTCCTTTATTTACACAAGTTATTTACCCGTACACTGTTCTATAGGCACAATACAGGGGGGAAACCAGCATGTCACACAGCACAATACAGCTTATAACAGGGCAACACGAGGTCTTCACAGGAGCAGCACCCAACTCCGTCTCCCGGCTTGTTCCTCCGCTCCTCCGCTCCCAGCCAGCTGCGTCATGTTTGCCCAGGTCCCTTCATGTTAACACATGTTTCGCAGAGACAAAGACCCACTGGCGTAGCACTATCCCCCCCTATCAAGCAGACGACCCGTCTGCTCTGACATATCTAAACCTGAAACAAACTACATAAAAATTTAAATAAAATCAGTTCTCAGAAACACAAAAATCTTTCATCCAGCGCGGCTTTCTTCGCTCTCGCTGGGGTCTCTCTGGAGGAGGTGTGGGCGGCGGTAGATTGGCAGTGGCACCCAGAGGGGTATCTCCTGTCCCAAGACCTGGCTCATGGTCACCATTGACATCTGCTGCATCGCCCTCACCGTCCAAATGCTCGTCCTCATCTCGGTCAGCGTCTGCACGTCCTCATCGCCGCTACTGGGGCTAACTTCATCTTCTTTTTCACCATGGCCCAGGAGTAGCTTCCTGGCCCATGGTAACGCCACAGCCGGTCCACGTGGACAACAGACGGTCGTTTTCGCCCTCTGCGAATTCGATAGGTGACATCAGAGAGGGCCGCTACCACCGTGTATGGCCCCTCCCAGGGGCTCTGTAGCTTCGGCGAGAGCCCTCGTTTCCGACGCGGGTTATGCAGCCACACTCTGTCACCTATGTTGTACCTCACTTCCCTCATGCGCCGGTCATAGGTCTCCTTCATGGCATGGCCGGCTACCTTGAGCTTGCCACGCACCCGTCGGTGCACCTCCGCCAGGTTCTCCTGCAGTGCCACTGCATAGCTGGATGTGACAGTTGGCAAGTTCACGCCGGGTGGCCGCCCTGTGGCCAAATCCACTGGTAGCCTGAGCTCACGGCCAAACATGAGTCGGGCAGGTGTGAAGCCTGTTACCTCATGCACATCAGACCGGTAGGCCATGAGCATGGCGGGCAGCTTGACATCCCACTCCTGACACCATTTGTTACGCCGGTCGCCTCGTCTCTCTGCCACCAACACAAGGCAGGCTAGGCAGACGGCGTGTTATATACAGGGTCGTGAACACTGAACAGCTCCAAGAGGCACCGAACACCACAGCGTCCCAGAACACCAGGAGAGGAAACGCCAAGTGGCGAGGCAGGGCACGAAGTAAACACAAAATGACAGTCTTTCCTTTATTTACACAAGTTATTTACCCGTACACTTTTCTATAGGCACAATACAGGGGGGAAACCAGCATGTCACACAGCACAATACAGCTTATAACAGGGCAACACGAGGTCTTCACAGGAGCAGCACCCAACTCCGTCTCCCGGCTTGTTCCTCCGCTCCTCCGCTCCCAGCCAGCTGCGTCATGTTTGCCCAGGTCCCTTCATGTTAACACATGTTTCGCAGAGACAAAGACCCACTGGCGTAGCAGTATTAATGGCTATTGCTGATGCCAAGCGTTGTTTTACTCTGATTGATGTTAGGGCATATGGGCGAAAAAGTGACAGTGCAGTCTTTAGTAACTCTAGTATGTGTAGGTCATTTCTCTCTGGTCATTTAGATATCCCACAGCCTAGTGAAATACCTACTACTGATATCAAAATACCATTCCATCTCATAGTAGATACAACTTTCCCTTTAAAGCCCAATATAATGAGGCCATATCCTCGAAAGGACCTAGATTACTCTAGAAAGGTATTCAACTATAGGATGAGTAGAGCTAGGAGAAATGTAGAATGTGCTTTCGGAATGCTAACTCAGAAATTTGGTGTACTGAAAACATCAATGGAAACAAGCACTGAGGTATCTGAAGCAATAGCTAAAAGTATCTGTGTGCTTCATAATTTCATTCACCATAAATACAGCATGAACTTTTGTGGTGATAATGATGATGCAATTGATGATCACCATCAAAACATGAGCCTGTCACCAGCAAAAAGTACAAGGCCTACAGCAGAAGCCTTGTCCATTCGCGACACTCTGAGAGAATACTTTGTCTCACCTGGTGGGAGCTGTCGAGTGGCAGGACAGAAACATCCACGGATGCATATATTCACCGCAGAAGAAATGGCCAAACCAGTTTATACCTTATCAACTCTGTAGTTAGGTTTAACATATATAGAGGATAATATTAAAATAATTATAGGCAGCTATGTTATTCCTGCTATTTTGTCATATTACCATTTACTTTTAGAAGAACATTATGTGAACATTAGTGAACGAAATCAGAGACAACTGTTAATAATAGGAACTGTAGCCTACACCCCACCCTCTACTCTGCCTGGTACCTGGCTGGATGGCGGTTACGTTATATCACACATTTGAAAAGTAGACAATATGCCTTATAGTTGCGAAATAAAAGTATCCAACCATATTCACAACGCTTTTTTGTTTTTTAATAGGCAAAATAATATTGCCTAGTACAGCAATCCCTTCTATAGTTCTGTACAGTACATGTAATTTCTACTGTAATAGAAGCCTAATATATTTAAATAAAAACTTAAACTTATCTTTGCATTTCATTTCTGTAGCAATATCATTCCATAATGCAGCAATTACATCAAGATTACGGTGCACAAGATCACTGGGATCACAAATAGCACGTCGTTCTCGCACTAAACTGATGAGGAGTTCCTTTTACATGATGCTTCCTGCTCGGCTGATTCGCCCTGACTGATGAAAAAATGGGACCGCGCCCATCAGTGATTCTGAATCGCCATGATTTGAATTGACTCGATTCGCTCGGTGTAAACGATTCCATTGAATTTAACGTGGCGAATCAAGACGAATCGTGAATTGGGATGATTCTCCATGAATTGAATCGAATCGAATGGCTTGGTGTAAACGCAGCCTAATGGTAGTCAAACGTACATAGGACTTACAACACATGTAAAGGAACACATAACTATGACGACCTTCGCTGGGTAAAAGCGGTGAGTGAGGGGTCACGTGTCAGGCCGACCCGCCTGAGGCGAGGGGAGGCCGACCTTACCATGCCGAGCTCTAAGCTCAAACTGTCGGGTCAGGCGAGGTCAGTTATAATCGTCATCTACGCCCTCGCTGAGTCGGTAGTTCTTATTTTGGACTTGAAGCCTCTCTCGCTTGCTCTCTCTCTCTCTCTCTCTCTCTCTCTCTCTCTCTCTCTCTCTCTCTCTCTCTCTCTCTCTCTCTCTCTCTCTCTCTCTCTCTCTCTCGCTCGCTTTCTCTCTCTCCCCTTCTCGCTCGCTTTCTCTCTCTCTCTCTCTCTCTCCTCTCCTCTCGTCTCTCTCTCTCTCGTCTCTCTCTCTCTTCTCGCTCTCTCTTCTCTCCTCGCCTCCCCTTTTTTTCTCCTTTTCTTCCCCCCGCTCCTCCCTCTTCCCCCTCCCCCTTCCCTCTCTCCTTTCCTCTCCTCC
>NC_051397.1:16304109-16314333 GCF_015228065.2 Penaeus monodon
ATATATATATATATATATATATATATATATATTAGCTGTTTGGTAGTGATTCTCGGTACATTTATATCTATCGATCGATAGATATAAATGTAAATATGAATATAGATCATCATCAATAACGGTATGCTCATGTTTGAGCATAGGTATGGGAGTAAAGACTGATTTTACCCAGTCTTCTGGCCATTTTCTTTCATTCCATATTTTTGTACAGAGTTTGTAGAAGAAGTATTCAACACTTTCGCCAGCATTCTTAATTAGTTCTGCTGTTATTTCATCTATTCCGGGGCTCTTGTTATTCTTTACTTCTTTTATGGCTTTTATAACTTCGTCCAGCAGTGGCGGTGGTTCATCTTCGTTGTCATTGAGTCTAATTAATGTTGTTGTTAGATCTTTATTCTTTTTGTATAGGTTGGAACAATATTGATTCCATCTTTGACTTCTTTTCCATCACATAAAACTAGTCCATCTTCAGTTTTGATAGTGTCCATTGTAGGTTTAAATTTTCGTGTGATGTTTCGTACTCCTTGGTAGAGTTCTTTATTTGTCTTATATATATATATATATATATATATATATATATATATATATATATATATATATATATATATATATATATATATATATATATATATATATATATATATATATATATATATATATATATATATATATATGTATATATGTATGTGTGTATATATGTATATATGTGTGTATATATATATATATGTATATGTATATATATATATATATATACATCTTGAGGGGCCGCGGTGGCCGAATGGTTAGAGCGTCGGACTCAAGACTGTCACGACGGCAATCTGAGTTCGAGGGTTCGAGTCACCGACCGCCGCGTTGTTTCCCTTAGGCAAGGAACTTCACCTCGATTGCCTACATAGCCACTGGGGGACCAAGTCAGCCCAAGTCAGTGCCGGGTAAATAGAGATGGTGACTCGATAAAAAAAAAAAAAAAAAAAAAAAACACCGGGCGGAAGGCAATGGCAAACCACCGCTCTAAATTGCCAAGAAAAATCATGGAAGCCCATGATCGTCAAGGCCGCGGTGGCCGAATGGTTAGAGCGTCGGACTCAAGACTGTCACGACGGCAATCTGAGTTCAAGAGTTCGAGTCACCGGCCGGCGCGTTGTTCCCTTAGGCAAGGAACTTCACCTCGAATGCCTACCTAGCCACTGGGTGGCCAAGCCAGCCCAAGTCAGGGCTGGTCCCAAGCCCGGATAAAATAAGAGAGAATGTTACCTAAAAAAAAAAAAAAAAAAGGTAACACCGGCACTCTCCGTGGAAAGGAACTGGGGACCCTACCACGTACTCACTCCAAGAGCATCACAACGTGAAAACTGCAATTGAGTATCATGCTGTGACCACGGCGGCTCAGACATGAACCTACCGTTAAATGATGATGATATATATATATATATATATATATATATATATATATATATATATATATATATATAAATCTTAGGGTAATTTACAGAAAAACTAAAATATATGAAAGAACAGGGAACTCGGTCTGGGCCGCTCATATTCCCAGCAGCGGAATCTACACCCAAAGAACTGAACAGATAACGGCAGAGGGCTCAACCCCCGCAGAGAAAGCAAATGTTTGAAGCTTGTATTGTATCCAAGCTGGATCCAGTACAAGGTTCAGTACAGTATTCTGTCTCTACCTGCCTATATAAATCTTTCTTTCTCTCTCTCTCTCTCTCTCTCTCTCTCTCTCTCTCTCTCTCTCTCTCTCTCTCATATATATATGCACACGCGCGTGTGTGTGTGTGTGTGTGTGTGTGTGTGTGTGTGTGTGTGTGTGTGTGTGTGTGTGTGTGTGTGTGTGTGTGTGTGTATGTATGTATGTATGTATGTGTGTGTGTGTGTGTGTGTGTGTGTGTGTGTGTGTGTGTGTGTGTGTGTGTGTGTGTGTGTGTGTGTGTGTGTGTGTGTGTGTCATTATATATGTCAACCTATCTGCCTGTCTGTGTTTATTTATCTACCTGCCTATCTATCTATCTATCTATCTATCTACCTGCCTACCTACTTACCTTCTTTCCTTCCTACCTACCTACCAATCTACCTACTTACCTACCTATCTCCCTCCCTCCTTCCCTCCCTCCCTACCTTCCTACCTATCTCTCTAAACAAACATGCTGCAATCTTTTAGTTCTTGTATTTCAACATTTTGCCAATATACGTCCAAAAGTCCCCTTTACACCTTTGTCACTGCATTCGCATTCTAGAATAGCTTTTAAACGTTGATAAAAAAAAATGTGGGTCTCTTCAGAGCTTACAATAGCACTCTGGAAGGTGTGGGAGGGGGTGGAAGTCTTATCAGATAATGGAACATAGACTTCTTTGTGTGTGAGTAAAATTTTCCTTTTTTTTTTTTTTTTTTTTTTTTTTACAAAACGATCTGATGGAGTAACGCAATACATTCAAGAGGGAACTACGTGGGTCGTGGGCTATGGTATTCCCCTTGAAAATGTAAGCCGTAATTTTACGTATTCACCGGTAAAGACCAGTGTTCTTCTCGATAGGAACATGGGTCCAACAAGCCTTTTTTATACTACGTACCTGACCTTAATGTCGAGAGCAACGAGCCTAAACAATTTCAATGGGGCTTCGAAGCCATGCTATGGAATGGGTGTTGACCATATACTTGGGTTAATATTAGGCATTAATGACACTAGTCTGTTTGTTTTACATTATTCAAATAGTCGGATTTTAATTGCCAACAATAATAGGCAACTTAACATCTCCAATGGACTTGCATTCCATCTGCAACCCACTTTTGCCAGTGTAGAGGCTGGAAGTTTAAAGGAATGCAAAATGACCCTTTTACCAATGCTTAACAGAAACGCTTACAGTGATGAAGTACTTTGTTTAGGTATGACAGCTTAGTTTCTTTGAGGAGTGATATTCAGTTTGCTCATGGTGTGATACGAAACACATCCACGGAGAATTTGTATTAATTACCGATGGTTAATGGCTAAAAGCAACAAAAATCCACGAGGAAAGTGCCATCCTTTTTTATTATTTTAGTATATGATAGTATTGATTTATATGGGTTGTCTTTCTTGTATATCATTTTTCTTTAACATGTGGATAAAATATTTCCAACTACAGCATATATAATCAGATACAAACATTTAGAGCTGCGAATGTTATGCACGTGGCATAGCCATAACTATAATGCTGCACACGTTTTAGAAAAAAAAAAATTATGTTCATTTCAATTAGAGGCCTCCACAGAAAATTGACATGATTAAATTCAGCATGTCTTGTTGTGTTTTTTGCTTCAAGAATCTGATAGTGTTTATTTTACATTGATTTGTGGGTTGTTAGAATTTTATAATTTTATCATAGCTGTCTTCGCGCAGATACCTTTTCTCTCTCTGTTGCAATTAACTTCTACTCCAGTAATTAATTTGCTAATCGTAATAATTTCAGATGATGAGGATATAATTTTATTTATGAACGAATATCTCTTTTCAGTTCACTACTTATCGGATTCTAAATCTGTTTTTGTGAATTGACGTAAGCAAACTCATTTGCCGTTGTGTAGAAAATGGTAACATAAAATGGCAGTTAAAGTGAGAAAGGGAGAAGGGGGAGGGGGCGAAGGAGAGGAAGCCAGAGAGAGAGAGAAAAAATAGACACTGGAGAGATAGTGCGTAAAATGTACGTGCGTAAACACAAGTGGGCAAGCGCGGTGACATCGCAGGTGCCAAGAAACGCCCCCTCGCAGAGATAAGATGACCAGACAAAGGACTTTCCACAGTACTACGATTCTAGTTACCACGCCACGCCGGCACCGAGACGCCAAATCCCGTGGGTCGCTCACCGTCGCCGGAATATATACGATGGTCCCTCCGCCTGGTGAACCCGAGTCCCTGCCCCGCCCGGTCCACTGACGAGACCGCTCGCTGCAACAGCCGTGTGTCGTCGTTGTTATTCGAGTGCATAGGACCGCTGCCGTGATAAACCATGACTTGCAAGTTGCAGTTCGTAGTTCTGATTGCTATTCTTGCAATACACGTGGGTTGGGGAGACCCGTTGCCACCAAGACGAATGCCAATTTCGAAGGAGACCCGCGTCCCGGGCTCGATGGCGAAAACAGACGTCCGCTCTGCTGTATCGAAACCCCACCGCGATGGTTCGTCTGTCAGACAGGCAGTTCCCTCTCCTGCCCTCAAAGCAGAGATTGTTATCTGCAACCTGTGTCCACTGCCCGAAGAGATTCTCCCGTGCAAGGTAAGTAGGTGATGAAAATCTGTGAGATTCGGTAATCTTTCGGTAGTTGTCAAACTCAACAGATGAAAATAACTTGCTCTTGATTGCCGTACATTTCAGACAACTCCCAATTTTGTTTGTGTACGATCCAGATCCCCACCTTCCTTCCAATTTTACTACAGGGAGAACAGAAAAAATATAGGGTATCGTAAATAATTTCATATATTCCTGTGTACGTTTTAGCACCATAGTCCAGAATAAACGGAATTAAGGGATTGTGACTCTATAGTTAACTTTATAATAATGCAATAAAGCCGACTCTTTTGCCTGATATATGTCATATATATGAATGAGTAAACACTTTGCCAGTATGTTTATGTATATATATATATATATATATATATATATATATATATATATATATATATATATATATATATATATACACACACACACACACACACACATAGACAAGCGCGCGCGTGTGTATGTGTTATGGTTCAAATTGCCAAAAACTACTACTAATTGTTTCAGTTTATTATTTGCAAAGGTACTTAAAGGAAGGCCATTTGTATAGGTCTAGACACATGTTGCTTGCATTTGAGCCAGTGTTTCCTATCTTGAGGGAAGGGCATTCAAACACAAAGAAATACAAAGAAAAGCGAGTGGTGTCCATCCAGCAAGATTCTATTCGTTGCTTTCCCTATACTCGAAGGCTCCTCTAAAGCAGCGGGGTCTGTTGTGTAAATGTGTGCCATACACCTGGATCTCTGTGTTTGTATATCGCACGCATACACACACGTGAATAAAAACGTCATAATCCTTTATATACCCGTCACTGTGAGTCTTATTTTGACCCTCCTTTGTCACGCGCGTCTCCCTCAGTGCGTGTGCAACAACGGCACTTCGGCGGAACTCACCTGCGGCCCCGGCTTGCTCACCTGCACCGAACTAACGGACATCCTCACCATGGTCGCCTTCCCCGCGCCGCATTATATACGGTAGGCCTATCGAATCATGCATAAGCTGTGTTTCTTCCTTCTACATTCCTTTAGAAGTTCACTTATCTGTATGTTTTCCCTCATTCCTTTTCTTTTTTTGTCGTTCATCATTCCATGTGTCAGTATTTATGCTATAATATATCTTAATATCTTTAACCATATATCTAATTCATTATAACAACATTATTCATTACGGATTATGTTATCAGCCCTTTTATTTCTTTACCTTTTCACTTTACCTTTTAAACCCTAAATACCACTTATTCTATTAATGATCAATCCCCTAGCCTGCGAGTTGACGGGACGCAACTGCAGTGCAAGATCGAGGCTGAGCTGTGGGGGGCGGCGCTTACCTTCGAGGAAGTCCACCTGGTTAACAATCACTTCGATGTGGTCGACAACCACGCCTTTCTCCCTTTCAAGACCACCCTTAAGGTGCTCAACCTCCGTGAGTGTCATGTGGTTGGAGGGAAAAATTATTCACCCACGCCAGGAATTTTGATATATGTGTGTGTGTGTGTGTGTGTGTGTGTGTGTGTGTGTGTGTGTGTGTGTGTGTGTGTGTGTGTGTGTGTGTGTGTGTGTGTGTGTGTTTTGTGTGTGTGTATTTTTTGTGTATATATATTTATTTCATTTTTGGTGTTATCTTTTCTGTTTGGTAACTAGAGAATTGCTTAACTGGTTGTAGTTGCTAGCATTCAAACATGTTTCCTGAACGATATTGGCGAGGAAGAAAATTCTCAGAATTAGCTGTATAATTCCTTCAGCAGGGAATTCTTCAACATGATTTGACAGATTTTTCAGTTTGATAAAAAAAAAAAAAAAAAAAGTCAAGCTCAGCACCCCCCCCCCAAAAAAAAAAAAAAAAAAAAAAACAAAGCCAATAAAAATATATAAGCCAATAATAGCAAAACCCACCCTCCGACAGAGAAGAACGCCCTCCACTACGTCAACTTCCCGACCATGAGCGACCAGCCGTTCCTGGAGGCGGTGCAGCTCAGTGACAACGAGATCGACTTCATGCCCGGGTACTCGGCTGTGGAGCTGGCCGGTCTGCGCGAACTCAGGGTCGACAGCAACAAGCTCTGCCGTCTCCAGCCCAACACGTTCGCTGGTGAGTCTGTGTGTGGGCGCGCGTGCGTGCGTACGCGCGCGTCTACTGAAGCGGCATGCAGCCACGTCCACCTGCTGGTAACTTGTCGATTGCGGTTGTGAATGGTTTGTCTTCTGTATGTGTGTCCCAAGTTTTGAACGTTTACATGGAAACAGTAGGTCTAATCGAATGTCATATCTGGCCTTTACCTACTCCAATTACCCCTCTCTTTCTTACTCCTGTAACCTCTCACTCTCAACCTCAATCTCCTTCCCTAATCTGTCTCACACTCCCCCCCACCTTCCCCTCGCCAGGTCTGCCCCGCCTGGAGTTGCTGGATTTGTCCCACAACGCGATCCCCGAGCTGAAGGAAGAGGCCCTGCGGATCCCCGGACACGCGGCCTCGCACCTCTTCGTCAACCTCTCCTGCAACGCCATCGCCATCATCGAGTAGGGCAGCCGGGCGGGGCCTCGCTCTTGAATCAGTATTGTTGTTATACCCATTGTTGCTGTGAGCATAACCATCGGAAAATATAATTTTAAAGATCCCTACAAAAAAAAGAAAAGAAAAGAAAAAAAAAAATCAACAGCAAGAATAATTCTCACAGAAAGAACAATCACATTTAAGACCCCACACAAGTAATCATGTTCAAAATCCCCACGGATAAAGCAATGATATGACCCTTCCCTCCCTCCCCCAGAGAGAACGCCTTCTCCGGAGTGCAGAGCGTGTCGCTGGACCTCCGCCACAACGCCCTCGTGACGCTGTCGGAGGCCGTCCTGAGACCGCTTATCGAGGAGACTCACGGCGCTCTTTCCACATCGGTGTCAATGGTACTTGGGCTTCGTGTTGCCTTCATTTGTTTTTGGTTTACAATATTGTCGTGGTAGTGATTAGCTGATCATAAGGAGCGTTATGGTTTTATTTTGTTATTTTTATTCGGGTGATAGGTGTAGTCTGGAAGGAAAGAGCGTTTTGCCGGATGTTTTAATTTAAGTGTAGAATACGCTATATAACCTTTGCGTACGAAACATAATTAAATAGGTCATCCGGTATATAACCTTAGTCTAAGAAACAGAAACCAACGCTAGTTACGCTTATGCAGCAATTACAACCAACTTCTATCACAGAATAACCGACTTCACGTCTCTCCCAATCAAGGAAATCCCCTGAATTGTGACTCAAACTTCTGCTGGATTATGAAGAACCAGACCGTGGCGAGCTGCTTCGACAATTTCCTTTGCCCGAACTTGAACAAATACCTGAATGACATCAAGGAAGAAGACGTAGGTGGCTGTCCAAACAGCGGGAAATCAGCTGGAGTGATCACTCAGCCCTCATCGTAAATTTGGACTCTTTTCTTTTTTCTTTATGTGAATTTCTCTCTCATTGCCTCTCTATTTTCTCTTTACTTGTGTTTCCTTCTCTGTCTCAGTTTCTGCCCATCTCTATTTATTCTCTTTATTTGAGTCTCTGTTTCTGCTGCTGTCTCTTTCTTTCCTTATTTCGAGATCATCGAAATGCAATAGCTAAGTAGTCGTAAAACAACCATTTGTATACCATAATAATGTAGGATAACCATATCACAGATCTGAATGAAAGTTTGATATGGGTTTCGTCCTGATTCAGTTACGTGATAAGAACATTCTCTCTCGATATGTTGCTAGAAGCAATGTAGCTATAGAGAAAATCATGCACATTGTATCATAGGTATAAATTCATATAATGTTAAGCAGTAAGTTATTTCACTTTTCAATATTTTCTGATTTTATCTAAATAAAGTTGAAAATCCAACTGACTTTCACAGTCCTCTATAAGAACATCAATACAAAAGTGGAATATCATTATTTTGCCTTTGGGAAAATGTCGGGACTTAGCATATTATAGCATACCAAGAAAGGCAACATCTGTATTTTCGCCCGTAAGGTACTTTGTGTGTGTGTGTGTGTGTGTGTGTGTGTGTGTGTGTGTGTGTGTGTGTGTGTGTGTGTGTGTGTGTGTGTGTGTGTGTGTGCATGTGTGTGTGTGTGTGTGATGTGTGTGTGTGTGTGTGTGTGTGTGTGTGTGTGTGTGTGTGTGTGTGTGTGTGTGTGTGTGTGTGTGTGTGTGTGTGTGTGTGTGTGTGCATGTGTGTGTGTGTGTGTGCATGTGTGTGTGTGTGTGTGTGCATGTGTGTGTGTGTGTGTGTGTGTGTGTGTGTGTGTGTGTGTGTGTGTGTGTGTGTGTGCATGTGTGTGTGCATGTGTGTGCGTGTGCGTGTGTGCAAGTGAACCGACAAAATGTGAATGAGGAGGGACTACTTGAAGTAATTCTTAAAACAAAGACATGAGTGTAGAATGTTCAATGTTTTGCCATACTTGATAAAACCTTGTTTTCAAAGCCCACTCTCTGATTACGAAGGATGATTTGATAGCGGTTAACAGACAATATAAGATATATTCAAGAAGGAACATTAAAATTGATATATACATATAACATGTAACAGTGCAATATACATGATATCAAATACAAAATTCTGATCACACATCTTATGCTGTGATTATTAGTATTAAATAATCTTATCTTTTTTTAAAAGGTTTACAACTAAAACAATGCTTCTGAATAGAAAAAAATCATATGGGAATATGCATGTATCGAGAAGGTAGAAAAATGGGTCTTGAAAACTGCGCAACAGCAGCTCAATTCATGACAGACGACCAGGGCTCTCCCCACGCGATGGTGATCTCGTCAGCGGGCCTTGTCGCGCTGTTATGGTAGATGGCCTTCCCCGCATGGTGCTCAGGCTGCATGTCCCCCGCTTCGTACTCCTCATCCTCTTCCTCCTCCTCCTCCTCCAAATCCTCCTCATCCATGCCATCCGAGTCCTCTGAGCCAGAGCCGCACGAGGACCCATCAGTGTCGGGTCTGCCCGGCGCGTCGACGCTTCTGAAGAGGGTCGTCGACGCCTGGAAGTGCTGATCTGCGTCCTTCACATTGGTCGTCGCCTCGGGTTCCTGCTGATTCATGAAGGCTTCTGCTTCCACAGTGTGAACTTCCGCCGTTTCCAAAGGATTGGCATTCCCCGTTACATCCAAAGGATCCTTGTCGTTTTCATCTAATAAATCAAAGAGTCGGTTCTGCCACTTCTGGACCGTTTTGACGGAGGGGATGGTGAATATGCTCCTCAAATATCGGTATCCCGCTGCGCTTCTCTCGTACAGCTTTATCATGAGCCTTATGAACTTCTTCGAAAACCTATTTCCCTTACCGGTTCTATTTCTCAAGAACATCTGGCTTTCCATGAAGAGAAGGTGTTCATCGGACAGGTACTTGCGCGCGTCTCTCACCACCTGCTCTCTACTCCCAGCATCCTCAACAATATGGTATTTCTTTTCTAATGACCTGTACTTCTTGAGCAGAAGGTAGTACCTCTGCCGATGCTTGTTGAGTAGCCGCTTGTACCTTTCCTTCAGGCCCTTTTTCGTTGTTTCGTAATTCTTGGAAGAATCTGAATAAAAACAATAAAAATAAAATATAGATGTACATTCCTGTAATAAGTGATAAATGACAGAGAAGTAAAATATAAAATACATGGCAAAAAGAATATAAATAATTCAAGAGACAAAAAAATGGTAAAATAGAGAGAGAGAGAGAGAGAGAGAGAGAGAGAGAGAGAGAGAGAGAGAGAGAGAGAGAGAGATTTATATAGGGAGGTAGAGACAATACTGTACTGAACCTTGTACTGGGTCCAGCTTGGATACAATACAAGCTTCAAACAAGAAGAGAGAGAGAGAGAGAGAGAGAGAGAGAGAGAGAGAGAGAGAGAGAGAGAGAGAGAGAAGAAGAAAGAGAAGAGAAAAAAAAAAGAGAGAGAAAAGAAGAAAAAGAAGCAGAAAAGAGAAAGAGAA
>NC_051397.1:16314433-16326933 GCF_015228065.2 Penaeus monodon
GCGCTATTCAGCAGCTAGTCCATCTGTTTTTGTTTTGATAATAAAAAAAAAAAAATAAAATAAATAAAAATAAAGTAAAAGACACCATACATTTCTGTTTGATCTTTTTCACATTTATATGATATGCATCTCAACCATAAGAAAATACTGACAGAAGATTTCATTATCCTTCCATTAACAATTTTCCACACACATAAATTACCAATCTCAACTTCCATTCTGATTCCTTCTTTAGTTTCGTGTTTCATATTCTTCTTCAGCTCTGAAGTGTTTAGATCACCTGCACCTTCTCCAGGGTCATCCTGATCAGTCATTATTTCTGTTCAGGTTTAAAAGAAATTAAGAATAAGAGTAATACAGTAAATATAAACATTTCATACAAAATTTTAATTTCACTGTAACATTTATACTTACATAATTTACCTCCTTTTTGTTTTATTCTTCCTTAAATACATACTTGCCACTGAATATGAATTTTGCATTGACTTGGAAAATACATAAGCTTTAAATACTACATTTAAAAAATATATATAAACATGCAAGAAATTAATAAAAAAGGCATATATTAGTAGTCCACTCACTCAAAAATGTCAAAGAACATACTCGGATGAATAAAATGTTGCACTGTACCTTCTTTAACAATAATATCATTGTCTAGAATCAGAGACCAGTCAATACTCTTCCTGCTCTTAGTAATGGGAAGGCGCTGGTTTAACACAGTTGAAGCTGAAGAATCTTGTGCTGAAAAAGGTTACTCTGCAATACATCACATGATGTAAAGTAAATGCAATAACATCACAGCAATATGCAGTATAAGCAAGTTTCTGACTGACAAATCAAAATGGAAAAGCATTATCTTTATTTTTTGTGGATGGGAAGTAACAAAATACCTGATAAATCGATGCTGCTTCCTTGTTTCTGCAAACCCTTTGCAGTCTCAATGTCACTATTTACATTTTTATCACTCTTCAATGTGACTGTTGTTGGCTCCTTGTTCATTTCTGTTACAAAAGAGTACATATCTAAAAATGTCCCAAGTCTATATGATTGTAACTACTCTTTAAAATTTACTTGCTATTACGAAGTACTTCTGAAACATCAGGATTTCTCAGGAGCCATACTTTATAGTACATGTGTGTTGTGTGTGTGTGTGTGTGTGTGCGTGCGTGTGTGTGCGTGCGTGTGTGTGTGTGTGTGTGTGTGTGTGTGTGTGTGTGTGTGTGTGTGTGTGTATGTATGTATGTATGTATGTATGTAGTGTGTGTGTGTGGGATGTATGTGTGTGTGTATGTAGGTGTTTGGGGAGGTATGTGGGGTGTATGTGTGTGTGTATGTGTGGTGTATGTATGTAGTGTGTATGTAGTATGTGTGTAGTATGCGTGTGGGGTATGTTTGTGGGGAGTATGTGTGGGGAGTAGGAGTATGGGGTATAGTATGGGGATAAGTATGAGTATGTGTTTTTGTGTGTGTGTGGGTTGTGTTTGTGGGTGGGGGTTGTGTTTTGGTGTGTGTGTGTTTTTTTTGGGGGAGTGAGGAGTGAGTGAGTGAGTAAAGTGAGTGAGTAAGTGAGGGGTGAGTGTGTGTGTGGGGTGTGTATGTGTGTGAAAATGTATTGTGTATTTTGGTGTATGTAGTGTTGGTGTGGGGTTAGTATGGTGTGTGTAGGTTTTTTGTGGGGAAATTTTGTGGTAGTATTGTGTGTGTATGTATGTGTGTGTGAAATGTAGGGTGTGGGGTGTATGTTTTTTGTGTGAGTGTGTTGTGTGTGTGTTTTGTGTGGTGTGTGGGTTTGTGTGTGTGTTTTTGGGGTGTGTGTATGTATTGTGTGTGTGGGTATGTGTGTTTGTATGATGGGTGGTATGTATGTGTGTGTGTGTGTGTGTGTGTGTGTGGGTAGTGGGGTTGTGTGTGGTTTGTGTGTGTGGTGTTTTGTGTGTTTTGGTGTGTTTTGTGTGTGTTTTGGGTGTTGTGGTTGTATGTATTATGTATGAAATGTGGTTTATGTATGTATGTGTGTGTATGATGTGTGTTTTTTTATGTAGGGTGGGGTATGTATGTGTTTGTGTGTATGTATGTGTGTTTTTGTTAAAATGTGGGGTGTTATGTTTTTTGTGTGTAGGGATGTGTTTTGTTTTTATGTTCTTGGTGTGTATGTATGTGGGGGTTTTGATGTGGTGTATGTATGTGTGTGTGTTGTGTTTTGTATGTATGGTGTGTATGTATGTTTTTTGGAATGGGGTGTGATATGTGTGTGGATAGGGAGTATGATTTAGGGAGTAGGAGTAGGGGGGGTCCCTTTGTGCGTGTGTGTGGGTTTGTGCTTTGTGTGGGTGTGCATGCTTATATGTGTATATTGTTTTTTCCATCAATACACTGGAAAAATTTTTAAGAATTTTGTGGGCCATTTTAGGCATTTCCGGGAAAAAAACCCTTTAAAATAAAATAGTTTTAAATATGAACAAAATATACACAAAAGTAACAGAAATTCCTAGCTACCAAAAAACGGGGACTTTTTGGTTCAGCACCCCCAAAATCAGCCTCGAGTTCTTTTTGGGGGAATCAGGTACTTTCGCTCCTCAAGTGCCTTTACCCCCCCAAAAACCCCTGAAAGGGAAAATTCGAATTTTCAAAATCTATCATGAAATTTTAGGGGCTTTTTCTGCCAACTTTTTCCCCCAAAAGTTTTTAAACCCGGAAAAAACAAAATAATTTAAAAAAAAATGTTTCCCCCTTAATGGGCACCCAAATTTTGTTAAGTTTTTATTTTCCCAAAAAATTTCTAAAAAAAAGACGATCAATACAAAGAAGAAAAAGCCCAAAAAGAAGGGTTTGGGGTGGGAAAAATTTCAGTATCAGAAGACAACCCAAAATTTAATACTTTTTTAAAAAGTCACTCCTTTTTTTACTAATAAAGAAGCCTTTAAAAAGATATCCCAATTCACTTGCAAATGAACCAAAGACCAAATAAACCCAAAAAAATATATAGAATTTAAAACCTTAAAATTAGGGTCACCCCGGGCGGCATGTTGTTTTCCCTTTTGGGGAAGGAAAAATTTCCCCCGATTGCCCCCAAACCCAGCCACTGGGTGGCCCAAACCAGCCAATTCCAGGGGGCTTGGGCCCAAAAACCCGGATAAATAGAGAGAAGGGGTTACCTAAAAAGGGGAAAAACCAAAACACTCTCCGTGGAAAGGAAAAATGGGGACCCTACCCCATACTCACTCCAAGAAACTCACATTTAAAAAAATACAATTTTAAATATAGCTGTGACCAAAGGCGGCTCGAACATGAACCCCCAAATTTTTTTTAATAATAATAATAATAATAATAATAATAATTTAAAAAATAAAAAATAATAATAATAAAAATAATAATAATAATTAATAATAAATAAAACATTAAAAATTAAAATATTAAAAAAAAAAAAAAAAAAAAAAAAAAAAAAAAAATATATATATATATAATATATATATATATATATATATATATATATATATATATATATATATATATATATATATGAGAAATATGATCATTAGATAAGGATGATCAGATACAAGTATCGAGTATATATTTTTCTCATATTATGCTAAAGATTAACATATTCTCTTAAAACTGGTATAGATGAATGTACATATGTGCATACGTTCATGTGTGAATGTGAATGTGCATGTGTATGTGTGTGTGTGTATATATATATATGTATATATATATATATATGTATATATATATATATATATATATATATATATATATATATGTATAGTATATATATATATATATGTATATATATATATATATATATATATATATATATATATATATATATATATATATATGATATATATATATATATAGATATAATATAATTATATTATATATAAAATATATATATATTATATATAATATATATAATATATATATATATATATACATATATATATATATTATATTATATATATATTATATTATATATATAATTATTATATATTTTATATATATATATATATATATATATATATGTATATTATATATATATATATATATATATAAAAAATTAATTTATTTTTAATATAAAAATTTTAATTTATTATATTTTTTATACATATTATAAAAATTTATATTTAAATTATAATATTTTTATTTTATATAAATATATAAATATATATATAAATATAACATATATTTTTTTTTTGTTTTTTTTATTATTTATATATATATAATATATATATATTATATTTGTATATTATATATATTTTTAAATAATTATATATATATATATAATATAATATATATATCATATAATATAATTTAAAATATAATAAAATATACAAATAATAAAAATATATAATAATATATAAAATTAATACATATATATTTTAACTATTTTATTAATAAAATATTTACAATAAAATTATAAAATTATATAAATATACATATAATTTATTTAAAAAATAACAATATATACATATATATATAAAATATATATTATTATATATATTTTTAAAACATATATTAAAATATACTAAAAAACATATTTATATATATATCATATATATATTAAAATTTAAAATATATTTTACTTTATATATTTATATAACATATAAAAAATATATTCCATATAAATCATTATATAATATAATATATTATAATTATATATTTTAATTCATATATAATATATACATATATAATAATAAATAGATAAAAAACCATATATAAAAACCCAATATATAATATTTTTAAATAATTATATATATATTATATAATTATATCTTATATATAATATTATATATATCTATAATAAATAATAATTTAAAATATTATATAAAAATTTTTTTTTATTAAAAATCAAATTTAAAATTATATAATTTTAAATAATATTTTATTATTTTTAATAATATATAATATTATATAAATATAAATTTTTTATATATATTATAATTTATATATATTATATTTAATATATATAAATATATATATAAATTTTCTATATTATAATATTTTATTTATATATATTATATAATTTTCCCTATTTTTTATTTTATTAATATAAAATTTTTTATATAATTTTTATATAAACAAAATTAATAATTATTTTTTTTTTTCAAGTCCCTGCCCTAAAAGGCGTTGGCGACATGGATTTTTCCTGTTCCTCTGAAGCTACCCGGGGTTAAACCCCTAGCCGGGGGAAAATAAGATGGTGACTCGAAAAAACACCGGGCGGAAGGAAACGGCAAAACCACTGATCTAAAATTACCAAAAAATCAGGGAAAAAATCCTGATCGCCAACGCCCCTTGTAACAAGGCAAAAAGGCCGCGGGGGCCCGATGTTAGAGAAATCGGACTCAAGACTGTCAGAAGGGCCCAAATCTCAAACCCGGGGGGGGGGCGGCAATCTGATTTCGAGGGTTCGAGTCCCCGGGCCGGGGCGCGTTTTCCCCTTGGGCAAGGAACTTCACCTAGTTTCCCTTTCCCTACCCCACGGGGTTTGGCCAAAGCCAGCCCAAGTCAGTGCTGGCCCCAAAGGGCCCGGATAAAAAAAAGAGAGAAAAGTTTACCAAAAAGGGTTTAACCCCGGCACTCTCCGGGGGAAAGGAACGGGGGACCCTCCCAAACTTACCCCCTCCAAAAAGCATCAAACATGAAAAACTAAAATTTAAAATTGCTGGTGTCAGGGCGGCTCAAACTTTTAATACATAAAAAATCTATTATAACAAAACAATATTTTTTTATATTTTATATATAATTTTAATTAAACATTTTATATATAATATTTTTTATATAAAAACTTTTAAAATATAATAATATATTATATATAAAATATAATATAATTAATATTTTTAAAAATAAATATAATATATATATATAATTTTAAAAAAATATAAAAATGCATAAAAAAAGAAATATATATATATATATATATATATATTATATATCCATATATATACAAATATATTATTTTATTATATATAAATTAAAATTTTATATCAAATATATATATATATTATATTTTATCATATATATATATAATATAAAAAATATTTTTACATATTATATATTATAATATATTATATAAAAATTTTATATATATTAAATAATAATTACATTTTATATAATTATAAATTTATATATAAACATAAATAATAAATATTATAACATATTATATAAAAATAAAACATATATATATACTTTTATAATTATATAAAATTATATCCTATATATATATACATATAAATATATTATAATAAATTTTACATATATAATCCCATAATTTTAAACATATATATATAAATATTTTAATTTACATATAAATATCCAATATATATATATACCATAATAAAAACATTTTATATATTTTATATACCTTATATATCTATATAATATACATTTTTTTAAAAAATATACATAATATATATACTTATTATAATAATAAAACCCATATAAAATAAAAATATATATATATAATATTATATATTTAAATACATATATATATATATATAAATAAAAATATATACTTATATATATAAAATCCCATATATATACCTAATTATATACATATTATATATAACAAAAATTTTTTTTTTAAAAAATATCATATACATATAATAATTTTATAAATATACTTTATATTACATATAATACAAAAATAATATATATCATATATATACAATATACATATAATAAATAAAATTTATATACTTTATACATATATATAATATACAAAATATACATAATATTATAATATATATATATATTAAAATTAAATTATATAAAATATATATATTTTATTATATATATATATATATATATATTATAATATATAATACCCACACCCACACCCCAACCACACAACCACACATAACTTTATATTTTATATATATATATAAAATATATATATTTTAATATATATATATATATATATAATATAAAATATTTTTTGGGTGTTTTGGGGGTTTTTGGGGTTTGTGTGTGTGTGTGTTTTAAAAATTTAATTAAAAAAAATTAAATATAATATGTATATATGTGGGGGGTGATATAATATATAATAAATAATATTATATAAGGGGGGGGGGAATATGATAAAATTATAAAAAAAAAATAGATTTTAATATAAAATATAAAATTTTATAATATAAAACACCAAAAAAAAAACACACCCCCACAATTAAAAAAAAAAAATATAAATAAAAATTAAATATATAAATCTAATTAAAACACTTTACAATAAAAACACACATACAATAAAAATATAATATATATAAAATAATGATATATATAATATTATAAAATATATTATAAAAACACACACACCCCCATTTAAATTTTAATTTTTATAAAGATTTTTAAAAGAAAAATTTTATTATATAATTAAAATAATACAAATATATCCAGAATATATAAAATATAATATTTATATATATAAATATAAATAATATTAGAACAATAAAAAAACCATAAAATAATACATAAAAATATTATTTTAAGATAAAAATATATTTTCTATAAAAGACGGTTCCCACATAATAAAATTAAAACATACACATACATATAATAAACACATAAATAATAAATTATACATACACATACAATATATTTTATTTACATACACAAAACAAAATTTTAATATATATACCTACACATCCCATAATAAAATATCATAAACTTTCCCATAATATTTTATTATATACAAAACCCCATCCATTAAAATATATATATAAAAATACACATCCATATATATAAAAATTTTAACTTTACACAACAAGATATAATTAATACATACACATAAATATATATATATATACATAAAACATACATTAAAATATATACTTTACACAGACATTATATTTTATATATATATAATATATTTTATATATATTTTAAAACATACACAACATATTATATATTATACATACACATACAATATAACATACACCCCCTATATATATTATACTACCCCATAAAATTTTTTTAAAAATTTTATATACATCACATACATATATATATAATATACATACACATCCATAAAATATATATTTTAATACACATCCCATATAATATAATTTTACATCCCACATACTATATATATATATCCCATACACATCATATTTTAAAATTAATCATACCATCCCAATATTATATATAAAATACACATACATATATATATATATATATATATATATATATATATATATATATATATATATATATTAGTTAGATAGATAGATAAATAATCACACTCACACACACACACACAACACACACACACACACACACACACACACACACACACACACACACACACACACACACACACACACACACACACACACACACAACACACACACACACACACACTCTCTCTCTCTCTCTCTCTCTCTCTCTCTCTCTCTCTCTCTCTCCTGTCTCCTCTGTCTCTGTCTGTCTCTGTGTCTGTGTCTGTGTCTGTCTGTGTCTGTGTCTGTGTCTGTGTCTGTGTCTGTGTCTGTCTCTCTTTCTTTCTTTAATATGTCACTTATGTATGATATATAATTTATTCAGTAGTTACTGCAAAGACTCCTTATGAAATTCCGCTTCTGCTTTTCTCCCATTCGGGGAAGAACTGGAACTTTATTTAGTTTTAGTAACGTGACATGCCACATGTCGCCGTAGAGGTTATATCAAGTGGAATTGACTTAGGCATTCCACATAATGTTGAGAACTTTATCATGAAAATGACTCATATGTGAATCACTGCGACCTAATAAAATAACAATTACGTAGTGTTATCGACTTCATTGAAATGAATTTTGGTCAGTAAAGTCGGATGTGACGTCACAGAACCCTTGTGCCCCTCCGCTACTTTTATTATAACCTTTATTCGTCAGCATTACCTCTCTTTACTGTTGGGGAAGGAATGGAAGCGCAGTTCGGGATGCGTGTCCTTGGTGGCGTTGCAGCCCCGCGCCCTGCACACGGAGCCTCGGGGCATTTGGCCGAAGGCGCTGGGCCGAAATAAGATCTTAATTTCGAAGGAGGCTCCGAACACCTCGGCCGCGTCCGATTCCCTGCGCGACGTCCTCCTCGGCCGCTAAATTATGATCTCCGCTTTGGTCTTCAGTGTTGTGTGGCGTTTTTCACGGCTCTTCGATGCACGCCGAAAGAGTCCGCATCGGTTTCACAAACTGACACATCGCGACACAAACGTTTAGGTTTCAAAAGTAGAGCCACACGCGCAATACACACGCCCTTGGGAACACGAAGGCACACAGTTACAGAAACACTAACGCCATAGCGCCAAGCGAGCGGCCGCTCCTGCGCGTGCGCCGGGAGGCTTGCGGCTCCCTCGGCCAGATGGCTCTGCCTCGAAACGCACGTTATTGCCTTTCATTTGCTAAATGAAGGACGGCGATGCAAGAGTCAGAGTAGGATGGTTGGGGAATCAGCTTAGCTCTGTGATGGCATATAAGTCAGATCTATGATATGAGCCATTTGACTGTAATGACTGGAATTTCAAAGCCATGTTGTCAAAGAAAACTCAAATTGTTTAGGGATAACTTAAATTGTTAACACTAAAGCTTATGGCCATAGAGTAAATGACTATATTTTTGCTGTTCGTAAGGCCGGATTCTAAAAAACACTTCTAAGACTTCTAAGCCCACACCTAGAAGAAAATTTTATTCTTTTCATCATTCCTTTTAACAATGTTTCACTATAACTCTGCATACAGGCCCTTCAAGATTATGTTTACACCCCTCAAAGTTTTTTCAAAACTAAATTATGCCTAAGTAGATCCGGTTATAGCTTTAAAATGAATGAGCAGTTTTTCTCCTAAATCTTCGTCCACTTCCTTCGCCTACCCGCCTTAGACCCCCCCCCCCCCCAAGATAAAATGTCCCTGTCTGCATAGTTTGTGCATTGTGGGTTTTTCTAACATAGTATCAACACGGTAAAGTTTTACCATTAACCTGTGTGTGTGTGTGTGTGTGTGTGTGTGTGTGTTTGTATTTGTGTGTGTGTGTGTGTGTGTGTGTGTGTGTGTGTGTGTGTGTGTGTGTGTGTGTGTGTGTGTGTGTGTGTATGTGTGTGTGTGTGTGTGTGTACCTACAAATACACACACACACAATTATATATATATATATATATATATATATATATATATATATATATATATATATATATATGTGTGTGTGTGTGTGTGTGTGTGTGTGTGTGTGTGTGTGTGTGTGTGTGTGTGTGTGTGTGTGTGTGTGTGTGTATGTGTGTGTGTGCTTATATATACATATATGTGTGTATGTGTGCACACCTACAAATACACAAACACACACAAGATATGGTAAAGAAGATCAATACTGCCATCATTAGACCTAGTCTAGGGTACGAAGATATGGTAAAGAAGATCAATACTGCCATCATTAGACCTAGTCTAGGGTATGGGGCAGTGGTATGGAGTTCACACTTAAAAAAATAAAGATATATATAAACTGGAAAAAGTTCAAGGAGCAGCCACAAGATGGGCACCTACTCTAAGAGATATGAACTACATAAAAAATCTCCAGAAAATAGGACTTACTACTTTGAAAATAGAGGAAAAAGGGGTAACATGATTATGATGTACACAACTGTGTTACAGGATGGGTGAAGTTAGACATGATGACTTCATAATTTTGAACACAAGAAGGACGAGAGAACAGTAAAAAAAATGAAAGTATAAAGAGGCGAGAAAGATGTAAAAAAAAAGTTCAGTTTCCCAAACACTGAAACATGGAACGATCTGCCAAATAACGTGCCAAAAATGTGCATCAATTTTAAAAGTTATATGATAATTTAAATATAGCAGACGGTACCATCTGAGCTTAGCTTAGCAACTAGTTAAGAACAACTAAGAACAAACGAAACTCACAGTGGAACATATTAATACATTCTGGATTAAGCAATAAATGGAGGCAGAGGCACTAGTAGTAGTTGTTGTTGTAGTTGAGGTAGTAGTAGTAGAATTCTTATTATCATTATCATGATTTTATTATCATCATTATCACAATTTTATTATCATCATTATCATTTATTATTATTATTATTATTATTATTATTATTATTATTATCATTATTATTATTATTATGTAAATTTGCTGTTCAAATCACTGGTAGATTGTAAACCGACGTGTAAAGCGGGGAAGCTGATTATTGCCAATAATCAAAGGTTCCTCGTTCTGTTCCTACTCAGTACTCTATTACTTACCTCAATAACCTGGCTGTCCCTAATAATGTGTTTTTTTTTGTGTGTGTAAAGTGGATCTTTAGCTCTATTCCAATTTGTTTCATAAATTTCTTAATTTTTTTGTGTTACACTTCCAAGGCTCCTACAATAACAGGTACCACAGAAACTTTTCGAAGACTCCAAAGCCTTTGGGTTTCCCGTTTGATGTCCTGATATTTTTTAATTTTTTCTTTCTCTTTTTCATCATTTCTCTTGTCTCCAGGGATGGCAACATCAATAATTATTGCAGACTTCTCAATCTTATCAATAATGACAATATCGGGTCTTCTTGCTTCGATGGTGTGATCACATTGAATATTCATGTCCCAAAGAAGCTTATGAGTGGTATTTTCCGAAACTGTTTCTGGGCTGTGTTCGTACCATTGATCAGACCTTTCAGGCATAAACTTTTCACAGTTTCCAATGAATCATTTTTGCGACATTATTGTGTCTCCTCTTACAATGCGTCTGAGCCAGCTTCTTGTACTCACAAACTATATGACTCACAGTTTCTCCTCTTTCTTTACATAATCTACATGCCGGGGAATCAGCTGACTTATCAATGTTATACTTTATATAGTTTGTTCTGAAACCTTGCTCTTGAGCAGCGCATATCAACGCTTCTGTAGTTATTTTCAGATCAGACTTTCTCATCCAACTCCAGGTTTTGTCTTTATCCGTTGTTACAGGCATATCACTAACAAACTGACTGTACATTTGTTTCCCTATCCAGGCCTCCATTCTCTTTTCTCTCATCGATTTTTTAAAGTCATCTTTACTACAACCTTTTTCAAATTCCAAAATACCGACATCTTTGACACCTTACAACAATCTCTCATTAGAATGTTTGAGGTACCATCCCAGGCCGTTCTCTTCACTTTTGATAACACCTTCGCAGCTCATCAATCCTCTTCCACCATCCTTTCTACTTTTTAGATGCAAACCCTTATGCATAGTAAGTAATTTTCTGGTCTTTCTATCTAATTCCTTTATTTCTTCTATATTCCATTTCAAAATACCAGCCCCATACCTTAAAACTGCAACTGCCCAAGTGTTTATTGCTTTTGTCTTGTTTTTACCATTTAGTTTAGAGTTCAGTATTAACCTTACACTACGTTTGTACTCTTTTACAAATTGAAGTTTCATTTCATTTTCTTTAATCTTATCACTTTCTAGTATCCGAAGGTACTTATAGCCTTCTTCATCAATAGCTTTCATGAATTTCCCATCTGGCAGCAATACACCTGTGCTTCTAACATTGTTTTTC
>NC_051397.1:16331933-16334433 GCF_015228065.2 Penaeus monodon
TATTATATATATATATATTATATATATATATATATATATATATATATGTATAATATATATATATATATGTATATATTATTATATATATATAAAATATATATATATATTATATATTATATATATATATATATATATATATATATATATATATATTAGAGAGAGAGAGAGAGAGAGAGAGAGAGAGAGAGAGAGAGAGAGAGAGAGAGAGAGAGAGAGAGAGAGAGAGAGAAAGAGAGAGAGAGAAATAGACATATAAACAGATAGATATTCAAAGTATCATATTAGCATATCTATTTATTCATTTTCATTGAGGTGTCACTGCTCAGGACACTTAAATAATAATACTTTTGTATCTGAATACTTTCACATAAACATAATTTGTGTTTTCGTATGACATGACTATTCATAGGGAGAGAAGTTTTTATCACTGTTATCGAGGGCCGGGTTTTCTTATCAGAAATTCCAATTTTCTTAAACAGTTATTGCAACGTGGGTTTGTGTACCTGCAGCATATCCTAATTCAGTAATGATCAAAAATGCAGTTTCTAAATACACAATATCAAGAATTAGATTCGTTTATCAAGCAAATTACGTAGCAATCAGGTTTCGCATGTTGAACATGAGTGAAACCCGAACTATCTAACTCACAGAAAGAAATTTCCAAATCCGACGCCATTGGCTGCGTTCTGTACTGGGCCGCTTAGATAATGGTCGACGCCCGTCTGTTACTATGCCAGTTTTCACCCTACCCCGGGCCTTCAGTCACTCCACCCACCCACCCTCCCCCAACCCCTCCAGCCTGGATACCTCCTCCTTGTACTAACGTCCTGGTAACCATTACCCTCATTATCCCATAGATACGTTAAACCAAACTACATCTTGACATAAAATAGACAACAGACAAACTATATTTCTATCATAATCATTCATTCATAAGCCTAGTTCATTCATTCACTTGCCTGCTCGCTCGCATCCTCACCCAGACTGAACGAGATCCTGAAGCGAGGACGTAATCAAACTGCTTCATTCTGGATTCACACCAGAATGGTTGCTTTTAATATTCAAATAATATAACTTTCACTACAGTCTCAACATGCCTGTTCATGCTAATAATCACATAAAAAATATATTGCAATAATACCGATAAAAAAATAATTCGGGCAACTAATATAGCAGTTTGTGCATCGAGCTAAAACTAGCTAGAATCTTATATTTTTTTCCTTGATCATGGTTAGGTATGTCAGTCTGGAGCGCCTACCGTTCGCGGACTAAACGCAGTTACTCTGTCTGTTCTGTAACTCAATTACTCATTACTCCATTCACAGATGCATGTACACTCCCCCCCTTTTTTTTTTACTTCTCAAAGTGGGTCTAGAAAGTAATCATGGTTTGATATGATATTTGTTCTGAACTATTGTTTATATCGATGATATGTGTATACATTTAACTATACCTTTTTTATTCCTTTAATTTCCATTTCCCTTTATAACGAATGGAAAAGACATAATAAAAAATATATAAGCCCTAATCCGTATGTCAGTCGTCCTTTGCAAGGCTATCGTTATTTATATTAGTTATTCACTTTCATTCCTGCAAAGACAGCGATAACTACAAAAGCCTAAGATATGAATTTACGTGCTTGGAGGCTAGCGAAGGCCAACATTAAAACGCAAAAAAAAGGAAGCGGAGGCTTTTGGAAATCTTCCACCCCACTTCAAGTAGGTGGACCTTGGTCGACTTTGCCGCTGCTGACTATCCTTAACCTCACTTCTTCACCAGGCCTCAAGTCGCTCACAGTGTTGAGCTTTCTTCGCTCTTGCACGCCTCCCGGTGCCTCGGTTCCTTCTTGACACTTCTCTGAATCCGTTCTCCCTCGTTGAAAGTACTCATTTGATCCAGGTAAGTGGATGGCAAACCTGAAAAGTCGATTGAATTAGGTACAGAAGGTGCGTGACAAAAATGGAAATCAACTTGCCAAGGCCGTCTGTAGACACGGAGGTACCAACACAGCAGAGAGCGAGAACTTATAGTCAGAGTAATTTCCAAAAAAATGGATGCCTTGTAGCTAGAAAATAGTTCAGTCAGCCTTTAAATTGCACTGAGATATATCAAACCATCATTTCACCGAGATTAAAACGTTATCAGTGCCTTTTTCAGAGTTCGTGACAAAATTGGAAATTGGGGAGACGCCGAATTCGCCCAGTGGCACCGGGCGGGCGAGGCGCAGGCGTACCAACATACCTGCTGTTGCTATCTCGCTCGTCTCGAACATAGGGATATTTACGTAATAACCTGCCTCAACTACCGTTATTTGCACGGGTGACGGCGGAGAAAAAACGAATCAGATTTCTTTTTCTTTTCTGTTATCTGCCTCGATAAAATTTCTCTGCGCGACCAATCGATATTTTTACTGTATATGGTTACATTGATTTTGGAATTCATTTCATTGTGCATTTTCCTCTATTCTCTCTCTCTCTCTCTCTCTCTCTCTCTCTCTCTC
>NC_051397.1:16356962-16366962 GCF_015228065.2 Penaeus monodon
GCCTGTCCTAATCATGTGTTTTTTTTTTTTTTTTTTATTTTTTTTTTTTTTGTGCTAAAGTGGATCTTTTAGCTCTATCCATTTTGTTTCTTAAATTTCTTTTTTTTTTTTTGTGTGTTACACTTCCAAGGGCTCCTCGATCACGGTCCACAGAAACTTTTCGAAGACCTCCAAGCCTTTGGATTTCCCGTTTTGATGTCCTGATATTTTTAAATTTTTTCTTTTCTCTTTTTCATCATTTCTCTTGTCTCCAGGGATGGCAACATCAATAGTAATTGCAGACTTCGCATCTTATCCATATGACAATATCGGCCTTCTTGCTTCGATGTGTGATCACATTGAATATCCATTTCCCAAGAAGCTTATGAGTGGGATTTTTCCGAACTGTTTCTGGGCTGTGTTCGTACCATTGATCGACCTTTCAAGCATAAACGTTCACAAAGTTTCCAATAATATGTTTTGCGACATTAATGTGTCTCGCTCTTCAATGCGTCTGAGCCAGCTCTTGTACTCACAAACTATATGACTCACAGTTTCTGCTTCTTTCTTTGACATAATCGTACAGGCCGGGGATCAGCTGAACTTATCAATTTATCTTCTATATAGTTTGTTCTGATAGTCTTTTGCTCTTTAGCATGCGCATTCAACGCTCTGTAATTATTTTCAGATACATACTTTCTCATCCAGCTCCAGGTTTGTCTTTATCCGTTTTGTTTACGGCATATAACTACAACCTACTGTAATTTGGTTCCTATCCAGGCCTCCATTCTCTTTTCTCTCATGCGATGTTTTTAAAGTCATCTTTACTACAACTTTTTCAAATTCCAAAATACCGACATCTTTTGACCCCTTAACAACAGATCTCTCATTAGATGTTGAGGCACCATCCCATTGTTCTCTTCATTTTGATAACACCTTCGCAGCTCATCAATCCTCTTCCGCCATCCTTTCTACTAAGATATAGCATCTATATCACTTTTTTAGATGCAACCCTATGCATAGTTAAGTAATTTTCTGGCTTTCTTTCTAATTCCTTTCTTTCTTCTACATTCCAATTAGAAGCTGACAGCCCTATACCTTTAAAACTGCAACTGCCCAAGTGTTTATTGCTTTTGTCTTGTTTTTATACATTTAGTTTAGAGTTCGAGTATTAACCTCACACTACATTTGTTACTCTTTTTTACAAATTGATGTTCATTTCATTTCTTTAATCCTATTACTTTCTAGTATCCGAATGTACTTATTAGCCTTCTTCTCAATAGCTTTCATGAATTTCCCATCTGGCAGCAATACACGTGTGGCTTCTAAACATTTTTTTCCCTCGCTTGCAAAATGACTGCTCCACCTTGTTAATCCCAAACTCCATCCCGATATCCTTACTAAACTTTGCACTGTCTTTACAAGATGATCAATTTGGGTCATGAGACTTTGCAAAAACTTTAATCATCCATGAATGACAAATGATTGACTTCGTGAACTTTTATTACCCAACTCATAATGAAAAATTTACTTTCCTCAACACCATAGTGAGAGGTATCACGCATATAACAAAAGAAGTGGTGATAAACTATACCCCCTGGAAGATTCGATTGGCATCTTTGAGTCGGTGGGAAACCCACAGTTACGTCCATTAATTTATTTGTATGCTAGGGCTTAAGCTTAGAAATCATATGTAGCTTATTAATCACATCTTCTTTCTCATCCTCATTGAAGTCGTTTGCAATGTAGGCATTTTGGGTATAGGTTCCCCCCCCCGTCGATGAAGTCTAACATGCATAGCTAAACATGGCTACCTCGGCAGTTCAAGATTTTCTGAGCCTGAAAAGTTTGCTACTAAAATATTGCCAATCTTTTTTTCACGTCACCATTCCTTAATGCGTACATTTTTTTTTCTGTCACATATCATTTCAATGTTGATTCAATGTGGTAGTTGAAATAATTTTATATAACTACATTGCTAATTTACCTCGTTTTGTAATAGGAATGTTCATATCCATGTTGGTGATTCATTTTTGTGTGAGGTCACTCACTTTCACTCTCATTCACGCTTCGCTGGGGGTCGCCACTCGCACACACACGCGGACGCACACATTACTCACTCATCCATGCAGACAATGGGTTTGTTGCTGTCATAGCGCCGCCATAAGTTGACTTCGAACTGAGGTACAACTTACATTTATTTTCTTCTCTGTGTTACGACAATTGATCAAGTAAATCCTTGCGGATTGCCGTTGTCCGTTTCCCTTATCTACTCTCATACTATCAGAAGATGGTTGGTAGTTTCAGCCAAGTCCATGTGGATCGCTACTGATGTCTCCCTCTCTCTATTTTCTTCTTTATATTTCTGTAAATAAACACAAAACGAAAAAAAGACAAAAATAAATTAAAAACCATCATTACAAACTGTAAACTTAATGACTTATCGGCTATTGGTATCTTAACACCCCTCTTCTTCTGTTGCCTTTCTTTTTCTCTACTATCTGGCCCTTACATGTATGATCCTTTTTCCCACTATGCAAGGCAGATGGACCGATTACAACCCACATGGCACTGAAGGGACCCTGCTGGCAGAACCGTTCCTTAGGATGCGTTGAAGGACGTCATCGGAAGATCCCCATATGCCTGCGGACCAGGAATGTTTCGTCAGAGGTAAGTGTTAAGCCGTCCCATGACGCGCACTGGCTCCAATTCCAATTTAGAACCATCAACTCAGCAGAGCGAGACGACATTATATCTGACATCGCCTGGACCGATCGTTCGTGCTTATCAACCCGGCATGGTAAATTCGGCTTGCCCTCGACCCGCACGTACCCCGTTTTAACCCACAGACATCGTCTGGTGTGTTGTTTACTCTTATCAATAAAGATTGAAGCTATTATCCATGTCACTACTCCTGCAAAGCCACTGTCCAGTACTCATAGACTCTTACATATATACTCTATAATTATCTATATATAATATATATTATATATATATATATATATTATATATATATACTTTGGGGCGCGGTGGCCGAATTGTTAGAGCGTCGGACTCAGACTGTCACGACGGCAATCTGAGTTCGGGGTTGAGTCACCGGCCGGTGCGTTTGTTCCGCCGATTGGGCAAGGAAATTAACCTCGATTGCCTGCCTGCCGCTTGGTGGATAAGCCAGCCCAATTCAGTTGCCGGTAGATAGAGATGGTGACTCGAAAAAAAAAAAAAAAAAAACACCGGGCGGAAGGCACCGGCAAACCACCGCTCTAAATTGCCAAGAAAATCATGGAAGCCCAATTATCGTCAAGGCCGCGGTGTCCGAATAGTTAGAGCCGCGACTCAACACTGTCACAACGGCAATCTGAGTTTGAGGGTTCGCGTCACGGCCGGTCGCGTTTTTGCCATTGGCCAGGAACTTCACCTCGATTGCCTACCTACCACTGGGTGGTACCAAGCCAGCCCAAGTCAGTGCTGGGCCCAAGCCCGGATAAAATGAGAGAATGATTACCTAACGGTAACACACGGCACTCTCCGTGGAAGGAACTGGGACCCTACCACTTACTCACTTCCAAGAGCATCACAACATTAAACTACAATAAGTATCATACTGTGACCAACGGCGGCTCAGACATGAACCTACGTTAAAAGAAGATAGATATATATGTGGCATTTTTTTCTAATATATATATTTATATATAATTATATATATATATAATATATATTATAATATAATATATATATCTATGGCCTACACACACACACACACACACAACACACACAATATATATATATATATATATATATATATCTATATATATATATATACACGCACGCACACACATACGCACGCACGCCCATCACACACACATACACACCCACACACACACACCACACACACACACACCACATACATCACACACACACACACACACACACACACACACACACACACCACACAACCCACATACATATGCGAGTGCATATCTATCTATCTATATGCATACAGACACACACACACACACAAACACACACACACACACACACACACACACTCGCACGCACGCACACATACACACGACCACACACACACACACAACACACACCCTAACACACACAACACACACACACACACACACATACATATGCCGAGTGCATATCTATCTATCTATATGCATACAGACACACACCACGCACACACGCACAACACACACAGCACCACACACACACACATATTATATATATATATATATATATATATATATATATATATATTATAATATGTGTGGTGTGTGTGTGTGGTGTTGAATTTTATATAGTGGTTTAATGTTATATTTATATATATAATATATAATTATATATTTTATATAAAATTATATATATCACATATTATATTTTTTATATATATAATTAATATTTATTTACATTATATATTAATATCATATAATATAATTATTTACATATTTATTATATAATTTTTATTATATATATATTTATTAATATATATATATAATGTGTGTGTGTGTGTTAAATATATAAAAATATATATGTAATATATGTGGTGTGTAATAATATATTATATATATAATTATATAATTTTTTATTTGTTATATATATATATATTATGTATATATATAAATATATGTATATATTAATATACATATATATACATTATATCATATATTTATATATATATATATATGTAATATATAATAATATATATTATAATATATATATTAATATATATATATTATATATATATAATATACACCCCACACACACACTATTAAAATATATTATTTTATATATTTATATATATTATACACAAATATATACATATATATATTTATATATATTTTTCCACACAAACAACACAAAAAACACACACACACACACACACACCCCACACCCCACCACACACACACACACACACACACACCACATAATATATTATAATTAATAATATATTAAAATATATATATTTTTATATGTATATGCATAGTAATGTGTTTGTGTGTGTGTGTGTGTGTGTATTTATTATATTTAATATATAAAATTATATATATATTATATATTTATATAATTATATATATAAAATATTTTATATTAATATATATATATATATATATTATATATATATATATATATATAATATAAATGTAATATTATAATAAAAGTTTATATATAGTATATATATATTTATATTAAAATGTGTATATTGTATATGTTATATATTTTATGTATATATATGTATAGTATATATATATTATATATATTGTATTAATGTATATATATATGTATTTTATGTATATATATTGTTATATATGTATTGTTTATTTATAAATTTAAAATGTATATGTTTATATGTATAGTAATATTTGGGATATATACATATTTAAATTTTATATATACAATTATGTATAAATGTATATTAAAAACATATATATCATAATATATATATCATATATAAATGTATATATATATGGTATAATATATGTATATATAGTGTTATATATATTAATATATATTTTATATTATGATAAATTAATTATATATATATTATGTGTTATAAATAATATGTATATAAGTTATATATATAAAAGTAATATATGTAATAGTTATAATACTAATGTATTATTAAAAATTTATTTTACATATATATATAACATAAATTTGTATATATATATGTATATACATTATTAAAACATATATATAATATATATTATAAATAAATATTATATCACATATATAAATTAACAATATATATTATTATTTTTATATATATGTATGTATATAAAAACATATATATATATATGTATATATACACATATAACTATACATATATTACATATACATATATATAAAATATATAACTATATACACATATTAAATAAACTATATATATACATTACATTATATTCATTTATATTGTTTTTATATTATAATTTGTTATATATATGTATATATATGTATAATATATGTTAATATATGTATATATTAGTTAATATATATGTATATAATATGTAAATATATATAATATTATTATATATATATTGATTAATATAATTTATATATATTTATTAATACATATAAATACATATATATTTATATTATAATTTCCTATATATATACATATAATATACAAAATTTAATATATATATAAAATATATAATATATATTATACATATATATATATGTATATATTAAGTATAGTATATAATATTTTTTGTATATATTGTATATATGTATATATATATAATAATTATATTATATTTAAAGTATATTATTATGGTTTTTATACAATATATATATTGTTTATATATACATACTATATATACATTAAAATATAATAATTTTAAAGTATATATATAATTAGTGTATATTTAAAGTATATAAAATATAATATATATTTTTAAAATGTGTATTATATTATATACATTTAATTTTTACAAATATAATGTATATAATATATGTAAATTATATGTTATATATACAATATGTAATATATAAATATATACAATATATACATATATATATACAATATTATAACATATAATTACACATATAACATATACATAATTCATATCATATATATATACTATATAAACATATATACATTAAATATATATACATAATTATAAATTATAACATATATATATAATTAATCATATATTAAAACATATATATATACATATACATATATATACATTAAAAATTTTAACAATACATATATACAAAATATACATATATATACAATATATTATACAAATAATATACAATTTTATATATACACATATAATTCACAAAATATACACATATATATATACTTAATATATACATATATATATAACTATAAACACATATATATATCATATTATACATTTATTCAATTAAAACTATAACTATAATAATATTTACAATAATTTTACATATATACATATAATACTTTTACATATATATCATAATAATTCATAAAATATATTACATATATATATATATTATATATAATATATAATAAAACACATAACCCACACAACACACACAACCATATCATATGCATATCCAATATATATTATAAATATATATTTATATATTTATATATATATTATTGTGTGTGTGGTGTGTGTGTGTGTGTGTGTGTGTGTGTGTGTTGTGGTGTGTGGTGTGTGTTGTTGTGTTTGTGTGTGTAAATATATATATAATTATATATATGTTATAGTGTGTGTAAAATATTATATAAATATAATAATATATAATGTATATATGTGGTGGGTGTGTTTATATATATATATATAAATAATAATATATATATATTAAATTATTAATATATCAAAAACACACACAACACACCACTTATATAATTTTATATTTAAATAATATATATAATATATATATGTATTATATTATATTTTAAAAATATACATAATATTAAAATATTACATAATATATATATATTATATATTATATATATAATATATATTATATATATATATAAAAGTATATATTATATTATATATTTTTAATAAATTTTGTAATATTATATATATATATTTAAAATATATATACACCAAAAACATAAAATATATTTAATATTATTTTATTATATTATTATAAATATAAATTATACATTAACACCCAAAAATTCATATACACACAACACACCCACAACACACAATATATATATATATATTTTATTAAATATTAAAAATTTATATATATATATTTAGATAGATAGATAAAAAATCAACCCCCTCCCCTCTCACAACACACAACCCCACACACACACACACACACAAAACACACACACCATCACTCACTCACTCACCCTCCTCACTACTCACCACTCACCCTCCTCACTACTCACTCACTCACTCACTATCACTCACTCCCACTCACTCACCACCCTCCTATTCACTCACTTTCCTCCTCCTCACCACTCACTCATCACCACTCTCTCTCTTTTTTTCTCTTTCTTTCTTTTTTTTTCTTTCTTTCTCTTTCTTTCTTTCTTTCTCTTTCTTTCTCTCTCTCTCTTTAATATGTCACTTATGTATGATATATAATTTATTCAGTAGTTAATGCAGGGACTCCTCATCAGATTCCGCTTCTGCCTTTTTCCCATTCGGGGAAGAACTGGAACTTTATTTAGTTTTAGTAACGTGACATGCCACAAGTCGCCGTAGAGGTTATATCAAGTGGAATTGACTTAAGCATTCCACATAATGTTGAGAACTTTATCATGAAAATGACTCATATGTGAATCACTACGACCTAATAAAATAACAATTACGTAGTGTTATCGACTTCATTGAAATGAATTTTGGTCAGTAAAGTCAGATGTGACGTCACAGAACCCTTATGCCCCTCCGCTACTTTTATTATAACCTTTATTTGTCAGTATTACCTCTCTTTACTGTTCGGAAAGGAATGGAAGCGCAGTTCGGGATGCGTGTCCTTGGTGGCGTTGCAGCCCCGCGCCCTGCACACGGAGCCTCGGGGCATTTGGCCGAAGGCGCTGGGCGGAATAAGATCTTAATTCGAAGGAGGCTCCGAACACCTCGGCCGCGTCCGATTCCCTTCGCGACGTCCTCCTCGGCCGCTAAATTATGATCTCCGCTTTGGTCTTCAGTGTCGTGTGGCGTTTTTCAAGGCTCTTCGATGCACGCCGAAAGAGTCCGCATCGGTTTCACAAACTGACACATCGCGACACAAACGTTTAGGTTTCAAAAGTAGAGCCACACACGCAATACACACGCCCTTGGGAACACGAAGGTACACAGTTACAGAAACACTAACGCCATAGCGCCGAGCGAGCGGCCGCTTCTGCGCGTGCGCCGGGAGGCTTGCGGCTCCCTCGGCCAGATGGCTCTGCCTCGAAACGCACTCTATTGCCTTTCATTTGCTAAATGAAAGACGGCGATGCAATAGTCAGAGTAGGATGGTTAGGGAATCAGCTTAGCTCTGTGATGGCATATAAATCAGATCTATGATATGAGCCATTTGACTGTAATTACTGGAATTTCAAAACCATGTTGTCAAAGAAAACTCAAATTTTTTAGGGATAACTTAAATTGTTAACACTAAAGCTTATGGCCATAGAGTAAATGACTATATTTTTGCTGTTCGTAAGGCCGGATTCTAAAAAACACTTCTAAGACTTCTAAGCCCACACCTAGAAGAAAATTTTATTCTTTTCATCATTCCTTTTAACAATTTTTCACTATAATTCTGCATACAGGCCCTCCAAGATTATGTTTACTCCTCTCAAAGTTTTTCAAAACTAAATTATACCTAAGTAGATCCGGTTATAGCTTTAAAATGAATGAGTAGTTTTTCTCCTAAATCTTTGTCCACTTCCTTCGCCTACCCGCCTTAGACCCCCCCCCCCCAAGATAAAATGTCCCTGTCTGCATAGTTTGTGCATTGTGGGTTTTTCTAACATAGTATCAACACGGTAAAGTTTTACCATTAACCTGTGTGTGTGTGTGTGTGTGTGTGTGTGTGTGTGTGTGTGTGTGTGTTTTTTGTGTGTGTGTGTGTGTGTGTGTGTGTGTGTGTGTGTGTGTTTGTATTTGTGTGTGTGTGTTTGTGTGTGTTTGTGTGTGTGTGTTTGTTTGTATTTGTGTGTGTGTGTTTGTTTGTATTTGTGTGTGTGTGTGTGCGTGTGTGTGTGTGTACCTACAAATACACACACACACACACAATTATATATATATATATAAATATATATATATATATATATATATATATATATATATATATGTATTTGTGTGTGTGTGTGTGTGTGTGTGTGTGTGTGTGTGTGTGTGTGTGTGTGTGTGTGTGTGGGTGTGTGTGTGTGAGTGTGTGTTTGTGTGTGTTTGTGTGTGTGTGTGTGTGTTTGTTTGTATTTGTGTGTGTGTGTGTGGGGGGGGGGTGTACCTACAAATACACACACACACACAATTATATATATATATATATATATATATATATATATATATATATATATATATATATATACTTATATATATGTACATACATATTC
>NC_051397.1:16401962-16420528 GCF_015228065.2 Penaeus monodon
TGGGCCTGCCTGGAGACTCACCTTGAGAGATCCTCGTGGCTGGAAGCAGAGGATGGATGCGGCCATGTGCCCCCATTGTGTTGGCCACTTGATGATGATGATGATGAAAGAGAAATAGAGAAAAGCCCATGCATGTGTTACTGACTCTTTTTGAAGTGGATTTTGTTTGCATCACATGCATCTCAGATTCTTGAATTACATAAATGATAATGATAAATATAATAATATTGTTTAATGATAATAATAATAATGAAAACCACAATAATGCTAAAAAGTAGTGACCTATTGTATTTTGTCCTGTACTTGCTTGAGATCAGGAAGCTGACATGGCATGTCTCCTAACCATGTCACATCAACGAAGAGAAGTCATTGACTTCAGCGAGCCAATTTACCAAGAGGAGTTCATGCTTACGTACAAACGACCTGTTCTTGAGCCCGACATCACCGGATTCGTCAAACCGTTCTCGCTCATGGTGAGTCTGACGATAGTTACATTTCATTTCTGAATCATATCTTTAATTTTTGTAAGATTAACTTTTAAAGGGCTTTAAGACCTTAATCAGATTGGTCACCCCGTGCAGTGTACACCTTCGCGCAACGTGGTGCAGTTCAATTTATTTTCAGACGTGGTTCACCCTGGCAATCGGAATCCTCCTTGTGTTCGGGGTGATGGCCTTAGTACATCGGGGCAGCAGCCTCGTCCAGTCCACTCGGTGAGCTCGTTCGGGACGCAGACTGTATATTTATAAGTATTTTTAGCTCTTCACTGTTCACTCAAGTTTAAACAATACATGGGGAAGAACAGACTAAGAATGACCTCATGCAGTGCATTTATTATTTCATAAGAGTAGATTTTTTTTCACAATCAGAGAGTATACTAATAATATTATACCATTTTGGTTTCCCTCACGGCAGGGATTCTGCCGTCAGGAGGATGTCCCAAGACAGAGTAGTGGACAGCATTGATCGGTCGGCCCAGTGGACACTTTCCGCGCTCCTGTCACAGGGTACGCTGGGTTCTGCGGGTAACATTTGTCTTTTCGCTGAGCTTGGTCATAGGTATCCTCTGACCTTAGAGATATGGTAGTTGATGATTCGTTTTTTGTTAAGAGAAAAGGGCTGTTATACATGTCGTTGACGTCAAATGCTTGGCGAAAGATGGTGTGTTTTTCCTCTTAAGTGATCAGTATTATTGTTATATGACCCCCTTTCTCTATCTCTTTATTTGTATGTGTATCTATCTATCCATCTCTCCTTTCTTCCCCTCTTGTCAAACTTCGAACTGTTTCATCTCCCTCCAGCGCCATCCTAACTTGTCTCCGCCCCTCCACCCACACCACTCATACCCTTTCCCCTTTTATTTGTTTTGCCATTATCGTGTTTGGAGTCAATGCACTCATTATTTTGCTCTCATTTTTGTTTTATTTACTCATCCCCGTGACCCTTACCCTCCGACAGCTATGGCTTGGAATCGGTCTATTCACTCAGGATGAGCCAGGTCAGACCGAGGTTGGCTGGAAATCTTGGATTTTCTTGTATTTCCGAGGGTAACATTAATAATTACTATGAACATAGCTGAACGATTTCTTGTTAAAATATAAAATAATTACGAACACTGGAAAATATAAAAATAAAGAGTGAATAAATAAAAATAAGGCACAAGCAAAGCACAGGTGATGTCATCCTGTGTGTTGGCGTGAACTAAATGATATGGTTTCCGGCACACAGCGAGCTGTTGAACGTTAACAAACGGATGGGAAACAAAATACTTCACATGGGAGTTTAATAGGAAAAGAGCAATACATTAAAATACTTCGCTCCAAATAAGGTGAATTTTATTAAAAGGTAAGGCTCCTTCCCCTCGTTTATATGTCTTTTGCGTACGCGCTTGTACTCATCCCTTTCCCATATCATCCGCAGCCGCGCCGTGGGAGCCGTCCATGGCCTCGACGCGGATCATAGCGGGTCTGTGGTTGCTGATGACCTTCGTGCTGGGGACCGTCTACCGATCGAACCTGAAGGCGATGCTGATTATCCCTCTCGTGCGATTGCCTTTCGACACCGTGAAGGAGCTCGCCGATTCCTCCGTCCCGCTCTACCTCACACATGGGAGTTTCTTGCACCAGCAGATCGTTGTAGGCCTCACTCTTTACGCTCTCAATTGGAGAAAAGGTTTAAATATGCAATACCATAAAATACTATCATAAACTTCTAACGTTGATGGTTGTTATGTAATCATCAGCTCGTAACCTATCCTCCCTAGAAAGAAAAGTCCAACATGATCGAACACATCTGAGCAGCTTCCCTCCTTTTCCCACTTCAGGAGACTCCTTCTAGCCAGCCTCTTGGGCAACTGAAGAAGCAGATGGTGGCTCACCAGAATGTTGTTTCGCAAGTGCACATGCTGAGGTCGGGCAAGGGGGCCTATGCGGGCCTCAAGCTCCCTTTCCTTATCTACCTGAATTATGACTTTGCGCAGGTAGATAGTTTTAGCATGAAGCGCTTGATGTGTACTTGTTAGTATGTGTAATTAATGTGTATAAACTCAAGCTTAGAAAAATGATTATACCATTTAGGTGACGCAACCTCGGCACGTTTTCCATTCTCTTCACATTTCAGTATATTTAAGAGCTCCTTCTCGCATTTATATTGGAGAGAAAATGCCTTTATAATACACACAAATGAGTGTATTGACGAGCTTGCCCAGTGTTATCATTATACTAAAAATTGGTAAATATTCAGAATACTCTCTGTATTTTCCGTTGTGGGAAATGGAGGGCGGCAACCTGGAACTGCATTACACAATATAGTGAATCATTCTGTGTGTATTATTATTATGGTGACATATTTCGTGTATATTATTCATATCTTACCCCGCAATTTCCCTGGTACCTCTAATGTCCAACCATGCTATCGGATCTAACAATGTGGGGATTTGGGGGGTTTCCATGGCAATCTATGCAAAGATATTCTGAACAGTTACCGAATAATTCAGTCAGTCACTTGATATCTGTTAATGGAATGGCATAATAATAATAAGTGAAGGAAATTTATTTGGTGATTATGCAAATCATATTCAAGTGAAGTATAAGAAGTGCAAGAATCATAAGGGCTGATGTAGCATGATACAGTGTCAAGCTTATATAGATGGTCAACAGCATTAGACTTGCAGGCACGGCAGCCCTCTGTGGTCAATTAATGTAAATTTCAGGTAACTTCTCCTGATCTTTTTCTCGCTGTTAAATGCGTTTATCTGCAAGTCCATTGTGCATGGCAGGGATAGGAGCTAAGAAGTAGAAAATGTATTCAATCACAAAGAAAATTTACACCTGGCATCAGAGGTCCAAAGAATCACAGTTCAAAATGCATGATATATCTATAAATATCCAAATTGCTCTGCCTTAACTTTCAACTCTTCCAGAGAGGGACGTGTTTGTCTTACTTGTTCTCCGAAAGAATATTCCAATCTGTAAGCGTCAGTTGTGGATTTCCCAAAGGATCGCCTCTTAAGGCCAAAGTTGACCCCATGTGAGTAGGATTGACCATAGTTACCATACGAATAATTGGCCAATGCGCAATATCACCCATGATTCCACTGGCATCTTTCAGTGACGTGACTTCCCTTGACACAGAATCCTACGACTGAAAGCAACCGGGATCATCAATTACCTGTCCACGAGAGAGCTGACACATGTGAAAGCCTGTCTCCAGCCTGTTCAGAATGACGTCTCCATCAACAACCTGCAGACGCTAAAACTAAAAGACTTCTACGGCATTTTCATCATCTATTTTGCAGGTCTCTCTCTTTCTCTCTCTATCTACACACACACACACATATATATATACACACATACATACATACAAATAGATATATATATGTAAATATATAGTGAAATAATGAGGTCACTTGATGTATAATCCAAAGAACCTAGTCCTTTTGTCAAAACGGATAAGCATTATAGTGTGCTCAATAGCAACACTAAGGTGATCAATCGTCAGTTCAAAGATATTTGGATCCTTTTTAGCAGAACACACACCCCAATAAGATGAAGATTTCTGTAAAGATATAAAATTCAAGAATGGTCATTTGCGAGTCCTTATAAAGAAGTTAGATTATCCATCATTCCATTCAAGAACTAAAAATGAGCAGTTCACCAGCATTTTTATAGAAAATGTGGGCTAATGTCACTCAGAATTTCCTTAGAATAAATGTAAACATTACTAAAGTGAAACCATTTAACAAAGTTTATTATCATATCTTCCCAGTAGGTATGGCTATCTCAAGTCTTATCTGCTGCAATTCGGCTAAGGAGCGCTGTCGGGTTTTTGGTCCCAAAGGGGGGGGAACAGGAAAGGTTTTAAGGCCCGGAAAAAAACAGGGAAAAAATTTTGCTCACTCGGGCCCCAAGGGGAAAAAAACCCCTTTCCCCGGGCCCCCCCTTTCCCCTTTGTAAAGGGGTTAACGCTGGGTTTCGGGGGGTAACCCATTTTTTTTTTTTTTTTTTTTTTTTTTTTTTTTTTTTTTTTTTTTTTTTTTTTTTTTTTTTTTTTTTTTTTTTTTTTTTTTTTTTTTTTTTTTTTTTTTTTTTTTTTTTTTTTTTTTTTTTTTTTTTTTTTTTTTAAAACCTGAGGTGGTTACTTTTGGGTTCCCTTGCCCTTTTGGAAGGTCGGGGGGGCCTTTTTTGGCGGGAAAATTTTCCCTTCTTATTCCAAACTTGGCGGGGTGTGTTTTACAATAAACCTTTTGATTGCCCCCTTTTATTTTTAAATTTTTTGTTTAAACCTATAATTTTTTCTTAAAAATTGCAAAACCAAAAAGTTTTGCCAGGCCCCATTTTTTTTTGGTTTCCCCTTCCCCCTTTTTTTTGGGGTTTTGTTTGTGTTGGGTTTGCCCTTTTTTGTTTTTTTGTTTTTTTTTTCCCGTAATTTAAAGGGATTTAATGGTTTTCCCCCAACTAAAGGCAAAAAAATTTTAAAACCATTTGGTGGAATTTTGGCTTTTCCCCTTTTCTTAACATTTAAAAATATGAAAAGTTTTCCCGTTTTAAATTTGGGAACTAAAAAAATTTGCCGGGAAATAAAAAATGGGGTGAATTTATGGCGCGCCCGGGTGTTACCCTTTTTCTAAAAATTGGGTAAATTTGAATTAACCCGGAAAAAAATTTTCCTTGGGGAATGGAAAAAGGGGAAAATCCCTTAAAACTGTCCAAATAATGAATTTTTTGGTGGGTTTTTTTATTTGCTTTTCGTGGTTTATTCCTTTCCAATATCTCCCGAAAGCCCCCGGGGGACCTCCATGCCCAACCATCTAGGGGGTTTTGGGGTTGGGGATTTGGGGGGTTTCCGTAAAAACCAAAGGAAAATTTTTTATATTTTTTAAACCCCGGGGGGTCCCAAATATTCCCCCGGTCATCCACGGGGATTTTTTTCCAAGGAATGGGAAAATTTTAATAATTTGGAAGGAAATTTAAAATTTGGGAATTTTATAAAATCATATTCAAAACCTAAGGAAGGTTGAAGAATCATGGGGTTTGATTCCTTAATAAAGGTTTTAACTTATAAAATGGTAAACCCCTTTTTAAATTTCGGGCACCTTCAGCCCCTTTTGGGGGCAAAAAATTTTAAATTTCGGTTCGATTCCCCTGATCCCTTGGGGGGTTAAAGCCCCCTTTTATCTCCAACCTTGGGTTTTTGGCAGGGATAGAGCAAAAGGGTTTTGTATTTATCCAAAATTTTAATGGTTTTAAATTATAAATTTAAGGGTTACTTATTAATTTTAAAAACCAAAATTTGTGCCCCGGGGCATTTGTTTTTCCTTCTTTGGGGGGGGTTTTTGTTTTTTTTTATTGGGTTTTGGGGTTTTTTTTTTGGGTTTGGGGGTTGTGGGGTTTTTGGGGTCGTTTAAGGAAAGGTTTGGACCCCCTTGGAGAAGGTTAAAAAATTATTTACCTTTTAACGAAAATTGCCTTTTTCCCAAAATTTTACCCCCCCTTTTAAATTCCATTTTTGGCATTTTTATTGGGAAAAAAACCCCCCTTTAAAACCCCAAAATTTAGATGAGCCCGGTTATAAATTATTACAAAAAGGGGAAAATTGGAAACCTTTTTTCCCGTTGGGGGAAAAGGACCCACCAACCCTGCAACCAAATTAAAAGGGAATTTTTAGGGCATTTTCATATTATTTTCACCCGCTTTCCCCCTTTTTCCCCTCTATCTTAACAAACACAACCATAAAAATTTTCAAACATTCCCAATAATACATAAAAAAAAATTTTGTTATAAGGGTAAATAAAAAGTGAAAAATTTTTTTGGGGTTCATTTGAATCAAAATTCCAAAGAACCAAAAGGCCTTTTGCAAACGGTTTTAAGCTTAAAAGGGGGTCAAATTAGACACAAAGGGAAAACCCCCCGTTCAAAATTTAATTTGGAAATTCCCTTTTTTTTCCCGAACCACCACCCAAAATAACAAAAATAAAAATTTTGTTAAAAAAAAAATTAAAAGGAAATGGTCCCATTTGCATCCTTTATAAAGAAAGTTGATTATAACATTCCCTTTCCAAAAAAAAGGGAGGTTTTCCCACTTTTTTGAAAAATTCCAATTTGTACTCGGGGAATTTTCCCTTTAAGGAAATTAAAGGGGAAAATTACAAATTTAAACCAATTTAACAAATTTAATACCCCATAATTTTAAGGTTTCCCACAAATCCCCCCAAAAAGGAAGGGATCTCAATTTACCTGCCCGGGGAGTTTGCCTGGGGGAAAAGTTTCCCCACCTCCAAAAGCCCCCAACCCTCCGCTAAAAAAAACCAGGCCCCTTTTTTGCGGGCCCTTTTTTCCCTTATCACACCACAAAAAATTTTCCTTCTATTTTGGAATATATTGAATTAATAAAATAAACATTGAGAATAAAGAAAAACCCCAACAAATGTTTAGTGTTTGAAATGGTATAACCCATTTTTGGCCCTTTTTACGGCCAAATAAAAAAATTCAAAATTTAAAAATTAAAATTTAACTTTAAAAAAGTGGGGTTTACCCTCAGTTCCCGAACAAAAAGGGCTTAACCGTTTTTTAAAATAAAAAAGGGGGGATTTCAGTTTCTTAGTTTCCAACAAATGAAAACCCTTTAAAACAAATTATTTATATTTTAAGTTAAAAATTTTAAAATATTTTTAATTTATATTGGTACCAAACCACCACCAACCAACCCCCCTAACCATTTTAATTAATATAGGAATTATAAAAAATTTCTAATAATATTTTTATAAATAACACAAAATAAAGGAAAAAAAAAATTATTAATTTCATATTTATTTCCTATATAAAAATCCCCATTTTAATAATAATAATTTAAAAATATTTATTATAAAAATTTAAACAAAGTAAAACCCCTTTTTCATTTATCCCCTAAAAATTTTAAAATTTTCTCTATTATATATATATATATATATATATAAATATAAAAATATATAAATGTAAAAACAAAAAAAAAAAAAATATAAAATTTTAAATTATATTTTAAATATTTTAATATATAATATCTGATTTATAAAATTATATAAAATTATATATATATATATAAAATTATATATATATATAAATATATAATATAATTATATATATTATATATATATATTATATTATTTATTATATATATTTATATAGTATTTAAAAAAAATTTTAAAAATATTAAATATTATTTTTTTTAATTTATAATTTTTTAAATAATTTAATTATTATATTAAAAAAGGGATTATTTTTAAAAATTATTTATTATTACTTTTGTTTATTGTTATTTTTATATTATTATTTTTAATTATTATTTTTAATTAATTTTTTTTATACTATTTTAAAAATTTTATTATATTATATTATTATAAATTATAGATTTAATATATTGAAGCACACCCCAAAAAAGGAAAAACCAAACCCCCAAAACAAACCCCAACAACAAAACACAAAACCCAAAACAAATTTTACATAAAAGGTTATATTATTATTTTTTTACTATGTTTTATTTTATTTTTATATATATTATTTTTATTTTTATTTTTATTTTTTTAGTATATATATTTTATTATAATTTTTTTATAAATATCAACCCATACGGGGGTTCATTCCCCAATTAAAAAAAAAAACAAAAAAAAAAAAAAAACAAAAAAAAAAAAAAAAAAAAAAAAATAATAAAAAGTGTGTAATTAAAAATATTACATATGTATAATATATATTATATATATTTATTAATATATATAAAATTTTAGATTTTATAATTATAATATATAAAATATAAAACAACATATTTCCTAAAAGGAAATTTATTTTTCATATATAAAAAATTTAAATATATATTTTAAAAAAATTATTAATATTAAAAAGTTTTAAAATATTGAATATAAAATAATATCTTTAAATAAAAATTTTTCTTTTATTTTTATATATATATATAACAATATATAGATATATATATATATATTTTAATATTATATATAATAAAAATTATATTATATATATATATAAAAATTATATTTTTTAAAACAAAAAGGGGGGAAAATTATAAATTTAAAAGAAATAATAGAAAAATTTTAAATATTTTTAAAATTTATATATATATATAAAATATATATATTATATATATACATACACACACACACACACAAAACACACCACCACACACACAACACCCCAACACACCCACATATATAAAAATTCTTTTCTATATATATATTATATAATATTATATATTTAAAAATATATATAATTATATAATAATATATTATATATATATATATATTTATATATATAAAATAATAATACATATATTATATTATATATATATAGTTATATATATAAAATTATAATTTATATATATATTATAAATTAATACATATACAAAAACAGGAAAATTCCCTTTAATAAGCACAGCCCCCAAAATTTTTTTAAAAATTATTGCAGAAGGAAATGAATTAAAGTTAAGAGAAGAAATTGCGACACAAGCGGGTTTTTTTCCCGGGGGAAAAAGGTCCCAAAAAAACCCAGATTTAAACTAAAATTTGACATACAAAAAAAACAGAAAATCAGAAAGCCCATACTTTTTTTCATCGTTTTTGGGAAAGTTTTGATATTTTTATCCGATACCCTTTGGAAATAACATAACGATATGAATTTCCCAAAAAACACATACCCAAACCTAATAAAAGCCAGTAAAACCCCAAACCCCCAAAGCAACTGTAAAACCACTTAGGGGTTTTAACGAAGGGTTTCAAGCCCAAAAAGGATTGCGACGGGTTGCATTCGGGTCTCCGCACTTCTTTAACATATATTCTAAAACCAATTTGGAGGTGCTCTGGAGAAGTTTAAAGGAACTGGGAGGGTTAGGTTTAAAAAATTTCCCAAATTTTTGGTACGCCATGATATATTTTTAAAATTGCCAGCGTACACTGACTACAAAAACTACAGATAAATTTGGGAAAGCAAGCAAAAAGGGTGGCTTTTTTCTTAATGCCAAGAAAACAAAGATCATAAAGATTCAAAAAACCGGGCAATAAAAAAAAAAAAGGGTAAACATGTTACAACCCATGGAATAAATTTTTGGAAAAATGTGAAAAGGGGTTCATTATCTTGGAGCTGTTTTTTTTTAAATACAAATTGGATGATTCCCCCGGAGTTTTAAAAAGAAAAATTTCCCCTTCCCAAAAAAACCCACATTTGCTTAGTCCCACTGGAAAGACCAAAAAGCATTCCTAGGGAAACCAAAGCTGGGGTTTTTAACTCATTATTTTTTCCCAATTGCATTTTTGGGTTCTGAGGTTGGGTGCGGGAAAAAGATAACAAGAAAAAATCAATATTTTTTAAATTTGGGGGTTACAGACGAGAAACTCCCTATTAAGGGGACAGAGAAAAAACGAATGATAAAGGTTGAGAAAAAAATTTGTAAAAAACCGGTGTTGGACATCTTGAACCAAAAGGAAATTAAAGTTTTTTTGGTAATGTGTTTGAAATAAAAGTTTTGAGAAAAACTTGCTGAAAGGGTGGTGATAGGAAACAGAGGAAGAGGCAAGACAGAGGAAAACATCAAAGAATTTGCGCTTTTCGAGGGTACAATGGAAAAAAAAAGCCCCAAGATCAGTTGAGTAGCGAATGATGGTGGGGGAGGCCCACGGTTTCCCCTCAAACATGAGCATACCGTTATTGATGATAAATGAAATCTATCTACCCTTAATCTATTATCTCTATCTTCCCTTTAATATATGATTTCTATTTATATATTAATATATATATAATAAAATATATTATAATATATATAATATATTATATAATATATGAAGATCGGCTAAAAAAGGTAAAATAAAATGCACTTAAATCATAGGAGTTTTTGCCGTGTTTAGATTTCTATAGTGTTTCAGACATCAGAGAAAAAGGGAAACAGAGTACATCAGTAAAACTTTTTGAAGTGGAAGGGGGGAAAGGGCCCTGTTATAAAGGAAAAAAGTAGATGGACCAAGAAATAAAGGAAAGAATACAGTATGCACTTCATAAAATGAAAAGGTAAGGCTACAGGACCGGGAAAATGCAATAGGGGGGGTTTAAAAGAACTGGGGGGGGTTTTGGATTTTCCAAAAAGAAACTGAAATTGCAAAAAATCTAAAACCCGGGTTTCTCTTTCCCAAATTTGACCTCAAAAAATTTTGTTTTCCCAAGCGTTTTCCCAAGAACCTGGAGCAATTGAATGTGAACTCCACGGGCCAAAAATTTTAAATGAACAAAATTACAAAATTGATCCTGAACTTTTTGGCTAAAGAAAATGAGACCAAAAAAGGGGAAGAAATATCCCCAAGAACGAATGCATACATGAGGGGAAAAAGGGACTCGGAATCCCAATATTTTTTTGGGGAATGTTGGGAAAAAGCGATAGAAGTTTAGACGACATCCCTATTTTTCATTGACTATAGAAAAAGCATTTGTAATGAAAAACGGAAATTTTTAAAGTTGGAAGCATTGATATTGGGGGGAAAGGGGACTTACAACTGTTTTGGGAAACGTATTTTGGGGAAACAGGTGCTGCCATCAGAATAGACGGAGAAATAATGAGTGGGGCATCGTCAAAAGAGGTGTAAACAAGGGTGGATTATCACCACTCTGTTTAAATTATACCGTGAAAATTATTTTAAAGGAGAAATTTAAGAACATGCCAAAGGGGTGGGAAAATTGGGGGGATCAAAATTTAAAAACTTTTAGATATGCAGATGACCCCTGTACATGCAGAAAAAGAAAAAGATCTTCAAAATTATTGAAAAAGGTTGTAACCGAAAGTGAGAAGAAAGGTCTTTTAGATAAACAAACAAGAAACCCGGAAATGCATGGTGATATAAAAAAAGAATATAAAACCCAAAAAGCTCTTTGGGAAAATTTAAAGGTGAAGAAAAAAGAATGTTGAGAAAATTTACATATTTGGGGGAGTTTTATAACCTCGTTTTGGGAAAAAGTGTACCCGAAATAAAGAAAAGAATTGGGATGGCAAAAGAAATCTTAAAAAGAGAGTGCGTCTTTTTAAAAACAGAAAAATTAAGGTTTAAAAAACCCCCGTTAAGTGTTAGAATGTTAAAGTTTTTTCGTTTTTCTTTTGGGTTTTGATGCTTGGACATTTAATGAAAAATAAAAGAAAAAAAAGATTAAAAAAACAGTGGAAAAGTGGTTCCTCAGAAAAATGCTCGGATTTTATGGAAAAAAAGAGTTTAATGAAAAAGTTTTAAAAAGGGGAGGGGTTAAAAAAAATTAAAGAAAGTTTTCAAAAAAAAAGAAATGTAATTTTTTTAGGACCGGAAAGAGGGTGTAAGGTTGGGGAAAAAAAAATTGGGAAAAAGGAAAAATAGAAGGGAAAAAAAGGCAGGGGGAGGCAAAAGGGGAAAAAATTCATCACCACTTGGGAAAAAAAAATCTCAATAGGGGCAGAAGTGATTTAGAACTGAAAAATTGTCAACAGAAAAGAAAAGGATGGAAAAAAAAGATCGCCAAAAGCCCTGAAAGGCCCAAAGGGACTTGAAGGGAAAAAGAATTTGTTTTTAAAATACCCCAAAGTCCATGATTGTAAAATTTTACATGAACCAGGGGTTATCATTATTATTTTTTTATTATTATTTTATTATTTTTTATTAATTACTTTGTTTTTACTGTTGTTTTTTATATTCTTTTTTCTTCTTATTTTATTATTTTTTATTGTTATTACTATCCTTATTATTATAATTTTTTATTATTTTATTATTTTTTTTTTTATTTTTATTTTTATTTTTATTATTATTATTATTATTTTTTTTATTATTATTATTATTTTATTTTTTCCCTCATTATGGGTTTTATTTATTATTTAAAAATTTTTTTATTATTTTTTATTTTATTATTATTATAATATTATTTTGTTTTATAATTTTCATTAAAATTTTTATTATTTTTATCATGTTTAAAGTTATTAAAATTTTATTTTAAAAAGTTTAAAACTTTACTCCTTTCTAATCATTTTTAATTTATTTTCATTATCGTTATTATTCCTTTTAAATTTTATTTATTTATTATAATTTTCATATACCCATTTTTAATATTATATTTTATTAATTTTTCATTATTTTTTATTAATTACCTTTTTTGTTTTTATGTTTTTTATTTTTTATCATTAAAATTTTCAAAAGTATATAAATTGAATATTTTTGTATATATTATTATATTTTTATTTTTAAAGAACTGGGGAAAAATCGAAAAAAAATTAAATTTTTTAATTAATTTAAAAATATAAACAAAATGAGTTTTTATGTTTTCCTTTTGGGTTAAAAAGGAAAGGGGAAATTTTTTTAACTGCTTTTTTTGTTGGTTTTGGGGGTTTGGTGGGGTTGTGTGTTTGCCTTTGCGGTTTATTGTGAGGGGCGTGTGCGTTTTGCGTGCGTGGTGTGTGTGGTGTGTGTGGGGGTGTGTGTTTGTTTGGGTGTGTGTGTGTGGTGTGGTGTGGTGGCGTGGGGTGTGTGTGTGTGTGGGGTGTGTGTTTTGTGTGTGTGGTGTGTGTGTTTTTGGGGTGGGGTGGTTTTGTGTGTGTGTGGTTTTTTGTTGGGGGTTTTTTTGTTTTTTTTGGTTTTTTGGGTTAAAAGTTAAAATTGGGAAAAAAATTCCATTTTAATTTTTTTTTCCCCCTTTTTAAAATCAGTTTTTTTTAAAATTTATTAAAATTTTTAAAGTCGAACAGAAAACTAATTTAAAAATTTAAAAAGATTTTTTTATCCTATAGACTGTACCAAAACACCCGACAAAACCCAAAACCCCAAAGCAGAAACAAAGTACATACCCCCCACAGCCCCGATAAACCCCCAAACCCAAAAAACAAACAAAACGCCCCACGAAAAGCACACGAAAGGGACTGGGGGTCTCTTCCTCCTCCAATTCAATCTGAAAAAAGAGACTAAAATAGGGAAAAAAGTTTTCCTCTGAAAAAATGTTAAAAATTTTGGGGCCAAAAAAACCATGAGCCGTGAGAGGGTTTGCCCTCAGCTATGGGGGAAAAAAAACCCTAAAAAAGGGGGAAAAAACAGGAGAGAATAATTTAGTGAAAAACCCCCGAGCACCCAGGGGAAAAACCCCCAATTTTGAAGGAGGCCCAAAAAAAACATCTGAAAAAACCCCCCCGGAAACCAAAGAGGGGGGGAAAATGAGGGGTAAGAAGGGGAGGGGTTTATAAGGGGGGAAAATTTAACCCTGAGGGGGGAAAAAGAGCTAAGAAGGGGGATCTTAGGGGGGAAAAGGAGAAATGGGGGGAATAGAGCCCTGAGGGGGAAAATGAGCTAAAAGGGGTGGTCAATTTAGGGGGGAAAATGAGCCTGAGGGGGGAAAATGAGCTAAAAGGGGATGAGTCCCCGAGGGGGGGAAAATTAGCCGAGGGGGGATATGAGCTAAGAAGGAGTTTTTTGCCGAGGGGGGGGGTTTCCCAGCATGAGGGGGGAAATAGCCCTGGGGGGAATTGACCAAAAGGGGGGGAAAATGAGCCATTTAGGGGGGGTATGAGCATGAGGGGGGGGGAAAATGAGCAAGAAGGGGATGAGTCCCTGAGGGGGGGAAAATGAGCCTGAGGGGGGAATTGGCTAAAGGGGATGAGCCATGAGGGGGGAATTGGCCCCTGAGGGGGGAAAAATGACCTGAGGGGGGAAAATGAGCCATGAGGGGGAATATGAGCTAAGAAGGGGATGAGTTATGAGGGGGGAATATGAGCCATGAGGGGGGAATATGAGCCATGAGGGGGGAATATGACCATTGGGGGGGAATTTTGGGGCCTGAGGGGGGGAAAATGCCATGAGGGGGGGGGAAAATGAAACCATGAGGGGGGGAAAATGAGTAAGAAGGGGGGGTCATGAGGGGGGTATGACCATGAGGGGGGGGGGTAGAAACCCTGAGGGGGGGAATATGAGCCCGGGGGGGAATTGAGCCATGAGGGGGGAATAAAGAGTAAGAAAAAGGGGTTTTCCTGGGGGGGGAAAAGGGGCCATGAGGGGGAATTTAAACCCTGGGGGGGAATAGAGCCCAAGAAGGGGGAGTCATGAGGGGGGAATATGAGCCTGGGGGGGGATATGGCCCCTGAGGGGGGGAAAATGAGCCATTAGGGGGGGGAAAAGAGCCATGAGGGGGGAATATGGCCTTTAGGGGGAATATGAAAAATGAGGGGGGGATATGAGCCATAGGGGGGGGGTATAGGGCCAAAGGGGGGAATATGGAAACCTGGGGGGGGGAATATGAGCCATTAGGGGGGGAAAATGAGCCATGGGGGGGGGAATTTTGGGGCCATGAGGGGGGATATGGGGCTAAAAAGGGGATGAGTTTTGAGGGGGAAAAAGCCATAGGGGGGGTATGGCCTGAGGGGGGGAAAATGGCTAAAAAGGGGGTGAGTCATGGGGGGGGGGAAAATTTAGCTAAGAAGGGGATGAGTCTGAGGGAGAATAGAAATAAAAGGGGGGTGAGTCCCGGGGGGAATATTTAGCCATGAGGGGGGGGTATGAGCTAAAAGGGAGGGGGTTCCCTGAGGGGGAATATTTAGCCAATTGGAAAAAGGGGGAAAAATGAGCCCCTGAGGGGGGGTATGAAACTAAGAAGGGGGTGAGTCATGAGTGGGAAAATTTAGGCCCATGGGGGAATATGAGCCATGAGGGGGAATAAGCCTGAGGGGGGAAAATGAGCTAAAAGGGGTGGGGTCATTAAGGGGGGAATTTTGAGCTAAGAAGGAAGAGTCAGAGGGGAATATGGCCATGAGGGGGAATATGGTTAAAAAGGGGGTGAGTCATGAGGGGGAATATGAGCCATGAGGGGGAATATGAGCCATGAGGGGGGAAAATGGCTAAGAAGGGGAAAGAGTCCTGAGGGGGGGAATATGAGCCTGAGGGGGGGGAAAATTAAACCATGAGGGGGGGTATGAGCCTGAGGGGGAAAATGAGCTAAAAAGGGGGTGGGGTTTTATGAGGGGGGAATAGACTAAGAAGGGGAAAGATCATGGGGGGGAAAATGAGCCATGAGGGGGGAAAATTAGCTAAGAAGGGATGAGTCCCTGGGGGGAAAATGGGCCCTTTAGGGGGGAAAATGAGGGTAAGAAAGGGGGTGAGGGCATGGGGTGGAATATGAGCTAAGAAGGGGGGGTATGGGTGGGAAAAGGCTAAGAAAGGGGGGGTTTATGAGGGGGGGGAAAAATGAAGGGAAAGAGGGGGAATATTTTCTAAAGGGGGGGGAGGGGTCATGAGGGGGGAAAATGACCATGAGGGGGGGGGAAAATGGCCTTTAGGGGGGAATATTTAGGGCCCTGGGGTAATATGAGATAAGAAGGGGATGAGTCATGAGGGGGGAATATGAGCTAAGGGAAAGGGGGTGAGTATGAGGGGGAATATGAGCCATGGAGGGGGAAAAATGAGCTAAGAAGGGGATGAGTCATGAGGGGGGAATATGAGCCATGAGGGGGAAATTTAGCTAAGAAGGGGATGAAAACCATGAGGGGGAATATGAGCTAAGAAAAGGGGGTGAGTCATGAGGGGGGAAAATGAAACCATGAGGGGGAATATGAGCAAGAAGGGGATGAGTCATGAGGGGAATGTGAGCCATGAGGGGAATTGAGCCGAGGGGGGGGAAAATGAGCTAAGAAGGGGATGGGGTCATGAGGGGGAATATGGGAGGGCCCTGAGGGGAAATTAGCCATGAGGGGGAAAATGAGCTAAGAAGGGGGTGAGTCATGAGGGGAATATGAGCCATGAGGGGGGAAAATGAGCTAAGAAGGGGATGAGTCATGAGGGGGGAAAATGAGCCCTAGGGGGGAATATGAGCTAAAAAAGGGGATGAGTCATGAGGGGGGAAAATGAGCATGAGGGGGAATAGAGCTAAGAAGGGGATGAGCATGAGGGGGGTATGAGTAGAAGGGAGTCATGAGGGGGAACATGAGCCATGAGGGGGGAAAATGAGCCATGGGGGAATATGAAACTAAGAAGGGATGAGTCCCTGGGGGGAATATGAGCAAGAAGGGGATGAGTCATGAGGGAGAATATGAGTAAGAAGGGGATGAGCATGAGGGGGAATATGAGCTAAGAAGGGGATGAGTCATGAGGGGGGAAAATGAGCTAAGAAGGGGATGAGTCATGAGGGGGAATATGAGCTAAGAAGGGGATGAGTCACGAGGGGGAATATGAGCCATGAGGGGGAATATGAGCTAAGAAGGGGATGAGTATGAGGGGGATATGAGCCTGAGGGGGAATATGAGCTAAGAAGGGGATGAGTCATGAGGGGGAACATGAGCCATGAGGGGAATATGAGCCAGAGGGGGATATGAGTAAGAAGGGGATGAGTCATGAGGGGGATATGACTAAGAAAGGGGATGAGTCATGAGGGGAATATGAGCCATGAGGGGGAATATGAGCTAAGAAGGGGATGATCATGAGGGGGAATATGAGCCATGAGGGGATAGAGTAAGAAGGGATGAGTCATGAGGGGGAATTGACCATGAGGGGGGAAAAGAGCCATGAGGGGGAATATGAGCTAAGAAGGGATTGAGTCATGAGGGGAATATACCATGGGGGGGAATATGAGCCTGAGGGGGAATATGAGCCATGGGGGGAATATGAGCCCAAAAAGGGATGATCACGAGGGGGAATATGAGCTAAGAAGGGGATGAGTCATGAGGGGGAATATACCATGAGGGGAATAGAGCTAAGAAGGGGGTGAGTCATGAGGGGGAAAAAGAGCCCAAAGGGGGAAAATTTGGGCATGAGGGGGGAAAATGAGCTAAGAAGGGGAGAGTCTGAGGGGGGAATAGAGCCCTGAGGGGAAAATGAAATAAGAAGGGGGTGAGTCAAGGGGGGATATAGCCATGAGGGGGAAATGAGCAAAAAGGGGGTGGTCATGAGGGGGAATATGAGTAAAAAGGGGATGAGTCATGAGGGGGGAAAATGGGCCCTGAGGGGGAATATGAGCCCGAGGGGGAATATGAGCAAGAAGGGGGGTGATCAGAGGGGGAATATGACCCTGAGGGGGAATATGAGCTAAGAAGGGAGATCATGAGGGGGAATATGGGTAAAAAGGGGGGATCATGAGGGGGGAAAATGAGCCCTGAGGGGAATAGAGCTAAGAAAAGGGGTGAGTCATGAGGGGGGAAAATGAGCAAGAAGGGGTGAGTCATGAGGGGGAAAATAGCCCCTGAGGGGGGAAAAGATAAGAAGGGGATGAGTCATGAGGGGGGAAAAGAACCCGAGGGGGGAATATGAGCCATGAGGGGGAATATGAACCATGAGGGGGGAATATGAGCCATGAGGGGGGGGAAAAGAGCCCTGAGGGGGGGAATATGAGCCATGAGGGGGAATATGAGCCATGAGGGGGGAATATGAGCTAAGACGGGGTTTGAGCCATGAGGGGGTGATATGAGCCACGAGAGGTGAATATGACTCGTGAGGAGCAAAATATGAGCCATGAGGGAGAGGAGCCGGGATGTGCGTGAGGCTCGCCCTGTCCGTGACCGCGCCAGCCGGGCGGCCGACGCGGTCACGGAAGCGCAGTGCAGATCGGCCTTTGTGCGCCGCTCTCGGGAGACGCGCTCGTATCAGGACGCGGGTAGGAGCTGATTGGGGTACAACACACACACACCACCAGTGGGGTGGATACATACATAATAAATTTTATAAAATAATATATTATAAAATTTTTTTTTTTAAAAATAGATTAAAAATTTTTTTTAATTTAAAAAAATTAATTTGTTACCCCCCACGGGGTTTTGGGGGTTCACACAGCGACCTAGCCCTCCGTCCCTCCCCGAAAGGGGGCCCAAAGGCCATTCACTGGCTCCCTACCCCCCTGGCCCCCCCGGCCCCCCCCCTTTGGCCTTTTCCCCCCCGGAAACCCCCCGGGGGGCCCCCCCCCCCCCCCCCCGGCCCAATTTCCCCCCGGCCCCCCCTTTTTTCCCCCCCCATGGCCAATTTTTTTTTTTTGCCCCCCCTTTTTAACCCCCCATCATTTTTTCAACCCCCTCGGTTTTTTTTTTTGGCCCCCCCATATTTTTTACCAACCCCCCCTGGAAATTTT
>NC_051397.1:16420628-16431585 GCF_015228065.2 Penaeus monodon
TGCGTTTATTTGAATTTAGTTTTGAGAAAAAAAAACAAATTTTTTTGGTTTTCGTAAACTAAAATGCAGTTCATCATTGTTGTAATGGATGGAAGTTTAGTATAGAGTTCAAACTCTCTTATAATGCCATGTGCGTTACTCTCAGTAACATTTTGACGACATATGTGAGGGGAAAATTATTTACTTATTTATTTATTTATTTTTTATTTTTTGTTACACGCCACTCCTCATAAAGTCGCGTGCCATTCTTGAAAACACCCGTAGGTGCATAAACTGACATTGCACTCGGCGCAGTAGCTTCTCCTGTCCCATTTTATAGCCTTGGGATTATATTGAAGTTTATGCTTTTGAACCCCGAACACAATGTTTTGCGTGTTCGAAAAGCTAAAATTCATTCTCATCACTTGTTGTAATGGATGGAAGTTTTAGTATAGAGTTCAAACTCTCTTATAATGCCATGTGCATTACTCTCAGTTAAATATTTGACCACATATTGTGAGGGGAAATCAGAGATTTTATAAAAAGAAGATATTATTTATTTATCATACACACCATTCAGAAAGTGGTGTGCCACTCCTCGAAGCCGCCGTAGGTCCACAGTCCCACGTTGCACTCTGTGCAGTAGCTCCTGCTGCTCTTCCTGCACCCATGCTGTGAACAAACAAGGATAAGTCCGATATGCGAGGCTTAGCCTCGCGCGGGCTATGCCCATGAGGGGAGCCCGGCCTGTGTTGACTAATGCCGACTCGCTCACGTGTGTCAGCTGGTGTTGACTCGACTGAACCTAGTCCTTACCCGCCGTGGTGCCCAGTCACAGCAGTAACCTCCAGGCGACAGTTGCAACTTCTCGCGCCTGGGCGGGTACGAACCGACCGACCCCTTGGATGAGAGGCTGACACGTTACCACTGTACTAACCTGGAGGCTTGCGAGCAAACCTTACACCTCCTTCTCCTCTTACCTGGTAACTTCACATTGTAGCAGCACGACCCCACAACCTGAAGTTCAGCATAATAATCCCAGGTTGGGTCACGCCAAGCCCATCACCTTGTCCACGCTCATTGGACTCGTTCCCTGCGTGCTTACACAGCACCCATGTTGTTATAGCTGTAGAATTCGAACCGAGATTAGCATTCCCCGATCCTCCAGCAGCAACACAAGGACTGCCCAGTCCTTAGCTGACTGGGGAGCCTGCCGGCTCTCCCGTTGATCTCCGACTTCACCTTCAGCACCCAGCCATACCTATGGGCACTCAAACCCACAACAAACACTCCTCAAAGAAGAAAAGACAACAGTACATGATAGTAGATGCACACTCATCCATTACTATAAATCTTTACATGACCTCATGACGTAACTAGTAGTTACGTGTAAAAAAATAATAGTAGTCGAAATCATCTTGAAACTATCCATGTACACATAACAGATGTTCCCGAGGTCCGTTACATTACGTCTCACGGGTGACACACCCGGCAGACGGGCCGGAAGAACAGCATCACACATATGAGACACCTGGAAATGAGTCCTTTTTCGGGCGTCACACATGTGTGTCACCCGTCGTTAGTGGGTTAATACAATACATTATACATTTGGAGATAGTCAATGTACAGGTAAACTCAAGTGGCGGGAGGCAGGCTAGATTACGTAATAGGAAGGGATCTGGTGCATGGAAATGTCAGGAGCATGCTTATAACAGAGTTAATCAGTGACCACTTTGTAATAGTACCGAGATACACTGTTGATAATAATCAATCTGCTAAAACAAATAGGCTTAAAATTTATATTCCTCATTACCTTAAGCATCACTTTAAATCACGTATTTATGACTGGTATAACGATTGCACAGTCATGAGTGTTGTGGCACTGATTACTACAACTGGATCTGTCCAAAGAAAACCTTAAAGAGCAACAACTCACAACATTCCAGACAACCTAAGTGGGTCCCGTTATTAATGGAACAAAAGTTCAGGAGCTTTTTGATATCTTCAAGCAGGACAATACCTGTGACAACATTATTCAGTTTCTTAAGGCTAACAAAAATCTACAGGAATTAAAAACTCATATCAGAAATGAGCCCTGGTGAATATATGTGACAGCACTTGAACTGGCTCGCCCCCTGCTTGCGCCTGACCGTAGGGAATTAATCATCTCAGAAGCGGACGGGACAACCACCTCCTCACTGTCCCATCATGGAGGTGGAGGAGGACATGCTCGGGGCCCCCGCAATGCCAACTACCACCTCGCAACCCTCCACACTATGGGAGGGATTGATTCCACTGAGAATATGGAAATGAATAGTGTGGATTTGACTCCAATGCCGATGATGAGGGATTCCAACTCATTCAGATGGGAAGAAAGAAAGTGGAGACCACATCGAATGACACCAGCAACTTGACTGAGAAAGCCACTGGAGAAAAGACAAAACAAAGCCAACCCATCCCCCCCCCCCAGACAGGTACATTAGAATGCCTTTCCAGAGGACATGTCTACCGTAGATAAAATCGGGTGGATGAGGGAGGTCAGCCAGCTGCCGCCCCTCCAAGAGAAAGACCTGCTAGACATGATGCAGTGGAAAGTACGACGGGAACAATAAAACTGCGTGGCCCTGATAGCTAATGGCACTTTCGCAGGGATTTCTCTACAGAACAAAGACAACTATCAGCCTAAAAGCAAAAAATATGGGGAATTACCAGGTTTCCAAAGGATGTTGCTGAAGAGGAAGCACTGTATCTCCCGGATGTTTTTAAAGCTCGGAGGATTACAGGGAAAGACAGCCCTTAAGTAGGATCATTATTGTATGGAGTGGAGAACAGGCGCCACCTAAAGAGTACTAATTCTTTGGTAGAAGAAGAGCTCCATTCAACCGTGGTGCTCAGAGCTTGTGGTCTGCTACAAGTGCCAGGGTTACGGCCAGTAGCCGAATATTGCAGGAAAGAAACAGTTTGTGTTGTCCCTACAGAAGCTCACCAGACAAAGGATTGCCCTGCAAGAAACAATGAGAAGGATAACGACAACGAAGACACCGCCACCATGGGAAAGGGGGTGCGTTAGGGCGGAGCGCAAGGTGTGACGGGGGCACCGAACTGCCCAAACCCCAGCGTACTCCCCCACCCCTCCCCAACTGTACCCATCGCCCGGGGAGGGCTGCACAGTACAGCCACACCCCACCCAGGACGCACTAACCCTCAGGTTTCCCTAAACTGCCAGGGGACCCCCATCCCAGGAAAAGGCCAAGAGAAACCAATGGTAAAAAAAACATGAAATGAACGGTGAAATAAGAAGCATCAGAAAATTTTTGGGGGGGGAATGAAAAAAAAATTTAAATGGAAAAAAAAGGTCGACAGAGAGGGAAAATATGCTTTTAAGATGTTAGTGATTTTGAAAATACGAGGTCCTGATATTATTATTAGCACAATACCCTCGAGGATTATCTGAAAACGTGACGAATGACATGAAAATAACGCCCATGAGATGCGCAGGAACAGCGAACATCACATCACACAGAAAATGATAAGATACGGATATACGTATAATATCAAAATGAGGAAACACACAGATTTGGGGACAAAACAAGATGCAACAAGATTGTAATGCTGTACAAAAAAGTACAGCTTAAAAACTTCATCAACACAAATTTGACCCAAAAAGTAATCATTTTGGGGTGATGGGAAACAGAAAACAAATTTCTTTTTTTTTCATGAATATACTGGGGCAGCCGTAGAAAATTTAAAGACTTTTTTACTAATCCCTGCAATAATGCTGAAGTTCTCGTTACAAACCCTTTACATCAGCCACTAAAAAAAAAACCCCCTAGAATTTGAGGGGACTACCTATACGAACAAGGGAAAACAGGCTAATAAATTTTGTAGGGCACTTCCCGCTAAGCGGTACAATCTGATGGAAATAATATGAAATTCACTTTACAATTCAAAACACCCTCTGTTTTTTTCCTCTGTACATTCTCCCAAATGTAGAAAGTTTCAAACTGATTCATGCCCAATTTTTCGAATCACAGCACAATTATTGGGAGATTTTAATGCTAGACATTATTCTTTTGGAGATCGGCAAAAAAAAGGCGAGGAGTTCCACATTTTGTGAACAATAATCCCTGTCTGTATATGATACGACAGGGAAACTCATGTGGGGGAGCTGCTAGATTACGTAATAGGAAAGGGTCTTTACAAAAAAAACGTCAAAGCATGTTTGAACACAGCTAATCATGACCACTTTGCAATATACAAGATATCTGTTGAAATATTGAATCGCAAAAACAAATAGTTTAAAATTTTTAAATTTTCCCCTTTCCCTTGAGCACCACTTTCAATCACTATTTGGACGGTTAACGATTACACAATAACGAGCGTTGATAAATTTTTCATGGACTGACGGAGTGGTCACTGTTTACTAAAATACCGGGTTTTCCAAAGAAAATTTAAAGCCAATAACTCGAACCTCCAAAAAACCTAAGGGGTCGGTGACCCTACCTTTTGGGGGAACAAAAGCGATTCAGGCGTTTTGATATTTACAACAGGAAAAACCCCGTGAAACCTTACTCGGTTTTTTAAAGGGGCTAAAAAAAATCTAGGGGAATTTAAACACTGTTTTCAGTCAAAGCTCTGAGGAACCCCCGTACTCCAATTAAAAACAACTGCAACATAAAATCACGCAAGTAAAGGGGGACAAAAAACACCCACCGCGCCCTCTGATACACAAAAACTCCCTGAAAATTATAAAACTCAATGTTCCCAAATTTGTAAAAAAACCAAAAGTCGCTCCTTTTTGGGGGCGACCTTTTTGGATTTTCTAATTGGAAAATTGAGTTTTTTAATTTTTCAGGGATTTTGTGTATCAGGGCGCGCGTGTGGTGATTTGTCACGTCACTTGCGTGATTTTGTTGCATTTTTTTGGAATCTGAGGTACGAGGGTTCCCTCAGAGCTTTGACTGAAATCAGTGTTTAATTCCCGTAGATTTTTGTTAGCCTTAAGAAACCGAGTAAGGTTATCACGGGTATTGTCCTGCTTGTAAATATCAAAACGCTCCTGAACTCGCTTTTGTTCCCCTAATAGTGTAGGGTCCCGACCCCTAGGTTTTTGGAGCGTTCGAGTTTTGGTTTTAAAAGTTTTCTTTGGACAAACCCAGGATTTGTAATCAGTGACCACTCTCGTCGCCCTAAAAAATTTATAAACGCTCGTTATTGTGAAATTTTATCCCAGTCAAAATAGTGATTGAAAGGGGTGTCAAGGAAAAGAGGAATAAAAATTTTAACCTATTTGTTTTTGCGTTTCAATATTATCAACAGATATCTTTTTACTATTGCAAAGTGGCCCTGATTAGCTGTGTTAAATCAGTTTTTGACGTTTTTTTGTAAAAGACCCTTTCCTATTACGAAATTAGCATCCCTCCCGCCACAGAGTTTCCTGTCTTATCATATACAACAGGGATTATTGTTCACAAAAGTGGGAATCCTCCCCTTTTCTTTGCCGATCTCCAATGAAAATGCTAGCTTAAAACTCCCAAATATATTTGCTGTGATTCGAAGTTGGGCAGGAATCATTTGAAACTTTCTACATTTGGGATGATTGTCAAGAGAAAAAAAAAAGAGGCTGTTTCGAATAGTAAATGTGATATTGCATATTATTTCCCTCAACTTGTACCCGCTTTTGCGGTATAGTGTCAGACATGAAATTTTAAGCCGTCGTTCCGGGTTTGTATAGGGTAGTACCCTCTAATTTTAGGGGTGATTTTTTTTTAGGGCTGTGGAAGGCTCTTGAAAAAGGAATTTAGCTTTGCTATGGATATAGTAAAGCAAGTCATTAATTTTACGGCTGACCCCAGTTAAATTTAAGAAAGAAAAGTAATTTTTTTTGTTTCCCATCAACCCAATGATTAGCTGATTGGTCAAAAATTTTTGTTTGAGAAGCTCTTTTGTCTCATACTTCTTTTACAGCTTACATTCTGTGTTGCACGTTTATGTACACCAAATCTGTGGCTTTCCTCAATTTTAATTATAGTTAATCCCTATCTGAATCATTTCTGTGTATTGGTTTTCTCTGTTTTCCGCGCTCATCATCGGCGTTATTTTCACTGTCACTGTCGTCACTGTTTTCAGATAATCCGTCGATGGTATTGTGCGTAATAATAATATCAGAGACCTCGTATTTTCAACATCACTAACATCATTAGAAAGCATATTTCCCTCTCTGTACGATCACTTTTTATTTCCATTAACATTTTTTTTTCAATTCAGCAAAATCTTGCCTGATGCTTCTTATTTCACCGTTCATTTCATGTTTTTTTTACCATTGGTTTCTCCTGTGGCACTGTTTCCTGGGATGGGGAATCCCCCTGGCAGTTTAGGGAATACCTGAGGGTTAGTGACGTCCTGGGTGGGGTGTGGCTGTACTGTGCATCGCCACTCCGCGGTCGATGGGTACAGTTGGGGCAGGGGGTGGGGGAGTACGCATGGCGGTTTGTGGCAGTTACGGTGCCAGGCCGTCACACCTTGCGCTCCGCACCTAACGCACCTCTTCACGATGGTGGCGGTGTCTTCGTTGTCGTTATCCTTCTCATTGTTTCTTGCAGGGCAATCCTTTGTCTGGTGAGCTTCTGTAGGGACAACACAAACTGTTTCTTTCCTGCAATATTCGGCTACTGGCCGTAACCCTGGCACTTGTAGCAGACCACAAGCTCTGAGCACCACGGTTGAATGGAGCTCTTCTTCTACCAAAGAATTAGTACTCTTTAGGTGGCGCCTGTTCTCCACTCCATACAATAATGATCCTACTTAAGGGCTGTCTTTCCCTGTAATCCTCCGAGTTTTAAAAACACCCGGGAGATACAGTGCTTCCTCTTCAGCAACCCCTTTTGGGAAAAACTGGTAATTCCCCATATTTTTTGCTTTTAGGCTGATAGTTGTCTTTGTTCTGTAGAGAAATCCCTGCGAAAGTGCCATTAGCTATCAGGGCCACGCAGTTTTATTGTTCCCGTCGTACTTTCCACTGCATCATGTCTAGCAGGTCTTTCTCTTGGAGGGGCGGCAGCTGGCTGACCTCCCTCATCCACACGATTTTATCTACGGTAGACATGTCCTCTGGAAAGGCATTCTAATGTACCTGTCTGGGGGGGGGGGGATGGGTTGGCTTTGTTTTGTCTTTTCTCCAGTGGCTTTCTCAGTCAAGTTGCTGGTGTCATTCGATGTGGTCTCCACTTTCTTTCTTCCCATCTGAATGAGTTGGAATCCCTCATCATCGGCATTGGAGTCAAATCCACACTATTCATTTCCATATTCTCAGTGGAATCAATCCCTCCCATAGTGTGGAGGGTTGCGGGGTGGTAGTTGGCATTGCGGGGGCCCTGGGCATGTCCTCCTCCACCTCCATGATGGGACAGTGAGGAGGTGGTTGTCCCGTCCGCTTCTGAGATGATTAATTCCCTACGGTCAGGCGCAAGCAGGGGGCGAGCCAGTTCAAGTGCTGTCACATATATTCACCAGGGCTCATTTCTGATATGAGTTTTTAATTCCTGTAGATTTTTGTTAGCCTTAAGAAACTGAATAATGTTGTCACAGGTATTGTCCTGCTTGAAGATATCAAAAAGCTCCTGAACTTTTGTTCCATTAATAACGGGACCCACTTAGGTTGTCTGGAATGTTGTGAGTTGTTGCTCTTTAAGGTTTTCTTTGGACAGATCCAGTTGTAGTAATCAGTGCCACAACACTCATGACTGTGCAATCGTTATACCAGTCATAAATACGTGATTTAAAGTGATGCTTAAGGTAATGAGGAATATAAATTTTAAGCCTATTTGTTTTAGCAGATTGATTATTATCAACAGTGTATCTCGGTACTATTACAAAGTGGTCACTGATTAACTCTGTTATAAGCATGCTCCTGACATTTCCATGCACCAGATCCCTTCCTATTACGAAATCTAGCCTGCCTCCCGCCACTTGAGTTTACCTGTACATTGACTATCTCCCCAAAAGTATAATGTATTGTATTAACCCACTAACGACGGGTGTTTACACATGTGTGACCCCCCAAAAAAGGGCTCATTTCCAGGTGTCCATATGTGTGACGCTGTTCTTCCAGCCCATCTGCCAGGTGTGTCACCCGTGAGACGTAATGTAACGGACCTCGGGAACATCTGTTATGTGTACATGGATAGTTTCAAGATGATTTCGACTACTATTATTTTTTTACATGTAACTACTAGTTACGTCATGAGGTCATGTAAAGATGTTATAGTAGATGGATGAGTGTGCATCTATTATCTTGTACTGGTGTCTTTCTTCTTTGAAGAGTGTTTGTTGTGGGTTTGAGTGCCCATAGGTATGGCTGGGTGCTGAAGGTGAAGTCGGAGATCAACGGGAGAGCCGGCAGGCTCCCCAGTCAGCTAAGGACTGGGCAGTCCTTGTGTTGCTGCTGGAGGATCGGGGAATGCTAATCTCGGTTCGAATTCTACAGCTATAAGTACATGGGCGCTGTGTAAGCGCGCAGGGAACGAGAGGAGGCCGCTGTCCAATGAGCGTGGACAAGGTGATGGGCTTGGCGTAACCCAACCTGGGATTATTATGCTGAACTTCAGGTTGTGGGGTCGTGTTGCTATAATGTGAAATTACCAGGTAAGAAGAGGAGGAGGTGTAAGGTTTGCTTGTAAGCCTCCAGGCTAGTACAGTGGTAACGTGTCAGCCTCTCATCCAAGGGGTCGGTGGTTCGTACCCCGCCCAGGCGCGAGAAGTTGCAACTGTCGCCTGGAGGTTACTGCTGTGACTGGGCACCACGGCGGGTAAGGACTAGGTTCAGTCGAGTCAACACCAGCTGACACACGTGAGCGAGTCGGCATTAGTCAACACAGGCCGGGCTCCCCTCATGGGCATAGCCCGCGCGAGGCTAAGCCTCGCATATCGGACTTATCCTTGTTTGTTCACAGCATGGTGCAGGAAGAGCAGCAGGAGTACTGCACAGAGTGCAACGGGGACTGTGGACCCTACGGCGGCTTCGAGAGTGGCACACCACTTTCTGAATGGTGTGTATGATAAATAAATAATATCTCTTTTTAAAAATCTCTGATTTCCCCTCACAATATGTGGTCAATATTTAACTGAGAGTAAAAGCACATGGCATTATAAGAGAGTTTGAACTCTATACTAAAACTTCCATCCATTACAACAAGTGATGAGAATGAATTTTAGCTTTTCGAACACGCAAAACATTGTGTTCGGGGTTCAAAAGCATAAACTTCAATATAATCCCAAGGCTATAAAATGGGACAGGAGAAGTACTGCGCCGAGTGCAAATGTCAGTTTTTTGCACCTACGGGTGTTTTCAAGAATGGCACGCGACTTTATGAGGAGTGGCGTGTAACAAAAATAAAAAATTAAAAAAAATAAATAGGTAAATAATATCTCTGATTTCCCTCACAATATGGGCGTCAAATATGTTACTGAGAGAAACGCACATGGCATTTAAAAGAGAGTTTGAACTCTATACTAAAACTTCCATCCATTACAACAAGTGATGAGACTGCATTTTAGCTTTACGAACATGCAAAACATTGTGTTTGTTTCTCAAAAGCATAAACTTCAATATAATCGCAATGTGCAATGTGCTAAAACTGGAACTTAAGCTCTGATTTGGTCACCCGCGGTGAGTGGCACGTGGGGGGAACCCGGCCACGGGCAATCGCCGCTAAGTTTGTCACCCGGCAAATAGGGTGTTTTGGCACTATGAAGCCCCTGTTGCGAGTGGTTAAAATCTCCCATGCATATTATGCCGTGATTCTGAAAGTTGGGTAGTGAACTAGTATGAAACTTTCTATACCTCGTACAGAGAGATAAACCCAGAGACTATTCGAATATGTAAATGCTGATATTGCACATCAGACTTCTGCACCAGCTTATGCCTGTGTTATTCCTGTGTTCGTATAGTAGTACCCTCTAAGTCACGTGATGTGGTTTTCATTTTCTTTTTTGTCTGAACAAGTTGGAATCCTTCATCATCAGCATCGTGGTCGGCAGGCGAATTCTTCTTGTACATGTCCCTATGATCAGTGGAATCAATTCCTCCCATAGGGTGGGGGGTTGAGTTGGCATTGTGGGCCCTGAGCATGTCCCCCTCCCTCTCCATGTTGGGACATTGAGGAGATGTCCACTTCTGAGGTGATTAATTTCCTGCGGTCGGGCGGTGCATGGGTGCGAGCGTCAGGTCAAGTGCTGTCAGACATACTCTCACTAGGGCTCACTAACGGTCGTTCGTACAGCACCCTGTTACTCTGACACTATACTTAGTATTCGTAATTATTACTAAACACTGTTTTTTCTACATGCCTTGACCATAATATCTGACACAATTTGGTGAATGTACACCCACACACACACTGGGTATAAAGACAATCCAAGTGGGGGTTTTATCTCAGAAAATCGTCTATGACGCACTGCCTTGGTATTGCTAGGCTTAGAACTGTATATATATATATATATATATATATATATATATATATATATATATATATATATATATATATATATGTATATATATAGATAGATAGATAGATTCTTCTACTGCTCTGTCCTACGACAGGTCCTTTTTGGTATCAATTTTCTCCATGACCCTCTATTCTCTGTTATTTCATTTAACATATGCAGTCTTTTCCACGGGAATGAGGACCTTTTCCTGAGATGTCTGCAATAAATACAAGGGAATGATCAGTCAGCCTTCCCTGACAGTGAGGCACTGTCTTTAGAAGGTTTGCCAGACAAGGCTAAAGAGTCCCCACTAATTATTCTATTATTCATAAAGCTTACTGAGCGAATGTGTGTGTTTTTATATGCATAAAATCCACCACCCACACACACAATAATAAAATAGATATATATAATATATAAATATATATATATATATATATATATATATATAATATATATATGTAGCGCCACCCACACACCCCACACACACACA
>NC_051397.1:16431685-16445143 GCF_015228065.2 Penaeus monodon
ATTCTTTTTTTTAAAACTTTTTTATGTTTTTTAAAAGGGCGGGTTTTTAAATTTCCCGTTTCTAATCACACATTTTTTTTTTTATTTTCCCCCTTTTTCCCCTTTCCCGTTTTTTTTTGTGGTAGACAGTAAGGTGCCGTCAATTTGTTTTTCCATGGGGGAATGGAGCGCCTTTTGGGTATTTTTACAATTTGGGGAACTTGGTTTTTAATGTTCATGGAATTTTTTTGTGTACAGAGGGCGGCGTGTTGTGTTTGTCACGTCTACTTGCGTGTTTTTATGTTCGTTTTTTTTGGGAAATCGAGAGATACGGGGTTCCCTAAAGCTTTGACTGAAATCAGTTTTTAATTCCCGAGATTTTTTGTTACCTTAAGAAACCGGAAAGGGTTATCAGGGGTATTGTCTGCTTGTAAATATAAAAAACCGTCCTGAACTCGCTTTTTTCCCCCAAATAGGGGGGTCCCCCCGACCCCCTTAGGTTGTTTGGGGTTACGAGTTTTTGGGGCTGAAAGTTTTCTTTGGACAAACCCGGGTTATTGTAGTAATCAGTCCAAACTGTCAGCCCTGAAAATTTATCAACGTCGTTATTGTGAAATCGTTTACCATCACAAATACTATTGAAATGGTGTAAAGGTAAAGAGGAAATAAATTTTAACCTTTTTTTTTGCAGTTCATATTATAAAACAGCATATTTGTTACATTGAAAAGGGGTTCACTGATTAGCTGTTTTGAAACATGCTTCTGACGTTTTTTTGTACAAAGTCCCTTCCTATTAGTAATCTAGCATGCTCCCCGCCACATGTTTTTCCCTGTCTGTAATTACAGCCGGATCTATTGTTCACAAAATGTGGGAACTCCTCGCCATTTTCATTGCACGATCTCCAAATAAATAATGTCTAGCTTTTAAAATCCCCCAAAATATATTGTGCTGGATTCTGAAATTTGGGGCGTGAATCAGTTGAAATTTTTTCCATTTTGGGTATGAATTGTACAAAGAAAAAAACAAGGCTGTTCGAATATGTAAATGCGATAGGCATATTTTTCCCAAATCGACTTGTACCAGCTTATGGGGTTTATGTGTCCTGACAAATTTTTTAAGCCTTCGTTCCGGGTTTTGGGATGTGTTAACCTAAATTCTAGGGGTGATTTTTATTTTAGGGGCTGATGTGAAGGGCTCTTGAAAACAGAGAACTTCAGCATTATTGCTAAGGATATAGTAAAGCAAGTCATTTAAAATTCTACGGCTGACACCAGTATATTCAATGAAAAAAAAAAAAATTTTTTTCTTTTTTCCCCTCACACCCAATATTAGCTGTTGGTCAAATTTGTGTTTGAGAAGCTTTTAGTCTGTTTCCTGCGCATCATCATCGGCGTTATTTTCACTGTCACTGTCGTCACTGTTTTCAGATAATCCGTCGATGGTATTGTGCGTAATAATAATATCAGAGACCTCGTATTTTCAACATCACTAACATCATTAGAAAGCATATTTTCCCTCTCTGTACGATCACTTTTTATTTCCATTAACATTTTTTTTTCAATTCAGCAAAATCTTGCCTGATGCTTCTTATTTCACCGTTCATTTCATGTTTTTTTTACCATTGGTTTCTCCGGGGGCCTGTTTTTCCGGGTGGGGAATCCCCCCGGCAGTTTAGGAATACCGAGGGTTTGTACGCTTTGGGTGGGTTTGTGGTGTACTGTGCCCGCCATCCGCGGTCGAGGGTACGTTGTGGAGGGGGGGGGGAGTAGCAGGCGGTTTTGTGGGGTTCGGTGCCGGCCGTCACACCTTTCGCTCCGCCCCAAAGCACCCTTCCCCCGATGGTTGGGGGGTGTCTTTTGGTCGTTATCCTTCCATTGTTTTTTGCAGGGATCCTTTGTTTTGGGGAGCTTTTTAGGGCAACACAAACTTTTCTTTCCCGCAAAATTCGGGTCTGGCCGTACCCTGGGAAAGTAGCAACCACAAGCTCTGAGCACCCGGTTGAAGGGCTCTTCTTCTCCAAGAATTAGTACTCTTTAGGTGGGGCCCCGTTCTCCACTCCTACAATAAAGATCCTACTTAAGGGGTGTCTTTCCCTGAACCTCCGACTTAAAAAAAATTTTCCCGGGAACAGTGCTTCCTCTTCAGAACATCCTTTGGAAAACCGGTAATTCCCCTATTTTTTGCTTTTAGGCTGATAGTTGTCTTTGTTTTGTAGAGAAAACCCCCCGAAAGGCCATACTATCAGGGCCACGTTTTTTTTTTTTCCCGTCGTACTTTCCCACTGCATCAGTCTAGCAGGGTTTTTCTTTTGGGGGGGGGCAGCGGGCTGACCTCCCTCATCCACCCTTTTTTAAATCTACGGAGACATGTCCTCTGGAAAAGGGCTTCTAATGCCTGTCGGGGGGGGGGGGAGGGGTTGGGTTTTGGTTTTGTCTTTTCTCCATGGCTTTCTCAGTAAAGTTGCTGGTGTCTTCGTGGGTCTCCATTTCTTTCTTCCCATCGAATGATTGGAATCCCTCACTCGGCATTTGGGGTCAAATCCCACTATTTATTTCCATATTCCAGTGGAATCAAACCTCCCAATGTGGGGGTTGCGGGGTGGTAGTTGGGATTGCGGGGGCCCCCGGGGGATGTCCTCCCCCACCTCCATGATGGGACAGTGAGGAGGTGGTTGTCCCGTCCGCTTCTGAGATGATTAATTCCCTGCGGTCGGGCGCAAGCAGGGGACGAGCCAGTTCAAGTGCTGTCACATACATTCACCAGGGCTCATTTCTGATATGAGTTTTTAATTCCTGAAGATTTTTGTTAGCCTTAAGAAACTGAATAATGTTGTCACAGGTATTGTCCGGCTTGTAGATATCAAAAAGCTCCTGAACTTTTGTTCCATTAATAACGGGACCCACTTAGGTTGTCTGGAATGTTGTGAGTTGTTGCTCTTTATGGTTTTCTTTGGACAGATCCAGTTGTAGTAATCAGTGCCACTTTCGTCATGTCCATGGAGAATTTATCAACACTCATACTGTGCAATCGTTATACCAGTCATAAATACGTGATTTAAAGTGATGCTTAAGGTAATGAGGAATATAAATTTTAAGCCTATTTGTTTTAGCAGATTGACTATTATCAACAGTGTATCTCGGTACTATTACAAAGTGGTCACTAATTAGCTCTGTTATAAGCATGCTCCTGACATTTCCATGCACCAGATCCTTTCCTATTACGTAATCTAGCCTGCCTCCCGCCACATGAGTTTACCTGTACATTGACTATCTCCAAATGTATAATGTATTGTATTAACCCACTAACGACGGGTGACACACATGTGTGACGCCCGAAAAAGGACTCATTTCCAGGTGTATCATATGTGTGATGCTGTTCTTCCGGCCCGTCTGCCGGGTGTGTCACCCGTGAGACGTAATGGACCTCGGGAACATCTGTTATGTGTACATGGATAGTTTCAAGATGATTTTGACTACTATTATTTTTTTTACACGTAACTACTAGTTGTATGAGGTCATGAAGGTATGTAGATGGATGAGTGTGCATCTACTATCATGTACTGTTGTCTTTTCTCTTTGAGGAGTGTTTGTTGTGGGTTTGAGTGCCCATAGGTATGGCTGGGTGCTGAAGGTGAAGTCGGAGATCAACGGGAGAGCCTGCCGGCTCCCCAGTCAGCTACTCGACTGGGCAGTCCTTGTATTGCTGCTGCTGGAGGATCGGGGAATGCTAATCTCGGTTCGAATTCTACAGCTATAACAACATGGGTGCTGTGTAAGGCACGGAAGGGAGCCCGCTGTCCAATGAGCGTGGACAAGGTGATGGGCTTGGCGTGACCCAACCTGGGATTATTATGCTGAACTTCAGGTTGTGGGGTCGTGCTGCTACAATGTGAAGTTACCAGGTAAGAGGAGAAGGAGGTGTAAGGTTTGCTCGCAAGCCTCCAGGCTAGTACAGTGGTAACGTGTCAGCCTCTCATCCAAGGGGTCGGCGGTTCGTGCCCCGCCCAGGCGCGAGAAGTTGCAACTGTCGCCTGGAGGTTACTGCTGTGGCTGGGCACCACGGCGGGTAAGGACTCGGTTCGGCCGAGTCAGCACCAGCTGACACACGTGAGCGAGTCGGCATTAGTCAACGAGGCTAAGCCTCGCATATCGGACTTATCCTTGTTTGTTCACAGCATGGGTGCAGGAAGAGCAGCAGGAGCTACTGCACAGAGTGCAACGTGGGACTGTGGACCTACGGCGGCTTCGAGGAGTGGCACACCACTTTTTGAGTGGTGTGTATGATAAATAAATAATATCTTCTTTTTATAAAATCTCTGATTTCCCCGCACAATATGTGGTCAAATATTTAACTGAGAGTAATGCACATGGCATTATAAGAGTTTGAACTCTTTACTAAAACTTCCATCCATTACAACAAGTGATGAGAATGAATTTTAGTTTTTCGAACACGCAAAACATTGTGTTCGGTTCTCAAAAGCATAAACTTCAATATAATCCCAAGGCTATAAAATGGGACAGGAGAAACTACTGCACCGAGTGCAATGTCAGTTTATGCACCTACGGGTGTTTTCAAGAATGGCACGCGACTTTATGAGGAGTGGCGTGTAACAAAAAAAATAAATAAATAAATAAATAAATAGGTAAATAATATCTCTGATTTCCCCTCACAATATGTCGTCAAATATGTTACTGAGAGTAACGCACATGGCATTATAAGAGAGTTTGAACTCTATACTAAAACTTCCATCCATTACAACAAGTGATGAGACTGCATTTTAGCTTTACGAACACGCAAAACATTGTGTTTGGTTCTCAAAAGCATAAACTTCAATATAATCGCAATGTGCAATGTGCTAAAACTGGAGCTTAAGCTCTGATTTGCTCACCCGCGGTGAGTGGCACGTGGGGGGAACCCGGCCACGGGCAATCGCCGCTAAGTTTGTCACCCGGCAAATAGGGTGTATGGCACTATGAAGCACCTGTTGCGAGTGGGTTAAAATCTCCCATGCATATTATGCCGTGATTCTGAAAGTTGGGTAGTGAACTAGTTTGAAACTTTCTATACCTCGTACAGAGAGATAAACCCAGAGACTATTCGAATATGTAAATGCTGATATTGCACATTATTGTCATCAGACTTCTGCACCAGCTTATGCCTGTGTTATTCCTGTGTTCGTATAGCTCAGCTACCCAATCGAGACTTTCACGTGATGTGGTTTTCATTTTGCTGTATTTGTCTGAACGATCAGTTTGGAACTCCTTCTATCAGCATCCGTGGTCCGGCAGGCGAAATTCTTTCTATAGTCATGTCCCTATGATACAGTGAATCAATTCCTCCCATCGTGGGGGGTTTGATTTGTTGGAAAAAAGTTTGTGTTGGCATGGTGGGCCCATAAGCATGTCCACACCTCCCTCTTCTCATGGATGATGGGTGTACATTGATGGAGTTAGGCATCTCATCATTTCTCGTGAGAGTGATTTCACTCTTCCTGCGGGCGGGCGCTGCAGGTCGGTGCGAGCATGCCAGGTCATGGTGCTGTCAGACACTCCTCACCCAGGCATTCACATCAGTCACGGTCGTTTCGTGACAGCACCCTGTACTCTGACACTTACTTAATGTGAATTCCTGATAATTATTACGAACACGCTATGTATTTTATTCTACATGCTCTTGACATATAAATACTGACACATTTGGTGTGAATGTACAGCCCACACACACACTGGGTACTCACAAGAAAATCCAAGTGAGGGGGTATTATGCGTCATAACAAATCTGTAACTAATGTGGCACTAGCGCTTGGAGTGCGTAGGCGTAAGAACTTGTATTATACTACTATATCATTATTATATATATATATATATAGATATATATATATAGTTTATAATATTATATGTGATAAATATATAGATAGAATAACATGCTTCTTCTACTGCTGCTGGTCCTAGACATATGATCCTTTTTGTGTAATCCAATTTTCTCCATGTATCCCTCTGGATTCTCTAGTTATTTTCATTTACAACATATGCAGATTCTGTTGATCCTATCGGGAATGCGGACCTTATGTTCCTTAGATGCTCTGCAATAAATGAGCACTAGGGATGATGCAGTTCAGCTCATTCTGACAAGTGAGGCACTGGTGCTCATTATAGGGAGTAAAGTTTGCCAGACAGGCAACAGTGAGTCGCCACTATACAATGTTTACAATTTTTTCTTATTTCTTCCAAGACTAGCTCATCACTGAGTCGAAGTGTGTGTGTGTTATATGCATATACAGTACAACACACAAGCACTCTACAGCATAGCACACATCAACGACACATGTATTAATGATTTTAAAAAATATGTGTCTATATATATATATATATATAATGTGTAGTGATTAGAGGTATTTATCTATATATCATAGAGTTATATATATATATATTACTGCCGCGACACGTACACATGTCTTCACACACACACACACACACACACACATAATAATTATGATATTAATATATTATTATATAAATATATAGTACATATATATATTATATATATAATATCATATATATTATATAATATTCCATATATATACTATAGTATAGTATATATAAATAATGTATAATAGTATCTATTTATAGTCTTATTATATGTATATACTATATATTTTTGTGTATAGGTGTTGTGTGATGTGTGTGTATGCCATATGTATGTTACGTATTATTATTATATATAATATATATCATATATATCATAGCCTAAATAATATATATATTATTAAATAATAATATAGAATAGAAATCTATAATATATATATATATATATATAGTTTATTTATGGTCCCTTTATTTATTTTTATATGTGTGTGTGTGTGTGTGTGTGTGTGGGGTTTGTGTGTTGTGTGTGTTTGTGTAGGTGTCTCATATATATAGTTATATATATATATATATATATATATATTATATATAGACGTGATATTTTTATTATATAATATATATGCATACACATATGTGTTCTAAATATATGTATATATATATATATATATATATATATATATATATACTATATATATATATTATATATATATATAGCATATATATATATATTATACTTACATATATATTATAGTATGATATATATATATATATTAATATATATATAATATTATATTGTTACGTCACGGCTGCCGAATCTTCTCTCTGCCACCAACACAGGCATGCTAGGCAGTACTGAGCGTGTTATCCACGGGTCCGTGAACACTGAACAGTTCCTAAGATCGACCGTAGCACCACAGTGTTCTCCAGATACACTCTACCACAAGGGGATACGCCAAGTGCAGACAGAGCTAGGGCACGTAAATAAACATAAATGACAGTCTTTCCTTTATTTGACACCAAGTTATTTACCCAGTAACGTTTCTATAGGCCACCATACAGGGGGAAACACTGCATGATACAGCTTATAATATGGCGCAACTACATAGTTTATCAGGTCACTCACGGGTCACACTAACGAGTCTTCTCAGTGAGCAGCACCCTAACTCTGTCTCTCTTCGGGCTGTTCCTGCTCTCGCTCACTCACTCGCATCCAGCAGCAAGTTGCCATCCTCTGTGTGTTTTAGACCCAGGTCCCTTCATGTTAAACTACATGCCCAGGTACATGACCATTTCTTCATGTTACACATGTTTCGCACGGCTGTGTGCTCGAGGGAGACAAAGACCCACTGGCGTAGCTATCCCCGCCCTATCAAGCAGACGACCCGTCTGCTTGACATACCTAACCTAGATACAACTAGACTAGAAAATTTAAAATAAAATTAGTACCTCAGGAAACAAACAAATTCTTTCAAACAAACAGTAACCGTGTAATGTCGAAAATTCATTCGTGACAGAAACACAAAGAATCTCTTTCATTCCAACGTCTTAGCTTATTCTACTCAGTCTCTTCTGCTGGGCGTTGGCTCTGGAGGAGGAGTGTGAGGGCCCCCCCCACCCGGCGGTAGATTGGCAGTGGCACCCAGAGGGGTGATTCTTAGCCCGGCCAGCCACCCTGGCATGCTCCTGGTCACCACTGACTCTGTTCATCGCCCTCACCGTCCAATGCTCGTCCTCATCTCGGTTCAGCGCGTCTGCCCGTCTCTCATTCGCCGCTCTGGGGCTATACGTACGATCTCTGTTTCACTCATGCCTCCTAGGAGTGAGTCACTCTCCTCTGTGCTCATAGGCTAACGCCACAGCCGGTCCATGTGGCAACAGTCGCGTTTTCGCCCTCTGGCAAATTCTGATAGGTGACATCAGTAGGGGCCGATACCCTACTCTCTAGTGTATGGCACTTTGTAGAGACTCATTATCCACTCACAGTGTGTTCTCTTGATATGCTTCGTGCAGATGATTGCCTCAACGCAATTCCGACCGGTGTATAATGCAACCACAGATCAGGGGCACCTTGTTGTACGCTCACTTCACCTCATGCGCTCGGTTCATTAGTTCTCCTCATGAGCATGGCCCAACTATTTGCGCTTGCGCACGCTCACTCGTCGTGCACGTCCTCCGCTGGGTTTAGCGTCGCTACCGGTGCGCCAAGGTTCCTAGATAAAGTTCAGACACGGATCCCTCATCTCCGCCGAACACACACTCCGCGCTCCCAGAAAGACTCTTCCGAATGTTGTCAGTTATGCTCCATCATATCCTACACATACGTGCCCAGCTCTTTGCATCACCAGCTGGCACCTTCTGGCCATTATCTAGATAAAGTTAGCTACCTAACACTGTACACTTACCCTCTCTCCTCATCCACCTGGTCCAACAATGCTCACGCACCAAACACGCTACCGTCAAGCAGCTCAGCTCTGCGTGGTTTTGACTGGGTGCTCGCACCACGAGGCCCCTCTCTCTCCACTACTATCACTCTTGTGTCTCAGTTCGAAACTAATATTCCTAGACCTGTCCATTGGGGGCTACAGTTCTGCATACTCATCAGACGTAAAATCATAAGCAAGTCCTCTAAGCTAACTGTGCACAGCCAACAAGGTTGGACCAGTCTGGAAGCAAGGGCACATCTTACACACCGTGCATCCTCATCACTTACTCTCCGTCTCAAGGTCGACAAAATAAGACAAAATGCGCCTTACTCTGCGTCAGGTAGTCATAGGCCCTGCAATCGAGTGCTGACGACCAGTATCGGGTCCACTATACACCGGCAAGGCCGCTGCACTGTGCCTGCCCACGGCCGATTACGAGGCCTCCACGGCCCCTTTGAGCTGCACTCAATGCCCCGTGACACCACACAGTTACATAGCTGTGGTGCGTCTGGAGTCGTATAGTGGCGACAATACATATTCGGCCTCGCACTAGGGTCTTACTCAGCCCCAGACTGTTCATGTCAGGCGGCATGGCTACTCCTCCATCCTATCTCGCAGACCCTCCCCATGCATCGTAGCTGGTTCGACGGCAGCTTACCGTCACAGTCGGGGCCCGGGAACCGTGAGCACGACGATACTTGCTTGGTTATTAGTTCGTGTCCTCTTCTCCAGCCTGTCTGAGTTTTCCCTCCTGTACCACGTGCCTCTACCTTAGGTACATGTCGATCATCAGGATGGTGACCACTTAACCTGCCGACGTCCTTGCAGACAGCACTGGCTGGTGGAGGCATCAGAAATCGTCCGTTGAATTGGGATTGAGAGTACGTGTTCTCTCTCTCGCCTCACACTGCTATTCGTCTGTGGCCCTTCCTCTCCGCAGCCCCAACACACCAAGCCTTGGAAAATGCTCCACACCTTCCTCAATGCTAATTTCTCCACTTTACGCCTTACCGGCCACGTGGTGCAACTGGCGGAAGGCTGAGCAGGCTAGCTCCGAGGCACTGGTTGCCTATACAGGAAGGCTTTGTGCGACTCCAAGGTGCCGCGCCAGCGCCACCTGCAGTGTCTCTCGCAGGGTGTGACTGCTTTTGACGTAGATCTTGCCAGCTGCTGGTCCATGTACGAAGCGTCAACAAAAAAAATCGCGGCCAGGACCCACGTGTGATCATGCACTCTTTCCGCAGCCGATCAGGTGTACGCCTTCCATCGTACGTCCTTACAAGCGACCTCCGAACCTCCTGGTTAAAAGTAACCCATCCGTGCGCCAGCTGGGACAGGGGGGGGGGGGATGGGGGGGGGTGAGCTCGCTCAACGTTAATGAATATTGGAATGCTAACTACGTAAACGCTAGCGAGTGTCCGTACATACTCTTCAAGTGTCTCCCGTATATATTGCCTGTCGCCTGGATGGTGGTGCCCGAAATCAGCGTTTCAATCAAACCTCTGCCACTTATGGTGGTAAGAGGCATGTTGGGATGCCGTCATATGCCCCACACTTCCAACGCAGGGACCTTAGCGCTGTTACCAGCTGCAGGGACCTTCTCTCCTGGCATCCAGCCCTGGCATGATGCCTAGTATTTCAAATTGTGCGACATATGCCTCCCAGGCCACCTTCACCGTCATACTCAGCTGGGCTTACGCCTCAGCAGAATGGCATGGGGCCGAGGGGCCTGCGGTGGATGACGACACGTGCCCGTGACCTCAACAAACACACCCGGGGGGGAGGACAGGGGTGAGGCGATGGGGCATGACGAGGCCTGTGGTTTCACCGGGTACACGAGTTTCCGCCACCTCTCATACCTCAAGGGCAGCGGCTTCCGAGAGTGTCCCCCAGCCTTCTGCTGAGCGTGTACTCATCATGGCTCCGACAACGATGTTCTCGCGGTGTCCCGGGGGTTTCCTGCCACATTGACCCTCCAGTGCAGAACCCCAGTAATATCTGTGCCACTCTGGCATCTGTTGCGCAGATAACTTTTACTCCTTGTCACGCTCCTCCTAGCCTTGCAACTGTTACTCCGTGTTTCGTGGTACACTAAAACTTCACGTGTACCTGTATCCTTCCTTCACTTCCTCCCTCAAGTGCCCTGAACTCGCCCTTCAGAGTCGCACCTCCTCCATCAGTTCACTCTTCACGCTGTTGCAGTGTGCCCTTGTCAGTGTCTAGCTGAGTCTATCCTCTTTCACAGATGTACAGATTAGCTCGGCTTAGCACCTCACAAGTTGGCTAGAACTGTTCTCTCTGCCTTCTCTTGCTCTGCATCTCTCGACGTAGGTTGTCGCTTCCTCTCTCCAGCGGCCCTCTGTGGCCTGCTCTTCTGCCCTTTGTGTCCATCTTCCTCCCTCATAACCGGGCCAGCATTGAGTGATCAGGATCCATCTGGCATCGTCTTCAACCTCACTCGATGCCGTGCTCGCTCAGATACCATGCAGCTCGTCATCTCTCCCTCATATGGTGCCTCACATCATTTTTGACAACATACTATATAAAGTTGGTGCTCTCAATGATCAAATATACACAAATCCCACATCCTGACACCATTTTTAGGGGACGCCGGCCGTCTCTCCTCGTCCTCTCTGCCTCCGAACACAAGCAAGCAGCTAGGTACACGATCTGGCGGTGTATGATCCACTCAGGGCGTGAACACTACGTGAACTAGTTCCAAGAGGCACCAGCCACACAGTGTCCAGAACCTACCACAAGGGGAAACGCCAGCTGGCGGGTGTCAGAGCAAGCGGCACAAATAACACAAGATGAACTAGTCTTCCTTTATTATGCACACAAGTTATTTACCGCGTCCACTTTCTATAGGACACATGACAGGGGGAAACACTGCACATACAGCTTATAATAGGGCAACAGTGTAAGTTTATCAGGTCACAAGGGCACACGCTCGAGTGTCCTTCACAGGAGCACATCAACTGCCGATCTCGTCATTGGCTTGTTCCTGTTTTCCGTCTCTCCGCTCGCAGACCAGTTTGCTCCTGTTTGTATCTCTAGGTCCCTTCATGATCTAACTCACATGCCCAGGTCTCATCTCTCTTAATTCATGTTAAACATGTTTCGCGTGCTACTATGTAGATAAACAGACCCACTGCGTAGGCAATATAGAGTATTTATTATATAGTATATATTAATAATATATATATAATATATATTATATTTAATATATTATAGATATATATGCATATATATCTGGATCTGGTATGTATAAATATATATATATAATATATATATATATATATATATATATATTATATATATATATATATATATATACCATATATATAAATATAATGTGTATATAATGTAATATAATAATATATTTCTATTAATACAGTATTTTATCTAACAGCCACTATTCCCTGCAGTGATATAGGCCTCTCTCAATTCATTACTGAGAGGTTATATGGCAGTGCCACCCTTAGCCTGATTGGATGGACCCTTCCTAATCCAACGCTGTGCGTACTAGTCGCAGCTAGTATTCATGGAGCGTGCAGGCATATTTTGAACGACTGCCGAGCGGATGAAATTGAACTCGAGTCCATACTCTAACCCGGCCCTATAGGGACATATATTTACATAAATATATATGTAAACACACAGCACACACCACACAACCCACCACACACACACACACACACACCACACACACACACCACAAAAATAAAAAATTAAAAATTTTAAAATGTAAAATATAAAATAAATATAATATATATATTTATATATATAATGTAAAAATTTAAAAATATAATATATAAAAGTATATAAAATTTTATAATATATATATATATATATATTATATTATTATATATATTAATATATATAATATATATATATATATTATTTTATATATATATAAATATATATAATATATATAATATTAAAATTATATTATATATATATAATATTATTTTACCACACACGTGGGGTTGGGGTGTGGTACCACATGCAGACTCCTACTCCCGTCCTGATCAGCCGTTTTCCCGAAGCGCCCCAAAAAGGGCCCGGGTTCTGCACTGCGCTTTTTCCCTGACCGCGCGGCCCCCCGGCTGGCGGGTTTTACGGACAGGCGAGCCCAAGCCAAACCCGGCTCCTCTCCCTCATGGCTCATATTTTTGCTCCTCACGAGTCATATTCACCTCTCGCGGCTCATATCCCCCCCCCATGGCTCAAAATCCCCTTTTTACTCATATTTTTTCCCCCCCATGGCTTATTCCCCCCCCTCATGGCTCAATTCCCCCCTCATGACTCATCCCTTCTTAGCTCTATTCCCCCTCAGGCTCTATTCCCCCCTCAAAAGGCTCTTTCCCCCTCATGGCTCATATTCCCCCCCATGACTCTCCCCTTCTTAGCCATATCCCCCCCATGGCTCTTTTCCTCGGATTTTTTTCAGATGTTTTGTGGGCTCTCTTTCATGACTTGTGGGTTTTCCCTCGTGCTCGTGGCTTTTCACTCATAGCTATTCTCTCATGTTTTTCTCCCCCTAAATTTGGCTTTTCCCCCATAATGAGGCTAAACCTCACGGCTCATGGTTCTTGGCCATGACTTTTAAAAATTCTTCGAGAGGAAAAACTTTTTACCCATTCATCTCGTTTTTTTCAGGGTTTAACTGGGAGGAAGGAAGGGGGGG
>NC_051397.1:16452743-16465243 GCF_015228065.2 Penaeus monodon
GAGAAGGAGCTCTTAAATATACTGAAATGTGAAAGAATGAAAACGTGCCGAGGTTGCGTCACCTAAATGGGTATATCAGTTTTCTAAAGCTTGAGTTTATACCATTAATGACACATACTAACAAGTACACATCAAGCGCTTCATGCTTAAAACTACTACCTGCCAAAGTCATATTCAGGTAGATTAAGGAAGGGAGCTTGAGGCCCTGCATAAGGCCCCCTTGCCCGACCTCAGCATGTGCAACTTGCGACCAACATTCTGGTGACCACCCTCTGCTTCTTCAGTTGCCCCAAGACTGGCTAGAAGGAGTCTCCTGAAGTTGGAAAAAGGAGGGAAGCTGCTCTATGTTTCGATCATGTTGGGGACGTTTTTTTTCTAGGAGATAGTTACGGCTGATGATTACATAATAACCATCAACGTTAGAAGTTTTATGATAATTATTTTATGGTAGTGCATATTTAACCTTTCTCCATTGATAGCGTCAAGATTGAGGCCTACAACGATCTGCTGGTGCAAGAAACTCCCATGTGTGAGTATAGCTGGACAGGAGGAATCGCGAGCTCCTTCAAGGTGTCAAAGGCAATCGCACGAGAGGGATACAGCATCGCCTCAGGTTCGATCGGTATAACGGTCCCCATAACTAAGTCAATCCAGCACCACAGACCCTCTAATATCCGCGTCGAGGCCATGGGGGGGGGGGGGGGGGGACGGCTCCCACAGGCGCGGCCTGCGGATGATATGTGGAAAGGGATGATACAAGCGCGTACGCAAAGACATATAAACGAGGGGAAGGAGCCTTACCTTTTATAAAATTCCACCTTATTTGGAGCGAAGTATTTTAATGTATTGCTCTTTTCCTTTAAACTCCCATGTGAATACGTTGTTTCCCATCCGTTGTTAACGTTCAACATCTCGCTGTGTGCTCGGAAACCATATAGAATTTTAGTTCCGCCAACACACGGGCTGACTTCACCTGTGGCTTTTGCTTGTGCTTATTTTTATTTATTTTATTTCACTCTTTATTTTTATATTTCCCATGTTCGTTTAATTTATATTTTAACAAGAAATCTTTCAGGCTATGTCATGTAATTATTAATGTTCCCCTCGGAAATACAAGAAAATCCAAGATTTTCCGCCAACCTCGGTCCTGACCTGGCCATCCTGCAGTGAATAGAACCGATTCCAAGCCATAAGCTGTCGGAGGTAAGGGTCACGGGATGATAATAAAACAAAATGAGAGCAAATAATGATGCATTGACTCCAAACACGATAATGGCAAAACACATAAAAGGGAAAGGTATGAGTTGTGTGGGTGGAGGGCGGAGACAAGTTTTAGGATGGCGCTGGAGGAGATGAAACAGTATCGAAGTTTGACAAGAGGGGAAGAAAGGAGAGATGGCTGATAGATACACATACAAATAAAGAAATAGAAAAGGGGTCATATAACATAATACTGATCACTTAAGAGGAAAAAACCACCTCTTTCGCCAAGCATTTGACGTCAACGACATGTATACCCCTTGTCTCTTAACAAAAAACGAATCCATCACTACCAATCTCTAGTCTAAGTATCCCAGATAACTATGACCAAGCTCAGCGAAAAGACAAATGTTACCGCGCAGAACCCAGCTACCCTGTGACGGAGCGAGGGAAAGTGTCCACGTGGGCCGACCGATCAATGCTGTCCCACTACTCTTCCTTGGGACATCCTCCTGACAGCGAATCCCTGCCAGTGAGGGAAACCAAAATGGTATAATATTAATTATAATACTCTCTGATTGTGAAAAAAAATCTACTCTTATGAATAATAAATGCAATGCGGGCCTTCTTAGTCTGTTCTTTCCCCATGTATTGTTTAACTTGAGTGAACAGTGAAGAGCTAAAAAATACTTATAAATATACAGTCGCGTCCCCAACCGCGCTCACCCGAGTGGACTGGACGAGGCTGCTGCCCCGTGTACTAATGCCCATCACCCCGAACACAAGGAGATTCCGATTGCCAGGGGTGAGAACCACCTCTGAAATAATGAACTCCCCGTTAGCGCGAAGGTGTACACTGCACGGGGTGACCAATCGGATTAAGGTCTTAAAGCCTTTAAAAGTTAATCTTAACAAAAATTACAGATCTGATTCAGAATGAAACGTACTATCGTCAGACTCACCATTAGCGAGAACGGATTTGACGAATCTGGTGATGTCGGGCTCAAGAACAGTCGTTTGTACGTAGTCATGAACTCCTCGTTGTTAAATTGCTCGCTGAGTCATGACTTTCTCTTTCGTTGATGTACCTGGTTAGGAGCTGCCATGTCAGCTTCCTGATCTCAAGCAAGTACAGGAACAAAATACAATAGGTACTACCTTTTTAGCATTATTGTGGTTTTCATTATTATTATTATCATTAACAATATTATTATATTTATCATTATCATTATTAATTCAAGAATCTGAGATGCATGTGATGCAAACAAATCCACTTCACAAGAGTCAGTAACAACATCATGGGTCTTTTCTCTATTTCTCTTTCATCATCATCTCATCAAGTGCCAAACACAATTGGGCCATGGCCCGCATCCATCCTCTGCTTTCCAGCCACGAGGATCTCTCAAGGTGAGTCTCCAAGGCAGTGCCCACGGCCCATCTCTAATTCCTCGTGACAGGTCTTGTCGAGCTGCCCAGCCATGATCTCCCCTGGGTCGTCCACAGTCTCCTCCACCCAGGGTTGTCTCGCAAAAGCTAACCTGATAGGCAAGGTCGCCACAGGGCCTATGCCAGTCTCCATGGTATAACCGCCGGTTGGACATGTGGTCCTGCCAACTGTACCCCCATGATCCGGAAAGGACTTGTTACAAAAGGCGATCAAGGCGAGACCCCAAGACACTGGATAGGCGTCCAGGTTTTTGCTTCATAGAGCAAATCTGGCAGTATCTAAGAACTGCAGCTTGGTCCTTCTGCATAATACCGACATCTCCAAATGCTCTTGTTGATCGAGTTCATGCTTCCTCTGCCAGACCACTCCGTCTATTGACTTCTTGGTCTGACCGCCAATATGGACTACTCTACCAAAAGTATGTAACTCTCTGTAACTTCAACGTCCTCCTCGCCGCAAGCACAGATCACTGAACAGGTTCCCCTTGACAGGCCTCCAATATCACATATGCTTCGGCCTCATTGCTAAGCATCAAGAGCCACCGAACCCGTACTCCAGGACTCAGATAGGTGATGGCAACAGCGTCGGCAAAGTCAAGGTCTGAGCCTTGTATTGCCTAATTTGCTTTCCAACACTGACTTTGGCTAGTAGCTCTGACCATTATCCAGTCCGTACAGTGTTGAAAAGTGTTGGTGCAAGGACATACCTTGCTCACCCCTGGAATAAACAGGGAAGAAGTTCAACAGACCCCACACCAACACTCTACGCCTTTCAGTACCAGTATAAAGGCTGCTATTTAGTGCCAATATCTGTATCGAATTTTCCCTGAGTTTCAGAATCTCCCATATGATTCCGATGCACCGAATCACAACCCTTCTTGAGGTTCTAAGTAGTTGGCAAGCAACCCGCGACCAACTCACATGCATAATTACTCGAAAGCGGCTGGTAAAGTCTTCATGGCCTTTGCCAGGAGTAAATTTCTGAGCCTCAGTAAGTGTTGTGGATCCGTTTTCAGAAGAAATTTTGGGAGAGAACTTTGTCCTTGTATGCTGACAATGAATGCCACGTAGTTGCGTAAACCCAACGATCCCCTTTTCCCCTTCGAGAGGGTGACCATACCCCTCAGCAGGTCATGGGGAATGGTGACCAGCTCCAGACACATCAGGACGGTATGCAGCCCCCCGAGCCATATGTTCAACGCCCAAGCCTTTATCAGTTCGGCATGGATATCACATATGCTGCATCTTTCCCACATCTTCACTTGGAAATCGCCATCCTACTTCTGTTGGGTAGGAGGTTCCTCGCTGCTGGGTGGTCTGGCACAGGCACTGAGACATTCGCTTGCATCCAAGCTAACTGTTGGGAGTCTAACCTGGTACAAACTGGCTCAAATACTCCAGCCCAACATTCCACGAATCCACATGATCTGAATGAATCTGTCCCTCCACTGATCAACTGCAGTCATCTGTGAGGAGGGCTTAGGGTCAGTTTCTCAGGGCTTGGTAGGCAGGGTGAAGGTACTTTACCAAGAAATGGCCTTCAACCTCCTCAGCAAGATTCCTATGATTGTTCCTTTGTCCCTTCTCAGCAATGTCCCGAGCCCTAAGCACCATAGAGCGAGCAAGACTTGGATTTTCCCATTCAGCTGAGCCTTGTGACACGCTTCAGTGGCTCTTTAATTCCTCCAGGAGATGGAATTTTGCCTTGACCCTTGGGCCTATGCCAATGGACTCCTGAGCTGCTTCCGATCAACGGATGGACGGATCATCATCATATCATGTATGGGGTTCGTGCGAACGTTTGGGCTGAGTATTTTTGACCGTTGTACGTGGATCCTCCAACAGTTAGCTTTGAGATAGCAAGCGATGCTCAGTGCCTGTGCCAGACCACCCATCAGCGAGGACCTCCTACCCTACGATGTTATAGGCTGGCGATTTCCAAGCTGAAAGTGGGAAAGCTGCAGGCTAGTATATCCCTGCTGAACTGCTAAGGCTGGGGTTGAACCTATGCTCGGGGCTGCTTACAGTCCTGACTGTGCCATTTGGCATCTGGTACCATTCCTCCTGACCTGCTGAGGGGCGTGGTCATCCTCTCTGGAAAGGAAAGGGATCGAATGGGACTGTAGCCCTACCGTGCATTACACTGCTCAGCATACCAGGCAAGGTTCTCGCCTCAATTCTTCTGAAACGGATCCGCAACCACCTACTGCGACCAGAGACCGGAGCAGTCCTGGATTTACTCCTTGGCAAGTCCACAATAGACCGTATACTAGCGCTTCGAGTAATTGTGGAACGCCGTCGTGAGTTTGGTCGTGGTTTGCTTGCAGCCTACATCGACCTCAAGAAGCGTTGACTCAGTGCATCGGGAATCGCTATGGAGATCCTGAGGCTCAGGGATTCCGACACGATTATTGGCCTGATAGCAACCTCTATACTGTTACTGAAAGTGCTGTAAAGTGTGTTGGGGGTAATGTCGAATCTTCTTCCCTGTTTAATTCAGGGTAGAGGCAAGCTTGTCCTTGCACCCACACTTTCAACACTGTATGGACTGATATGGGTCCGAGCTACTACACAAAGTCCATGCGGAGACAACACTAGGGCAATATTTAAGGTCTCGGCCTTGACTTTGCCGACGTGTTGCCATCCTATCTGATCCTGGAGTCACTTTGTGGCGGCTCTTGATGCATTTAGCAATGGGCAAAGCCCCTAGGCTTAGAGAGGTCTCCTGGACCAAGACAACTTCAGGACTTTGGGGGGGCCTGTTAAGATGGGAACCCGTTTCATCGATCCAATGCTTGCGGCGAAGACGTTTGAAGTCACAGAAAGTTTTACCTACCTTGTAGCGTAGTCCATATCTCTGTGTTGTCAACCAGGAGTCAGTAGACGGATCTCTGTCGGCCACAGGAGCCATGACTCGCTCACAAAGAGCGTTTGGAGATGTCGGTACCTATGCAGATATGACCAAGGCTGCGTGTCTTCAAGGCCTTGTACTTCCAGTTTTGCTCTATGGCACGAACCTGGACGCTATCCGTGTGCCTTGGAGTCTCGCCTTGACTGCCCTTTTGTAACAAGTCCCTTCGCCGGATCATGGGGTACAGTTTGGCAGGACCACGTATCCACCGGCGGTTTTTCACAGTGAGACTGGCATGGGACCTGTACTTGCATAATCCGGGATGCCAACTCAGGCTATATGGCCACGATTACCTAGCTCGCCTCCCTATGGCGACCCTGCCACCAGGTGTCTCTCCGAGACAACCCTGGGTGGAGGGAGACTGTGGGACGTCCAGGAGATCATGTGCTTGGCAGCTCGACGAGACCTGTCGTGATGGAACTAGAGATGTGCCGGGGGTGTGCCTGCCTGGAGACGCCGCTCGAGGGATCCCGTGGCTGGAAGCGAAGGTGGATGCGGCCAGCACCCCGTCGGCGTTAGCCCCTTGATGATGATTATGATATATATATATATATATATATATATATATATATATATATATTATATATATAAATATATATTATTATAATATATATATATATATAAGTGATATATATCTATATATATATATATATATATATATATATATATTAATATATATATATATAATATTATATAATATATAGTATTAATTATATAATATGATATATTGTGTGTGTGTGTGTATACCTATGTCTACATATATATATATTATATATATATCATATTATATATTTAGATATATTATATAATATATATACATATGTATACCCACACACACACACACACACACACCACACACACAAACATATATATAGATATATATATATATATATATATTAATATATATATATATCAATATATATATAATATATATATATATGTATGATGTAATTTATGTAAGTGTATACATGAATAGAATTGTCTATATATGCGTATGTGTATATATATGTATGTATTATATATATATCTCTATATATACACTATATATATATATATTATGATATAATATTCTATGCCTATAATATATATATATATATATATATATATATATATAGATATATATCTATATAATCTCATATATCGTTTGTGTGGGTGTGTGTGTGTGTGTTTGTGTGTGTCTCACATCTGTCTCTATATATATATATTACTATATATATATATATTATCTATATATATATATATATATATATATCTATATATATATAATACTTATATATATATATATATATATATTAGATATCTATGATATATAGATATATATATATATAATATATATATATTATCTATATCTATCATCATCATTCATCAAGTGGCTAACGCCGACGGGGGTGCATGGGCCCTCAATCCACCTCGCTCCAGCCACAGGATCCCTCGAGGCGAGTCCTCAGGCAGGCACACGGCCCAGCTCTAGTTTCCTCACGACGGTCTCGTCGAGCTGCCCAACCATGATCTCTAGGAGTCCCACAGGTCTCCTCCACCCAGGGTTGTCTCGCAGAGAGACAACTGGTGGGCAGGGTTCGTCCATAGGGAGCGAGCTAGGTCGCGCATATAGCCTGAAGTTGGCGATCCCGTTGATGCAAGTAACAGTCCCATTCCGTCTCACGGTGTAACCGCCGGTTGGACACGTGGTCCTGCCAACTGACCCCCATGGCCGGCGAAGGACATGGTACAAAAGGCATCAAGGCAGACTCCAGGCACGGGATAGCGTCCATGTTTCGCTTCCTAGAGCAAAACTGGAAGTATCAGGCCTTGAAGACAACGAAAGCTTGGTCCTTCTGCATAGGTACCGACATCTCCCAACGCTCTTGTGTTGATCGAGTTCATGGCTCCTGTTGCCAGACCAATCCGTCACTGCTCTTCCTGTCTGACAACCCAGAGATATGGCCCTACGCTACCAATGTATGTAAAACTTTTCTGTTACTTCAACGTCCTCGCCGCAAGATGGATCGACTGAACGGGTTCCCCTAACAGCCCCCAAAGTCCTGAATCTTGGTCTTGGTCACAAGGAGACCTCTAAGCCTAGTGGCTTTGCTCATTGCTAAATCATCAAGAGCCGCACAAGTGACTCCAAGGACTCAGATAGGATGGCCAACAATCGGTCGGGCAAAGTCCAGGTTTTCCGAGACCTAAATATTGCCTAGTGTTGACCGCACATGACTTTGGCTAGTACTTCTGCCCATTATCCAGTCCATGACACGTGTTGAAAAGTGTGGGATGCAAGTACACAGCCTTGCCTCACCCCTGAATTAACATGGAAGAAGTTCGCGACTACCCCCCACCACCTTTACAGCACTTTTCATTAACCAGTATAGAGGCTTGGCTATCCAGGCCAATAATCTGTGTCGGAATTCCCCTGAAGACTCAGGATCTCCCATAACGATTCCCGATGCACGATCAACGCCTTTCTTGAGGTCGATGTAGCTGCACGCAACCCACGAACAAACTCACGACGCGGTTTCACAATACTCGAAGGCTAGATACGGTCTATTGTGGACATTGCCAGGAGTAAATCCAACTGCTCCGGTCCTCTGGTGCCTCAGTAGGAGGTAGGTTTGCGGATCCGGTTTCAGAAGAATGTGAGCGAGAACCGTGCCTGGTATGCTGAGCAGTGTAATGCCAACGGTATTGCTACAGTCCCATACGATCCCCTTTATCCCCTTCCAGAGAGGATGACCACGCCCCTCAGCAGGTCAGGAGGAATGGTACCATACCTGCAATGGCATTCAGGACTATGTATGCAGGCCCCGGCCTAGGGTTCACCCCCAGCCTTTAGCAGTTCAGCAGGTATCACATATGCTGCAGCTTTCCCCCACTCTTCAGCGTTGGAAATCGCCAGCCTAACCTCTGTTAGGGTAGGGAGGTTCCTCGCTTGATGGGTGAGTCCCCGGCAACCGGCACTGAGAATCGCTTGCATCCAAGCTAACTGTTTGGGAGGATCCACCTGGTACATACTGTTTCAAATACTCAGCCCAACGTTTCACAGAACCCCAACATGATCTGAGATGATCCGTCCATCCGCTGACGAGCAGCTCAGGAGTCCATTGGCATATGCCCAAGGGAAGGCAGAATTCCATCTCCCTGGAAGACATTAGAGGCACTGAAGCGTGTCACAAGCTCAGCTGAATGGGAATCAATTCTTGCATCGGGTTTTTCTCGATGTGGGCTTTAGCTGCTCGGACATTGCCTGAAAGGGACAAGGAAAATTCAATGGAATCTTGCTGAGGAGGTTGAAGGCATTTCTTGGTAATGACCTTCACCCTGCCTTACAAGCCCTGAGAAAACTGAACCCTAAAGCCCTCTCCACAGAGACTGCAGTTCTGACAGTGGAGGGACAGATCATCTCAACATCATGTTTGGGATTCGTGATGTTGTGGCTGAGTATTTTGAAGCAGTTGTACCAGGTAGACTCTCTCACAGTTTAGCTTGGATGCAAGCGATGTTCTCAGTGCCTGTGGCCAGACCCCCCCATCTCGAGAACCTCCTACCCTAACAGAGTTCGGATGGCGATTTCCAAGCTGAAGAGTGGGAAAGCTGCAGGCATATGTGATATCCATGCTGAACCGCAAAGGCTTGGGGTGAACCTATGCTCGGGCTGCTACAGTCCTGAACTGTTGTCCTGGCAGTCTGGCACCGATTCCCCCTGACCTGCTGAGGGGTATGGTCATCCCTCGCTGGAAGGGGAAAGGGGATCGTTGGTTTATCGCACCTACTGTGGCAATTACATTGCGCCAGCTACCAGGCAAAGTTCTCGCCACCATTCTTCTGAAACGGATCCACAACCACCTACTGAGGCATCAGAATTTACTCCTGGCAGTCCCTGATAGACTTATACCAGCGCTTCGAGTAATTATGGACTGATTTGGTCGGCGGGTTGCTTGCCAATCTACTTCGACCTCAAGAAGCGTTTGATTCGGTGCATCGGAATCGATATGGGAGATTCTGAACTCAGGGGAAATTCGATACAGATTATTGTCCTTAATGCAAGCCTTTAATACTGGTACTGAAAAGTGCTTGTAGAGTGTGGTGTGGGTCCCTGTTGACTTCTTCCCTGTTTATTCAGGGGTGAGCAAGGTTATGTCCTTGCACAAACACTTTTCAACACCTGTAGGGGACTGGATAATGCAGAGCCACTAGCCAAAAGTCAGTGTGTGAGCACATTAGGCAATATCAAGGTCTCAACCTTGACTTTGCCGACGATGTTGCCATCCTATCTGAGTCCTTGAGTCACGGTTGGTAAGGCTCTTGGATGCATTTAGCATGAGGCGAAGCATATGTTGATATTGGAGCCTGTCGGGGAACCTGTTCAGTTGATCTTGCTTGCGCGAGGACGTTGAAGTTACGAGATTTTACATACTTTGGTAGGTAGTCCATTCTCTGGGCTGTCAGTACCAAGAAGTCAATAGACGGATTGGTCTGGCGCAAGGAGCCATAACTCGATCAACAGAGCATTGAGATGTCGGTATCTAATGCAGAAGGAGCCAAGCTGCCATGTCTTGATAACTGCCAGATTGCTCTATGAACCCAAAAAAAACCTGGACGCTATCCAGTGTCTTGTGATGTCTCGCCCTTGATGCCTTTGTAACAATCCTTTCCCTGGATCATGGGGGTACAGTTTGGCAGGACCACAATGTCATCCGGCGGTAGCCATGAGACTGGCATGGTCCTGTTGACGACCCTGCTATCTGTTTATCGTTCTGCGAGACAACCCTGGGTGGAGGAGACCTGTGGGAACGACCCAGGAGATCATGGCTTGGGCAGCTCGATCAAGACCTGTCACGAGATTAAGATGGCCTTGGGCCCTGCCTGGAGACTCACCTTGAGAGATCCTCGTGTCTGAATGCAGAGGATGGATGCGGCCATGTGCCCCCATTGTGTTGCCCTTCATGGATGATGATGATGAGAAGGAAATAGAGAAGGCCCATGCATGTGTTACTGACTCTTTTTGAAGTGGAGTCTTGTTTTCATCACATGCATCTCAGATTCTTGAATTACTAAATGATAATGATAAATAGAAAAGATTTGTTTAAATGTAATAATAATAATGAAAACCACAATAATGCTAAAAAGTAGTGACCTATTGTCTTTTGTCCTGTACTTGCCTGAGATCAGGGAGTCTGACATGCATGTCTCCTAACCATGTCACATCAACCGGAAAGGAGAAGTCCTTGACTTCAGCGAGCAATTTACCAAGAGGAATTCATGCTTACGTACAAACCGACCGTTCTTGAGCCCGACATCACCGATGCGTCCAACCGTCTCGCTCATGGTGAGTCTCGACGATAGTACGTTTCATTTCTGAATCATTCTTTAATTTTTGGTAAGATTAACTTTTTAAAGGGCTTTAAGACCTAATCAGATTGGTCACCCCGTGCAGTGTTACACCTTCTCGCAACGTGGTGGCAGTTCAATTTATTTTCAGACGTGTTTCACCCTGGCAATCCAGGAATCCTCCTTGTGTTCGGGGTGATGGCCTTGTACATTCCGGGGCAGCAGCCTCGTCCAGTCCAATCGGTGACTCGTTCGGACGCAGACCTGTATATTTTAATATTTTTTAGCTCTTCCACTGTTCACTCAATTTTAAACAATAATGGGGAAGAACAGACTAAGAATACCTTCATGCAGTGCATTTATTATTTCCATAAGATGTATATTTTTTTTTTCACATCCGAGAGTATACTAATAATTTATCCATTTTGGTTCCCTCACGGCAGGGATTCTGCTGTCCAGGAGGATGTCCCAGACAGAGTGTGACCAGCATTGATCTGTCGGCATGAAACACTTCCGCGCTCCTGTCACAGGGTACGCTGGGTTCTGCGGGTAACATTTGTCTTTTCCGCTGAGCTTGGTCATATTCTCCTCTGACCTAGAGTATGGTTAGTTGATGATTCGTTTTTTGTTAAGAGAAAAGGCTGTTATACATGTCGTTGAAGTCAAATGCTTGGCGAAAGATGGTGTGTTTTTCCTCTTAGTGATCAGTATTATTGTTATATACCCCCCTTTCTCTATTCTTTATTGTATGTGTATCTATCTATCCATCTCTACCTTTCTTCCCCTCTTGTCAAACTTCCGACTGTTTTCATCTCCCTCCAGCGCCATCCTAACTTGTCTCCGCCCCTCCACCCACACCACTCTACCCTTTCCCGTTTATTTGTTTTGCCATTATCGTGTTTGGAGTCAATGCCTCATTATTTTGCTCTCATTTTTTGTTTTATTTACTCATCCCCGTGACCCTTACCCTCCGACAGCTATGGCTTGGAATCGGTCTATTCACTTCAGATAACCTGTCAGACCAGAGGTTTGGCTGAAATCTTGGATTTTCTTGTATTTCGAGGTTAACATAATAATTACTAGGAACATAGCTAAACGATTTCTGTTAAAATATAAATTAGTACGACACTGGGAAATATAAAAATAAAGAGTGATTAAATAAAAATAAGGCACAAGCAAACACGGTGATTCCTCCCGTGTGTTGGCGTGGAACTAAATTAATGGTTTCCGGCACACGCGACTGTGACCGTTACCAAACGGAATGGGAAACCCGTACTTCACATGGGAGTTTAATAGAAAAGCAATACATGAAAATACTTCCGCTCCAAATAGGTGAATTTTATTAAAAGGTAAGGCTCCTTCCCCTCGTTTAATATGTCTTTTGGTACGCGCTTGTACTCATCCTTTCCCATATCATCCGCACCGCGCCGTGGGATCCGTCCTGGCCTCGACGCGGATCATAGCGGGGTCTTTGTTGCTGATGACCTTCGTGCTGGACCGTCTCCGATCGAACCTAAGCGAGCTGATTATCCCTCTCGTGCGATTGCCGTTTCGACACCCGTGAAGGAGCTTTCGCACGATTCCTCCGTCCCGCTCTACCATCACCATGGGAGTT
>NC_051397.1:16470243-16487665 GCF_015228065.2 Penaeus monodon
TCTGAGAATTTTGAAGGAACTGTAGATGTGAGGATCAAATACAAATCTAAGGTACGATGATATAGTTTAATTGCCAGCGGTACCTGAACTACAAACTATAGATAAATTAAGAAGCAAGCGAAGGCTGGCTTGTTTCTTATCAGAAAACTAAGATCATGAAGATTCAAAGATAACGGCAATGAAAAATGACGAACATGTTACAATTCAATGGAAATGGTTTTTGTGGAAAATGTGAAAGAGTTTAAAAAACACTTATCTTGAGCTGTTTTTAACTAATACATATGATGAAATTCACCGGAGATAAAAAGAAGAATTACCATTTGCCAAAAACGCCAACAGTTGCTCTCAATAACATCTTGGAAAGACCGAGCATTACCTACGAACAAAGCTGAGGCCTATTGAACTCATTAGTTTTCCCAATTGCATCTATGGTTCTGAGTGTTGGGTGCTGAAGAGGAAATTTAGACAAGAAAAAATCAATAGTTTTTGAATGGTGGGTGTTTTTACAGACGATACTACGTATTAACGGACAGAGAAGAAAACGAATGTGAGTGCTGAGAAAAATAATGGTAAAGGACCGGCTGTTGACATCTTGACAAAGGAAATTAAGGGGAGTTTATTGCCATGTGATTGAAGTAAAAGTTTGAGAAAAACTTGCCTGACAGGGTGGCGATAGGAAACAAGGAGAGGCAAACCGAAAACAAGACTGAGCGACAACATCAAAGATATTTTGCGTTTGTCGATGGTACAAGTAGGACGAAAAGCGCAAGATCGAATTGAGTGTCGAAGGGATGGTGGGAGAGGTCCACCGGCTGCCTCAAACATTTATTTATTTTTCTCCAGCAACTTCATCATTCGTCTTCTTCTCTGTGCCAGCTAATACGGCAGTACTCGTCTGTAACACCCACATTTCAAAACTATTGCATATATAATATATATTATATATATTATATATATATATATAGTCATATATATACATGTACATATATATATGCATATAATATATGCCATACATACATTATATATATATAGTCTATATATATATTATATAATATATACTATAGATATAATATATATATATACACAACATCACGACACACACACAACACACACACACACACACCACACACACACACAACACACTACACACGACTAGATATATAATATATTATATATATTATATATATATAATATACATACATTATTATATATAAATATATATATATATATATATATATATATATATATGAATATATATATATATATATATATATATATATATATATATATATATATTATATAATATATATATATATATAGATATATATATTATATATATAAATACAATATTTATATATACATGTTATGTAGATATATTATATATACACATACATACATTTATATATTATCATATACACACACACACACACACACACACACACACAAAAACAAAAACACATATATATATATATATTACTATATATATATATATATAATATATATATATATATATATATATATATATATTATATATGTATGTATGTATGTATGTATGTATGTATGTACGTATGTAATGGGGCCGCGGTGCGAATGGGTTAGAGCGACGGACTCAAGACTGTCCACGACGGCAATCTGAGTTCGAGGAGTTCGAGTCACCGACCGCCGCGTTTGTTTCCACTTGGGCAGGAACTTCACCTTGTTGCCCCTACCTAGCCCCTTGGTGGCCAAGCCACCCCCAATTCAAGTGCTGGTCCCAAGCCCGGATAAATAGAGAGAAATGATTGCCTAAAAGGGTAAAACCGACACTCTCCGTGGAAGAACTGGGGACCCTACCACGTACTCACTCCAAGACATCCACAACGACATGAAAACTACAATTAAGTATCATGCTGTGCCACGGCGGCTTCAGACATGAAACCTACCGTTAAAAGAAGAAGATGGTAATGTAATAATGATAAAATTATAGTAGTAATGATGACAATAATAATAAAGCAATGATAAAATGATAATGAGACCAAATAACTATCCTAATATAAGAATAATATAATAATAATAATAATAATAATATACTTGCCCACGACAGAGTGGGCAAGTACCTGCATGGCGGATTCTGCAAGCACTTTTCTAATCGGAACGGCAAGATAAGTGGTACAACACCATCCAGAGCCGTTAGTGAAGGTAAGATTCTACAATCTTGTGGGACTTTCCAATTCACACGATCGTACTATACAGGCGAAAGCATCCAGAATTGTCATCAAGAACACAATAAGTTCAATAAGATATCAAGTATAAAGAACCATGGCAATAGAGGCGGAAAAGAGTGCATTAAAAACCAAAACTTTGCCCCTGTTGTTATTGGAGCTCTTGTTGCCTTTATAAAAAGGTACTGAGAATTTCTTGAAAAATTACCGGGAAATCCAGAAATTAGAAGAATTCCAAAAAATAGTTTTTAAACAGCACAGCGCATGTTTCTCGAAGAGCCTTATTCGATCTGACGTATTTTTGTGTTTGTTGAATTTGACTTGACTGGATGTTTTAATTTGTAATTGTTCAACATATTTTTGCATATTTTTTGTTGATGTTCCATTACCTCAAACTTCAATCACCCTAGATCGCTGTTGGACTCGGTGTTTGATTTTAATTAGCATATCTAAAGAAACTTTTACAATAATAATATTAATAATAATACTTAATAATAAGATGATGATAATGATTTGATGTATGATTATAAGAACTAATAATAATATAATATAATAATAATAATAATAAAAATATAATATAATATATAATTCTATTATTATTATTATTATCATTATTATATTGATTTTAACAACAATATTAACAATAATAATGATATACAATGATTAGTGATATTAATAGAAATTAATAATAATAATAATGATAATAAATATATAATATAAATGATGAATAAGAATAAAAAAAATAATGATGGTATTGATATAATGATAGTAAAAATAATATGAATAAATATATAATAGTAATAATAATAATATGATAATATAATAATAATAGTATAAATAATAATGATAATAATAATGATGATAATAAATGTAATGAAATATAACGATATGATGGAATAAATAAACGATGCAGTAATAACACTGCAATAATGATAATAATAATAATGATACTACTATTGCCGCTAATAGTTTTGTTACCTAAATTTTAGTAATACTTTTCCGTTTTCGAATTCAATCTTACGGATCTTAAGATCTTTTTTAAAATGAATATCGGATCTATGTTTTTTAACGATTGTATATGAAAATTCTGTGATATTATTGAAGCTGTTGAACATCAAGTATCAAAAGAAGGAATATATGCATAAATACCACAAAGCACGATTATAAGTAAATGTGAAAATAGAATTTCGGTCATTAGTGTCCAGCACACCCACACACCCACGACACACAACAAGACACACACACACACACACACACACACACCCACACCACACACACACCACCCACACACACACAAACACAAACACAAACACAACACAACACCACTCACACATAATATATATATATATATATATATATATATATAAATATATCTATATATATAGATTATAATATACACACCCCACGGAAACACAAACACAAGCCACACACACACACACCACACACACACACAACACACACACAAACACACACACACACACACCACAAAAACAAACACAATCACAAGCACACGCACACACACACACACACGCATATATATATACATATATACACCCACACCCACAAACACCAAACACCACACACAACACACAACACACATGGACCAGTGGTTTAAGAATCAGTGGACTCCAACTCTCATGGACCCCGAGTTCAATTCACCCCCCCCCCCAAAATTCACCGCCGCGGCAGTCGTAAATACCTGCGCCTTGACTTCTCGCTCGAGCCCGATCCTCACGCAAGAAACAATATTCGCCTTGAGAAGTCAAACGCAGGTGTCCGTAGGGGAATCCCGCCGCCGTGGCATAGGTGTTAAACCCGAACCGCGGTTTGATTAGGAAGGGCTCCAATCAAATCATACTGCCCAATAACCTCATCAAACAATGAATGAATTGAAGAGGCCGATTTCCTGCAATGGAATAAATGGCTTGTTGAAAAAAAATATATATACATGTATATATATATATATTATATAATATATAATATATCTCTATCTATATCTATATATATATCTATATATACAGATAGATAGATAGATAGATTAGATAGATATAGATATAGATATATTTTTATTTATTTATTTATTTATTTTAACTTATTTATTTATTTTATTTCATTCATTGTGTGGTCAGGGACGTGCTACACGCGAGAGTTAATCATTAAAGGTATAGATCCCTTCCTTTAGTAAAGTGCTCGTGGGAACAAAATAAACCACTACTGATTTATCGTCAAAATAGAATTCAGTCTAATCTCAATTCTGCCCAATGATGTTTTGGTGGGGGTGATGGAACGCTTGTTGGCCTTTTGCTGATCGCGCATACCCAGACGGTACGGTAATTGTTATACAACACAGAGAAAATAAACTTGAAATTCAAAGTATATGTGTATATAATAATATATATATATTATATACTATATCATCATATCTATATAGTATATAATAGATATATATATATATATACATACATACACACCACATATATATATATATATATATATAATCGTATATATATATATATTATATTTATATATATATATATATATATCTATATATATATCATATCCTATATATATGTATATATATATATATGCCCACAACACGACACAAAAAACACAAACACACACACACACACACACCACACAAGCACACACACACACACACACAACACACACACACACACACACACACACACACATACACACACACCACAAGCGCGCGTGCCACGCATACACACACACCACACACACACACACACACACACATCAACACCACGCACACACAACACACACACACACACAACACACACAAGCGGCAGGGGCACCGCACACCCACACACAAAAACAAAAGAAAAAAAGAAAAAAAAACACCTTGCTGAAGGCAATGGCAAACCTCCTCTCTAAATTGCCAAGAAAAATTCATTGAAGCCCATGATCGTCAGGCTGCGGGTGGGCCGAATGTTAATAGCGTCGGACTGTCACAACGAATCTGAGTTCAAGGTTCGAGTCACCGGCCGGCGCGTGGGGGGTGTTACCCTTTTGGGGCAAGGGAACTTCATCACCTCGAATGGCCTAACCTAGCCAATGTTGGCCAGCCAGCCCAAGTTCCAGTGCTGGTCCCAGCCCGTTATAAAATATTTGAGAGAAATGATTATACCTAATAAAAAAAGTTAACACCGGCACTCCCGTGGCAAGGAACTGGGGAACCCTACCACGTACGCACTCCCAGAGCATCACAACATGAAACTATTTTCATGTTGTGATTGCTCTTGGAGTGATACGTGGTTAGGGTCCCCAGTTTCCCTTCCACTGAGAGTGCCGGTGTTTACCCTTTTTTTTAGGTTCATTCTCTCTATTTTATCCGGGCTTTGGGACAGCACTGAACTTGGGCTAACTTGACCACCCAGTGCTAGGTAGGCACTCGAGGTGAAGTTCCTTGCCCAAGGGAAACAACGCGCCGGCCGGTGACTCGAACCACTCGAAACTCAGATTGCCGTCCGTACAGGTCTTGAGTCCCGATGCTCTAACCATTTCGGCCAGCCGCGGCCTTGGCGATCATGGGCTTCCATTATTTTTTCTTGGCAACTTAGAGCGGTGGTTTGCCATTGCCTTCCGCCCGGTGTTTTTTTTTTTTTTTTTTTTTTTTTTTTTTTGAGTTCACCATCTCTACTTTTACCCAGCACTGACTTGGGCTGGCTTGGCCCACCCCGTGCTAGGCAGGCAATCGAGGTTAAGTTCCTTGCCCAAGGGAAAAAACGCGCCGGTCGGTGACTCGAACCCTCGAACTCAGATAACCGTCGTGACAGGCCCTTGAGTCCCGACCTCTAGCCATTCGCCACCGCGTCCCCCATTTTTGTATATTCCCTCCATCCCTGATTTATTTCGAATGGTTAGTTTACAATTACCTGCACGCTTCTGCCGTGTGGTGCCACCTGGCCCTCATTGCCTCACGGTTTGGCGCTGGCCCTTGGCGCTCCTGGGCCTCGGCGCTGGGTGTCCCTTTCTGCCGCATCAGTGGCTCTCTTGCGGCGCGACGGCGGGCTCCGCTGACCTCCCTGGCGGATTTTCAAACCATCCAGGCGGGTTACTTCAAGTCCCGTCATCGTTGAACTGCCGCTGAGTCCCCTACGCAGAGGTGGCTTCAACTTTAGGTACACGGTATTTATCTGGCATTTCCTCGGGAAAATATAACGAATTACGTTGAAGTGCACGCTCGTACCTCGCAGCCGAACGCGTTTGGAATGGTCAAGAACGCCTAGTAGGGACCTTGCCAGAGTAACCGCCTCCTGTCAGGACTGCGTGTCCCCCTCAGAGTGAGAGGCAAGTGAGGCTCCCTGGCCAGGCAACTCAGAAGGGCATATCTCCATCCCGATATCCTGTGTCGACGAACACGTCCACGATCTTTACCGTTAATGGTCAACCGTAGCCATGGGCTCGATGGCAATCATCTAGTCGGCGTAGTCGCGGAGGGTCGTCCCTGCCCTCTCGTAGATTATCACGGAGAATGTTGAGGCCAGAACATCCTTACTAGCAGTTGTCGTCGAAGTGTCCTCCTATGAACAAGGGCCAACGAAGCTGTAGTCCCGCGAGCTCCATGCGAGTTCCTTAACTACTCATTATCCCACATCTCGTCGTCGTAACCCCAGGATCGCTTTTGCGATCATATATATAGTATATATATAGTGATTATATAATATAAAATAAATGATCTTATAATATATATATATATATATATATATATATATATATATATATATATTATATGAGTGTGGTGTGTGTTGTGGTGTGTGTGTGTGTCTGTGTGTCTGTGTGTGTGTATGGTGTGTGTGTGTGTGGTGTGTTGTGTGTGTGTGGTGCGTTACAAACCACAGATTCTGCATTCCCTTTCCTTGTCCTTTGGTGCCGCTTTCTCCTCACCGCTGGTGTTTACCACTCGTCTTCCTGTCCCCTGACCCCTCACCAGCAACACGCCCTTGTTCCCCGACCCCCCCTTACTTTCTATCGACATCATGATTTCCTTTTGCCGGTTCCTCTTTTCCCCTCGCCTTGGAATTCCTTACCCATATGTCTTGCGAGCCTCATTTCCGAGACGGCTTGGAAAATCACTTCAGCGGAGGATGCACTGTTTCGCCGTCGAACCAGGAATTTTCGGGTCCATGGTGTCTATGGTGCCTCCTACATGCAGCAGGCCCTGACCAGTTTGGACGACGCTCCTCCTGTTTCCCTGACCAGCGACCTTTCGAGAAGACTTAGGGTTACCTTTCGTCGTCCCGGGCGAGCAGTAGCATCCGCTTGTCCTGAGGCGACCTCTGCCCGAAGGTATCAGGTATCAACCGAAATAAGCAGGTCCTCGCCACGCGTGTTCCGAACTCTCCGCCAGTCCTGCACAGCGCTTGCTTCTCATGGGTCCAGCCCAGCTCACCCCTCCATTTCTCACCTGAACCGTGTCGGGAACACATCGGCTCGCCCATGCCCACCGGGTATTAGATATATATATTTATATATATTGCCGTATATAATATTATATATAAGATACTATATATATATATATATATATAATATATATATATATCTATATATAGATATATATATATATATATATAATATATACGCAGATATATATATATATATATCTTCTAATACCCGGTGGGCACCTGGCGATCCGATGTGTTCCCGCCACGGTTCAGGTGAGAATGGAGGGGTTAGCTGGCTGGACCCTGAAGAGCAAGAGCTGTGCAGACTGGCGAGTTTCCCCCCCGGAACACGCGTGCCAGACACCTTGCTTATTTCGGTTATAACCCTGATCCTTCGGCCAGAGGTCGCCTCAGCCCAAGCGGATGCTGACTGCTTCGCCCGACGACGAAAGGTAACCCTAATGTCTTCTTCGAAAGGTCGCTGGTCAGGAAACAGAGGAGGCTCGTCCACTGGTCCCCAGGCCTTCTGCAGGTAGGAGGCCCATCGAACGACCATGACCCGAACTGGTCCCCTGGTCCGACGGCGAACCGTGCCATCACCTCGCTGAACTGATTTTCCAAGCCCGTCCTCGAATGAAGGCTCGAAAGACAATATGTAAGGAATTCCAGCGAGAAAAGAGGAAAAGGCAAAAGGAAATCAGATGTCAGAATAGAAGTAAGGGGGGTCGGGGAACAAGGGCGTTGTTGCTGGTGAGGGTCAGGGACAGGGAAGACGAGTTTGGTAACCAACCAGCGGTGAGTAAAAGCGGCACCAAGGGACAAGGAAAGGTAATGCGAATCCTGTGGTTTGTATACACACAACACCACATCACACACACACAACACACACATACACACACACAGACCACCCAGACCACACACACACACACACACACACACACACACAACCACACACACACACACCATATTATATATATATAATATTATAATTATATATATATATATATATATATATATATTTCCAATTTATTTTTATATGATTATATCATATATTATATCACTATATATATGATCGCAAAAAGCGATCCTGGGGTAAGACGACGAGAGGTGGGATAATGAGTAGGTTTAAGGAACTCGCATGGGACTCGAGACTACAGCTTCCGTTGGCCCTTTTTCATAGAGGACACTTTCGACGACAACCTGCTAGGTAAGGATTTTCTGGCCTCACATTCTCCGTGCTAAATCTACGAGAGGGCAGACTGACCCTCCCGCGACTACGCGACTAGATTGCCATCGAGCCCATGGCTTACGGTGACCTTACCGGTAAAGATGTGGGAGTGTTCGTCTACACGGATCTCGGGATGGATGAATGGCCCTTTGACCTGCCGAGGGACTCAACTTCCTCTCACCTCTGAGACACGCCAGTCCCCTGACAGGAGACGGTTACTCTGGCAAGTGTCCCCTACTAGGCGTTCGGACCATCAACGCGTTTTCGGCTGCGAGGTACGCACGTGCCTCCGATTCGTTATATTTCCCGAGGAAATGCCAGATAAATACCGGTACCTAAAGTTGGAATCCACCTCTGCGTAGGGACTCAGCTGCAGTTTCAACGATGACGGGACTTTGAAGTAACCCGCCTGGATGTTTTGAAAATCCGCCATGGAGGGTCAGAGAGCCGCCGTCGCGCGCAAGGAGCCCACTGAATGCGGCAGAAAAGGACACCAGCGCCGAGCCAGGCGCCAAGGGGCAGCGCCAAACCGTGAAAGGCACTGAGGGCCAAGGTGGCACCACAGGCAGAAGCGTGCAGCTATTGTAACTACCATTCGAAATAAATCAGATTCGGAGTAAATACAAAAATGGGGGACGCGGTGGCACGAACTGTCTAGAGCGTCGGACTCAGACTGTCACGACGGTAATCCTGAGTCGAGGGTTCGAGTCACAGGGGGGGGGGGGGTGGGACCGTCCGCGTTGTTTCCCTTGGGCAGGAACTTCACCTCGATTGCCTGCCTAGCCACTTGGTGGCCAGCCCCCAAGTCATGCGGGGTACAAAGTAAGATGGTGGACATCAAAAAAAAAAAAAAAAAAAAAAAAAAAAAACACCGGGCTGGAAGGCCATGTGCACACCACCGCTCTAAGTTGCCAAGAAAAATTCATGGAAGCCCATGATCGCCAAGGCCGCGGTGGCCCCGAATGGTTTAGAGCAATCGGACTCAAGAACCTGTCACGACGGCAAATCTGAAGTTCGAGGGTTCTGAAGTCACCGTCCGGCGCGTATTCCCCTGGGCAAGGACCGTGACCTCTGATTGCCTACCTAGCCACTGGTGGTCAAAGTTAGCCAAGTCATGCTGGTCCCAAGCCCGGCTAAAATAGAAGAGAATGCTTAACCTAAAAACAAAGGTAACAACCGGCACTCTCCGTGGAAAGGAACTGGGGACCCTACCACGTACTCTCACTCCAAGAGCTCCACAACATAAAAATTAGTTTTCATGTTGTGATGCCTCTTGGAGTGAGTACGTGGTAGGGTCCCAGTTCCTTCCACGGAGAGTGCCGGTGTTACCTTTTTTTATTAGGTAATCAGTCTCTCAATATTTTATCCGGGCTTTGGGACCAGCACTGACTTTGGGCTGGCTTGTCCCACCCATTGGCTAGGTATGCATTCGAGGTGAAAAGTTCTTGCCCAATGGAAACAACGCCGCCGGCCGGTGACTCGAACACTTGAACTCAGATTTGTCGTTGTGACGTCCGACGCTCTAACATTCGGCCACCTGCAGCCTTGACGATCATGGGCTTCCATGATTTTTTCTTGGCAATTTAAGATCGGTGGTTTGCCATTGCCTTCCGCCCGGTGTTTTTTTTTCTTTTTTTCTTTTTTTTTGTGTGTGTGTGCGCGAGCGCTTGTGGTGGGGTGTGGTGTGTGTGTGTGTGTGTGTGTTGTGTGTGTGTGGGGTGGTGTGTGTGTGTGTGGGTGTGTGTGTGTGTGTATGTCTGTGTATGCGCATGTGTGTGTGTGTGTGTGTGGTGGGTTGTGTGTGTGTGTGTGTTTGTGTGTGGTTGGTGGTGTGTGTGTGTGTGCGTGTGTGTAGTGTGTGTGTGTGTGTTGTGGGTGTGTGAATATATATATATCTACATATATATATATATAATATATATATATATATATATCTATATATATTAACAATTATATATATAATCTTGTATATACTTATATATATACTATAATATATGTGTGGTATATGTATGATTATATATAGTATATATCTATATAATATATATATATATATATATATATATATATATATATATATAGATATATACACATATACCTTTTGATTTCAATTTATTTTTCTTGTGTTTATCCAATTACCGTACCTTCTGGGTCTGCGTCGATTCAGCAAATGGCCACAACGCGTCCATCACACCATAATTGGGCCAGAATTGAGATTAGACTGAATTTCTGTTTTGACTGATAAAATCATTATGGTTTATTTTGTTCCCACAGCAACTTTACTAAAGGAAGGGATCTATACCTTAATGATACTCTCGAGTGTAGCAACGTCCCTGACACACCATGAATTAATAATAAATAAATAAGTAAATAAATAAATAAATAATAAATATATCTATATCTATCTATCATACCTATCTATCTAATCTATCCTATATAATATATTATATCTATATATATATATATATATATATATATATATATATATATAATATCTATATACTGTATATATATTTTTTGTGGTGACAGCCATTTATTCCTTGCGGAAATCGGCCTCTTTCAATTCAGTCATTGTTTTTTGAGAGGTGTTTTTGGCAGTCTTGATTTGATTGGATGCCCTTCCTAATCACCGCGGTTCGGCGTTTAACACCTATTCCCACGGCCGGCGACTTCCCCCTACGCCACCTGCGTTTGACTTCTCAGGCGATATATGTTTTCTTGCCGGAGATCGGCTCGAGCGAGCAGTCAGCGCAGGTATTTTTACGACTGCCGCGGCGGTGAATTGAACTCGTTGGTCCATGATAGTTGGAGTCCACTGCTCTAACCAGGGTCCATGTGTGTGTGTGTGGGTGTGTGTGTGTGTTTGTGTTTGTGTGTGTGTGTGTAATTAGGTATATATACTGCGTGGTGTGTGTGTGTGTGTTGTGTGCTTGTGCTTTTGTTTGTGTTTTGTGTGTGTGGGGTGTTTGTGTGTGTGTGTGGTGTGTGTGTGTGTTGTGTGTGTGTGTGTGTGTGTGTGTGTGCTTGTGTTTGTGTTGTGTGTGTATATTATCTCTTTATATATATTATTATATATATATATATATATCGCTCTATTCTATATCTCTCTCCATGTGTGTGTGTGTGTTTGGTTTGTGTTGTGTGTGTTGTGTGCGTGTGTGTGTGTGTGTGTGTGTGTGTGTGGGGGTGTGTGTGTGTGTGGTGTGTGTGGTGTGTGTGTGTGTGGTGTGTGTGCTGACACTACTGACCGAAATCTCATTTCACATTTACTATACATTCGTCCTTTGTGGTATTTATTGCATATATTTCCCTTCTTTTTGTACTGATGTTCAACAGCTTCAATAATATCACAGATTTTTCATATACAATTTCGTAAAACATAGATCAGATCCTTTCATTTTAAAAGATCTTAAAAGATCCGTAAGATTAATTTCGAACGGAAAAGTATTACTAAAATTTAGGTAACAAACTATTAGCGCAATAGTAGTAATCATTATTATTTATCATTATTGCTATTGTATTACTGCCATCGTTTTTATTACCATCATTATCGTTATATTATCATTACATTATTATCATTAGTATTATTATCATTATTATTATTTACTATTTTAGTATTATTATCAATTATTATTATTAATTATTAATTATTATGATTTTAATATATTACTATCAATATTATCATTACCATCATTATTATTATAATTATTTCATTAATTATTATTTTAATTATTATTATTATCACCTATCATTTGTTATTCTCATTATGATTTTTAATATTGTTGTTTAAAATCAATATTAATAATGATAATAATAATACTAATAGTACTTATTATTATTATTCTTTATTATTTTTTATTATTATTATTAATTATTAATTTTATTATTCTTATTATTATTATCATCATCAATCATCATCAGGATCATCATCATTATTAATTATTATTATTAATTATCATTATTATGATTGTAAAAGTTTCCTTAGATCTGCTCATTAAAATCAAACACGAGTCCCACCAGCGATCTAGGGTGAATTGAAGTTTGAGGTTAATGGAACATCAAAAAATATTGCAAAAATATGTTGAACAAATTACAATTAACACATTCCATTCAAGTCAATTCACATAACCACAAAAATACGTCAGATCGCTAGGCTCTTCTGATGAACATGCGCTGTGTGTTTTAAAACTTTTTTTTGGAATTCTTCTAATTTGGGTTTCCCGGTATTTGTTCAGAAACTTAATCAGTACCTTTTTTTTATAAGGCCAGAGCCCAAAACACCAGGCAAAGTTTTGGTTTTTAAATGCCACATCTTTTCCACCTCTAATTTCCAGGTCTTTATACTTTGATCATCTTTTTGAACTTATTTTGTCTTGATGACAATATCTGGAGATTCGCCTGTATAGTTACAATCTGTGTGAATGTGGAGTCCCACAAGATTGTAGCCATCTTTACCTTCAGTAACTGGCTCTGATGGTGTTCGTCCACCTTATCTTGCGTTCCGATAGAAAAGTGCTTTGCAGATCTCCAATGCAAGCTAATTGCCCACTCTGTCGTGGGCAAGTATATATTATTATTATTATTATTATTATTATTATTATTATTATTATTATTTATTATGGTCCATCATTATCATTATTAGCATTGCTATTATTATTATTGTTATCATTACTACTGATAATTATTATCATTCATTTACATACATCTTCCTTCTTTTAACGGGATTCATGTCTGAGCCCGCCGTGGTCACAGGCATGATACTTAATTGTAGTGTTTCATTGTTTGATGCTCTTGGAGTGAGTACGTGGTATGGGGGGGGGGGGGGGGGGGGGGGGGTCCCAGTTTCCTTTCCCGGAGAGTGGTCCGGTGGTTACCTTTAGGCATCATTCCTTCTCTTTATCCGGCTTGTGACCAGCACTTGACTTGGGCTGGCTTGCCACCCAGTGTCTAGGTTAGGCACTCAGGTGAAGTTCCTTGCCCAAGGAACAACGCGGCGGTCGTTGACTCGAACTCTCGACTCAGATTGCCGTCGTGAACAGTCCTTGAGTCCGTCGCTCTAAACCATTCGGCCACCGCGGCCCCCATACATACGTACACATACATACATACATACATATACATATATATATATATATATAGATATTTAGATATATATATATATATTATATATATATATTAATATAGATATATATGTGTGTGTGTGTGTGTGTGTGTTGTGTGTGTGTGTGTGTGTGTATATGTATAATATTATAAATGTAATGTATGTGTATATATAATATATATACATACAATGTATATATAAATATGTATATATCTATATATAGTACTATATTATATATATGTCTCTATCATATCTTATAATATATATATATAATATATATATATATAATCATATATCTATCTATTCATATATTTATATATATATATATATAGATATAACTATTTTGTCTATCATATGTATGTATCTAGATATATATATAGATATAATACTCTATATCTCTATATCTGTGTGTGTGTGTTTGTGTGTGTGTTGTGTGTGTGTGGTTGGTTGTGTGTGTGTGTGTGTGTGTGTGTATACATCTTATATATATAATATAGATCAATTATATATATTATATAATATATATAATATATAAATGTATGTATGCATATATATATGCATATATATGTGTACATGTATATATATGTACCATATATATATAATATATATATATGTATTATATATATATATATATATTCAATAGTTTTTGAATGTGGTGTTACAGACGAGTACTGCGTATTGCATGGACAGAGAAGAAGACGAATGATATTGCTTAGAAAAAATCAATAATTGTTTGAGTCACCCGTGGACCTCTCCACCATCCTTCGCCACTCAATTTCGGATCTTGCGCTTTTCCTTCCACTTTGTAACCATCGACAACCCGCAAATATCTTTGATGTTTGTCGCTTCGGCCCATGTTTCGTTTGCGCGTCTCTGTTTCCATCGCCATCCCTGTCAGCCGTTTTCTCAATACTTTTTACGTTCTCACATGACCAATAAACGTTATTTCCTTTTTGTTCAAGAGTCCCAACACCGGCTTTACCATTTATTTTTTCTCATCACTTTCAATCATCGTTTTCTTCTCTGTCCCCAGTTAATTACGTAGTCTCGTCCCTTGTAACACCACATTTCAAACTATTGATTTTTTCTTGTCTATCCTCGTCAGCACCCAACACTCGAACCCATATGATGCAATTGGGAAAACTAATGAGTTCAATAGCCTCAGCTTTGTCCGTAGGTAATGCTTCGGTCTTTCAGATGTTTTGAGAGCAACTGTGGCGTTTTTGCAATGAATTCTTCTTTTTTAATCTCCGTGAATCATCATATGTATTAGTTAAAAACAGCTCCAAGATAAGTGAACTCTTCACATTTTCACAACCATTCCATTGGATTGTAACATGTCGTCATTGGTTCCATTGCCGTTATCTTTGATCTTCATGATCTTAGTTTTCTTGGCATTAAGAACCGCCGGCCTTTTCGCTTGCTTCTCTAACTTTATTTAGTAGCGTGTTTGTAGTTTCATGATACTGCTGGGCAATCAAAGCTATATCATCGGCGTACCTTAGACTTTGAATATTTTGTATCCTCCAACATCTACAGTTCCTTCAAAATTTCTCCCGAGCACCTCTCATAATTGTTTCAGAATATATGTTAAAGAGGTGCAGGAGACAGAAGTCAACCCTGTCGCACTCCTGTTTGACCTTCGTACCATTCGTTAACCCATAAGTGGTTCTTACAGTTGCTTGTTGTTGGTCATACATGGCTTTATTAGTTGGATGATGTTTTTTGGAACTTCAATATGTTTCTGTTATTCCAGAGATATCATGAATCAACATATCAAAGCTTTCAAGTAATCGATGAAACAACAGGTATAGGTCCCTTTTTGATGTTCTCTGTTTTTTTCTCTATGATCATTTTCAGATTTGAATCTTGTTTCTGGTACCTTTTACCCAGGGCAAAAACCGCTTGTTCGTCCTGCAATTTCTTCTTTTAACGTTAACTTCATTCTTTCAGCAATAATTTTCAACAAAATTTTTGCTGCTACTTATTAATGCAATTGTCCTGTTATTGTTGCATTGGAGGGCGTCCACCTTTTTTAGGTATGGGAGCAAAGACTGAATTTTTACCCATTCCCTTCCTGGCCATCTTCCTTTCATTCCAAATTTTGTACAGAGTTTAGTAAAGAAGTATTCACACGTTCGCCAGCATTCGTGATTAGTTTCCGCTGTTATTTCATCCATTCCCCGGACTCTTGTTATTTCTTTACTTCTTTCGGCTTTTATAACTTCGTCTAGAGTGGCGGTGATTCATCTTCACTATCATTGAGTCGAATTAATGGTTGTTTGTTAGACTTATATATGATATAATATATTTGTGTGGTGTGTGTGTGCGTGTGTGTGGTTGTGTGTGTGTGTGTGTGTGTGGGTGTGTGTGTGTGTGTGTGTGTGTGTGTTGTGTGTGTGTGTATGTATGTGTGGCATAGGCGTGTATGTCATGTATATAATAGATAGATTATCTATATATATATATATATATATATATATATTCGTATATATATATATATGTGTGGGTGTGTGGTGTGTGTGTGTATCTATCTATCTATATATAATATATATATATATATATATCTATATAGAATATATATTATGTATCTATATGCATAAACTATATATATATACCTATATATATACCTATATCGTCCACATCTATATCTATCTATATATACTCTTAGATCTAATATATATATATATATAATATATGTGTGTGTGTGTGAGTATTTTATGTGTTATATGTGTTATGGTGTTGGGGGTGCGTGCGTGTGTGTGGTGTGTGTTGTGTGATAGTGTGTGTTGGTGTGATGTGTGTGTGTGTGTGCTGGTGTGTTGTGTGTGTCTGTATATATGTGTATATATATATATATATCTATATATATATATATATATATATATTTATATATAGATATATAATGTATGTATGTATGTATTTGGGTATGTATGTATGTATGTATGTATGTATGTTATGTCTGTATGTAACACCACACACACAAACACAAACACAAACACACACACACACACGCACACAACGCACGCGCACACCCGACACACTCACACAAGCACACACACTGCACACAAACAACAACACACACACACACACACCACCACACACACACCACACACACACAAACACACACACACACACACAACATCACACACTTACGTATATGTACATACATATATATACATAACATTTAGATGTACAAGCATATATACATAATATGCTACATACATCCATATATATATAGATATATATTATATATATCTATTATATCTATATATATATATATATATATGTGTATATATATGTATATATATATTGGATCATAAAATATTTATTCCTGGATAAACATAATAGCGTTGGAGGGCAAGCCAGCCCAAGTCAGTGCTGGTCCCAAGCCCGGATAAAATAGAGAGAATGATTACCTAAAAAGGTAACACCGGCACTCTCCGTGTAAAGGAACTGGGGACCCTACCAACGTACTCACTCAAGA
>NC_051397.1:16500603-16551550 GCF_015228065.2 Penaeus monodon
TTATTAAAATTATATATATATATAAAATATTAAATTTTATATATATTAATTTTTATTTTAAATTAAAATATTTTATATATATTTTTTAAGGGTATTAATGATATTAAAAGATATATATATATTAAAAAATTAAAATATATTTATATATATATTTTTTCTATATATAAAGATAGATATATATAGATAATATAGATATTATAGAAAATATAGTATTGTAAAGTAATGTTTATTAAAAATATATATAATATATATATATATATATTATATATATATAAAATATATAAGGGAAAATTTTAAAGTAAAATATGTATGTATAGGGATATATATATATAATATTATATATATATATATATATATTATATATATATATATATACTTTTTTATACATATTTTATATACATATATATTGCTTCGCCAGTGGGTCTTTGTCTCGTGCAAAAAATTTGGTTTAAAATGAAAAAGGGTGGGCCCGGGCATGTGTTAACATGAAGGGGCCTGGGCAAAAAAATGGGGGGCAAGGGTGTGAGCGGAGGGGGCGGAGGAAAAAAGCCCCAAGGGTAGACCGGGTTTTGGGGGCGCTCCTGTGAAGCCCTCGGTGGCCCTTTTTGGCCTGATAAAATTTCTGGTTTTCCGTGTTATAACTGTATCGTGCAGGTGAAAATGCTGGTTTCCCCTTTTATTGTGGGCCCATGAAAAAATGTATGGGGGAAAAAACTTGTTTTGAAAAAAGGAAAGCCCGTCCCTATTGTGTTTATTTTTATGCCCTGGGCCCGCACTTGGCTTTTTTTCCCCGCTGGTGTTTTTGGGGGCGCTGTGGTTTCTCTGTGCCTCTTGGAGCTGTTTAGTTTCACGACCCTGTGGAAAAACCCCGTTTTTTCCTACCTGCCCTTTTCTTGGGGGGCCCGAGGGGACGAGCCGGTCGGGTAACAAAATAATACCCTTACTATACTATACTATATATATATATAAATATATATTATATATTAAAATAATATATATATTATTTTACATAAAATTATATACACATATTATACATGATATATAAAATATTATATAAAATATATAAAAAATCCCCATATAAACATATATTTTATATATATATATATATATATATATAATATAAATTTTATATATATATATATATATATAATATTTATATTTACCCTAATAATATAACCCCTATATATCTTTATATAAATTTTAAATATATATACACATATATATTCCTATAATATATATCCCATAAAATACATTTATATACATATATATAATCACCTTATATATCTACCAAAAATATATATAACATTATATATATATACACATTAATACAAAAATATATACACATTTTAGAAAACAAATATATATTTTTAACAATATATTACACCCTTTTTATATAAAATTACAATATATTGAAAATATTTTATAAAATATATATATATAAAACAATATATATAACATTTTATAAAAATACATATAATATACATATATATTTACATACATAAAAATTACCCTTAATAAAACATAATACATTTCATATATATTTACTATATATCCCTATATATATACATATATACATATACCCCTATTTTATATTTCATAATACATATTAATCCCTATATATATAAAACATATATATTTATATATATTCCCTATAAAATATATACATATATATTTTAAAAAATTTATTGATATATAAAATAATTTTAACATATATCATAAATATACATATATATTACATATATATTATCCATATTATACCCTTATATATTTTTCATATATATATACTATATACATATATTTATAATATATACATATATTTATACATATATATATATTAATACAATATATAAATATATATATACATAATATATAATATAAAATTATATATATATTTTACATTTCATATATATATTTTATAGATATATAAAATTAATTTTTATATATACCCTATATTTAAATAATATATACATATATATAATAAAATATATATACATATATATAACATATATATATACATAATATATTCCTATATATATTTCCTTTTAAAATAACATAATAATTTTATATTTTATATATAATATAAAATATATTACATATATTTTAATTTTACAAAATATATATAAATATAAAATATATATTTATAATATAATTTTTAAAACCCTTTTACCCTATATATTACTAATTTTATAATATATATATATATATAATAAAATATATAACCCTATTTTAAAATATAAATATCTAATAATATATTATTAAAAATTTTATTATTTATAATATTTATATATATAAAAAAATATATAAATTATATATTTATATATATAAACAAACATATATATATTTTAAAATATTTTTATATGTAAATTTTTATATAGATTTTAATTTTATAATTTTTATATTAAATTTTATTTAAAAATATATATATTATATATTATATTATATATATATTTTATTAATTTATAAAAAATATATTTAATATATTATAAAATAGGTTTTAAAAATATATAAAATTTTATATATATATACATATATATACAAAAATCTATTTTATAAAAAACCCCATTTTTTTAATAACATTTTATAAAAAAAAATACCCCAATTATTTTAAAATATAATTTTAATATATAACATATTATATATTATATAAAAATATATATATAAAGATTGTTATCTTTTGTAATATATTTATATGTTTTATATATATATTTATTATTTTAAAAATATATATGTATACATTTTTACACTTACAAACCCCTTTCAAAAACCCCCCTTTAAAATATACATTTTAATATAATATATAGAAATTTTTAATATATAATTTTATCCCCTATAAAAAATAAACAACCCATACTCCCATATTATTATTCATACCAAAATATATAATATATATATTTTTTATATATATATTTTGTTGTTTATAAAATATATCCCAATATATATATATTATATATATCTATATAATCCATATATAATATATAATTTTAATATTTTTGGTTTTTATTGTGTGGGATTTAATATGCTATTTTCTATATATATAATATTTTTTTTAATTTTTTAAAATATATGTTTTTCTATTAATTTTAAAGTAATAAATATAAAATTTATATATATATCCTATAGAATATATATATTTTTTATATTTTTTATTTTGTAATATTATATATAATATATATATATTATATATTATATATAATTTTATATATATTTATAAAATAGGGTATATATATTAAAATATATTAAGTATTATATTTTATGTATATTATATATAATTTTAAAATATATTATTTTTACTAGTATATAAAATTATATATATTTATATTGGGGATTTTTTAATATTTTATATATTATTTTATATTTTTATTTTTTATATATATTTTTTATTAAAATTTTTAAAATATAAATTTTATTAAAATATATTTTATGTATATATAGAAAAATTATTAATATAGTAATATAATATTTTATATAAAATTTTTTAAAATATAATTGGGAGTATATATATAAAAATATATATAGTTTTTATAAAATATTATTATATATATAAAATGATAAAATTTTTATATATGTATTTTTATTATATATATTAAAATTTTATAATTTTATATATATATGTATATAATTTATATGTATAAAATTTTATGGGATTATATAATTTTAATAATTTTATATATATATATATATATTATAATGTAAATATATATGTATATATATATATTCCCATTATATATAATATATATAAATTAAAAATATATAAGGGTAAAAATTTTATATATAGTATAAAATAATATATAAAATATATATATATTAAATATAATATATTTATTATATATTATATATAATATATATTGTTGGTATGTTTTTTGGGGTTTTATATTTGTTTATATTATTGGTATAGTATATAAAAAGATTTTTTATTATTATAATTTTTTATTGTTTTTAAAGTTTTAATATGTTATTTTATATGTATATTTTATATATGTTATAAAATAAAATTGGATATATTATTTTATATATATATTTTTACCTTTTATTTTTAATTATATAATATAAAATTTATAAAATAAAAAGTTAAAATATAAAATAAATTTAAAATATATATTTATATAAAATAAAATTTTATATTATTATATATAAACCTTTTATATTATTTGTGTATTATAATTTTGTGGGATTATATATTTTATTTATATATAAAATTAATATATTTTATCTATTTTATATTTATAATATTTTATATTTATATATTATAAAAATTTATATATATATATATGTATATATTTATATATATATTATTAATTATTTAAAATTTAATGTATAAAACGTGGAAAAATTTTTTGTATTTTTATTTATTTTTTTTTTTTTATCTTTTTTTTTTCTTTTTTTTGTTCCCGGCCGTCTCGTCTCTCTCCCCAAACCACTCCGGGTTTTTCCCTCTCCTCGCTCCCCCCGGGCCCCTCCCAAAAAAAACCGGGGGGAGGGCCCCCTTTTCGGGTAAATTTTTCCAAAATCTCTTTCCTTTTATTCCCTTTTTCCCTACCTTTTTCTATCCCTCGGGGCCGCCTGTCCCTCCTCAGGGTTTTCCGGGCCAACCGGGTTTTCCTCCCCCTCGGGGTCTTCCCCCCCAACCCCGCATTTTTCTTTCCTCCGCCTCCTCCGCTCCTCTTCACCTTTTGCCCGGTCCCTTCTGTTAACCAAACCCGGTCATCTTTTCTGTTTAAAACCCCCCTTTTCACCCCCACTCGTCTTTTGTATATTTTATTTGGTTTTCTTTTCCTTATTAAAAAAAATTTTTTTATATATATTTAATATATTCATTTATTTATTTCTTCTCTTTTTCTTTTTTCTATTTATTTTATTTTTCTATTTTTTTTGATTTTTTAAAATATCTCCTCTATTTCTATTTTTTTTTTTTTTCTATCTTTTCTTTTTTTTTATTATTATTTTTTTTTTTTTTTTTTTCTTTTTCTTTTTTCTTTTTTTTTTTTTTTTTTTTTTGTCTTCTTCTTTCTTATTTCCCATTTTCTTTTTTATATTTATTTTTTTTTTTTATATCTGATATTTTTATTTATTATGTTTAAAATTATTTATATTTTTGTTTTTTTTTTTGTTTATTATATATTTCTCATTCTTTTTCTAATATTTTTCTTATATTATATATTATTTTTAATTTTTATTTATGGGATAATTATCTTGAATTATAATATTTTTATCTTTCTATATTATTTATATATTCCCTTATATATTTTTGTTTTTTTTCTTTTCTTTTCACCGTTGGGACCTTTTCTTAAATTTTGGTTTTATTTTGTCTCTTTATCTTTGGGTCTCCATTTCCTTTTCCCTCCTTTTAAATTTTATGTTCTTTTTCCTCTCTTTTCCGGGGGGGACCGGGCCTTCTTCTGGCCCCCCCCCCCCGGGCGGGGCCGGGGGTGGGTTTTTCCCCCGGGGCAAACCCCCCCCTCCCCCGGCCCCGAACTCCCCCGCCCCGTGACGAAGGGGCGAGGCCCCCCCGGGCCCCCGGGAAAACCCCCCCCTTTTAGTTTTTTTATTAAGTTTTTTAATGTTTTTAATATGGGGGAAAAATTAATAATAATTGGAAGTTTTTGGGAAGGAAAAGGTTTAAAAAGTTTTTTGGTTTTTTATATATATAAAATATCATACCCATACATAAATCTATATATTATATATATTATATATATCTATCTAAACTATATATATATTATATATATATTTTATATATATATTTATATTATATATATAATATATAATATATTTTATATGTATATATATATATATATATTATATATATATATAAAATATATATATATATTTATATATATATATATACATATATATATATGTGTGTATATATATATGTATATATGTATATGTATATATATATGTATATGTATATGTATTTTTTTTTAACGGTAGGTTCATGTTTGAGCCGCCGTGGTCACAGCATGATACTTAATTGTAGGTTTCATGTTGTGATGCTCTTGGAGTGAGTACGTAGTAGGGTCTCCAGTTCCTTTCCACGGAGAGTGCCGGTGTTACCTTTTAGGTAATCATTCTCTCTCTTTATCCGGGCTTGGGACCAGCACTGACTTGGGCTGGCTTGCCCACTCAGGGCTAGGTAGGCAATCGAGGTGAAGTTCCTTGCCCAAGGGAACAACGCGCCGGCCGGTGACCCCGAACCTCGAACACAGATTGCCGTCGTGCCAGTCTTGAGTCCCATGCTCTAACCACTCGGCCACCGCGGCCTACATGTATATGTATATATATATGTATATATATATATATGTATATGTTATATATGTATATGTATATATATGTGTATGTATTCATATATATGTATACATATATGTATATATATGTATATGTGTAATTATTGATATGTATTATATGTATATTTATTATATATGTATATATATATGTATATGTGTTTTATATTATGTATTGTTATTATATGTATAGTATTATGTATGTATATATATATGTATTTTGTTATATATATGTATATAATATAGTATATGTATATGTATATCTCATGTATGTATATATATAGATATATGTTATGTATATATATACTGTATATATATAGATTATGTATATGTATATTATATTATGTATAAATATAGATATATGTTTATATTTGTATATGTATATATATATTTATATATATGTATATGTATATATTATATATACATATTATACGTATATGTATATTATATATGTATATATATATGTATATGTATCATATATGTATATATATGTATATGTTATTATTGTTATATCTGTTATTGTTCTATATGTATATGTTTTATTATATGATATGTATCTATATATTTGTGTTTCCGAGCGGTCGTAGGCTTTACTATTTTATCTAATATTTAACATTCCCACAGTTAAATGGCTAAACTGCCACCACTGACCTTTGAGGAGTGTCAGGTCTCCAATACTTGGGATTAATTGATATCAAGAGGAAAACTGAAGATTGTTTTCACTTCATTATTTATTGACTTTTTAATATTGCCTTAATCTTGGGTTCTAGAATTTTCTAAGTTAAAAACTTGGGAGATCCGTACAATAATTGTTCGAGTAACTCACCGGGTAACAGGTTCAGATGCACCTAGTGTGGGGTCTGCTCTGAGACTGACGACTTTTCGTCACACATTTTGTCGCTCAGCCTGGCTCTCATATCTTTCTCTTCTTTCAGTGGTTCTTTTTCCATACACATTTCTTCATTGGCTATTTCTTGTCCAATGACCATATTCCTATGGTTAAGACACGCCTACACTAACAACAGTACTCTGTTGTCCACGTTTTCCCACGTTTTCCCACGTCTGATCCTGAGCCAGGTCAAAAAGCTATAACTCATGTCCACTTCGACCGATAGGTCATTGGGGTGCGAAACCACATACAAACAAAGGTTAGGTCTACTCGCCATGTGGTGTATATCTGGGTAAGACTCTCTTGGTTTACTTCACTTGTTTCAATATTTCACTTGTTAAGGGATACCCCAGGCGTACACACTTATGTATATGTATTATATATGATATGTATTATATATATTATATTTTATATTTTTATATTGTTATGTATTATATGTATTGTATATGTTTTTGTATTATATCTTTATTTATTATATGTATTTTGTTATCTATATATATTATATTTATTATATGTTTATTTTATATTATATATATTATTTATATTTTATTTTATTATTTATTTCTATATTTTGATTTAAATTTTTATGTATATATATGTTTTTGTATTATATGTATATATTGTATGTATATATCCCATGTTATATATTTATATATATTGTTGTGTATATTTGTATTATTATGTTATATATATATTATTATATTTGTATATGTATATATTGTATATATATTTTATATATCTATCTATCTATCTATCTATCTATATATATATATATATTTATTTTATTTATAAAATATCTAATATATTATATTTTGTGTATGTGTGTATGTGTGTATATACATTTATATATGTATATATGTATATCTTTATGTATGATATTTATTGTATGTATGTATATATTATATATGTTATGTTATATATGTATAAAATTTATATATATATTATTATTTTATATATTATATTATATTATTATGTATTGTCTAGTAATTATATATGTATATTATATATATATGTATATGTATATGTATATTATACCTGGCAAGTCCACAATAGACCAAATACTAGTGCTTCAAGTAATTGTGGAAAGCTGCCGTGGGTTGCTTGCAACCTACATAGACCTCAAGAAGGCGTTTGACTCGGTGTATAGTGAATTGCTATGGGAGATCCTGAGACTCGGGAATTCCGACACAGATTACTGGCCTAATAGCAAGCCTTTATACTGTTACTGAAAGTGCTGAAAGTGTGGTCTATCAAACTTCTTCCCTGTTAATTCAGGGGTGAGGCAAGGCTGTGTCCTTGCATCAACACTTATCAACACCTATACGGACTGGATAATGGGCAGATCTACTCGCCAAAGTCAGTGTGGAGTAACACTAGGCAATATAAGGTCTCAGACCTTGACTTTGCTGATGATGTTGCTATCCTACCTGAGTCCTTGGAGTCACTGGTGATGGCTCTTGATGCATTTAGCAATGAGGCGATACCCTTAGGCCTTGAGGTCTCCTGGACCAAGACCAAGATTCAGGACTTTGGGGGCCTGTGAGGGGAACCCGTTCAGTCAATCCATGCTTGCGGCGAGGACATTGAAGTTACAGAGTTCTACATACCTTAGTAGCATAGTCCATATCTCTGGGCTGTCAGGCCAAGAAGTCAATAGACGGATTGGTCTGGCTACAAGAGCCATGAACTTGATCAACAAGAGCATTTGGAGATGTCGATACCTATGCAGAAGGACCAAGTTACATGTCCACAAGGCCTTGATATTGCCAGTTTTGCTTTATGGAAGCAAAAACTGGACACTATCTAATGCCTTAGAGTCTCGTCTTGATGCCTTTTGTAACAAGTCCCTTCGCCGGATCATGGGGTACAATTGGCAGGACCATGTGTCCAACCAACGCCTACACTGTGAAACTGGCATGGGACCTGTTACTTGCATAATCCGGGATCGCCAAATCAGTCGATCAGCTCGTTTCCCTGTGGACGACCCTGTCCATCAGGTTGTCTCGTTGCAAGACAACCCTGGGTGGAGGAGGCCTGTGGGACGACCCAGGAGATCATGGCTTGGGTAGCTCGACGAAACTTGTCGCGAGGAATTAGAGATGGGCCGATGGCCTGTCTGGAGACTCACCTCGAGGGATCCTCATGGTTGGAAGCGAAGGGCGGATGCAGCCATGTGCCTCCGTTGGCGTTAGCCCCTTGATGATGATTATATATATATATATATATATATATATATATATATATATATATATATATATATATATATATAATATATATATATATATATGTTTGAGATTTAATTTTTTTTTCAAATTGCCATTAGTAATGTCTCAAATGATGATTGATTTAACCATTGGCTGAGACATTGTTTGGACTGTATTAGTTATTCCTGTAGTAATCATAGCATTGGAAATTATGTTTTTTTTTTAGCATCCTGTGAAATTGTATAACATTCCAGATTGCAGAAGTGTCCAAAGAGAGAGCTCAGATTCTCAACCCAATGGTGGAAGTCTCCTCTGACTCAGATGATATTGAAAACAAAACAGATGAATTCTTCAAGCAGTTTGATGTGGTGTGTGCTATGCGGTGCAGCAAGGAGCAGCTCTTGAGAATCAGCAACATCTGCCACCAAAATAAAATACTCTTCTTTGGGGGAGATGTGTTTGGCATGATCGGTTACATGTTTGCGGATCTTCAGGAACACCAATATGTAGAGTGAGTGTTTACTGTGTGAGTGATATTGATGATATTGGATATTTCAAGTTATGTGTCGAGCTCATTGTGAGAAATATTTATGCATTTTAAATCTTTGCAAGCTTTGTAAGTTTTGTGTTCATTATTGTATGTTATTTTCCTATTGCTGCTATCTGTTATTTTTTGTTATTTCATAAGCAAATAGTAAAAGAAAAAATTCTTTTTGCCTTTCCTTCCTTCTTCATAATGAAAAGCCTTCTGAAGGTACATATATACGTAGTGGCACTGGATTTAATGTATGCTTTCCTCCAATTATTAAAGATTAGGAACAACTCCCAGTATGTAAAGAAGAGGAATATTCTTTGAGCATATATACACAAATCTATTTATTATTATTATTATTATATTATATGTATATATGTATATATATATATATATATATATATATATATATATATATATATATATATATATATATTATATATATGTATATATATATATTTATATATATATATATATATATTTTTTTTTTTTTTTTTTTAGAGAAATTAAAGAGAAGGTTGAGGTAGAACAGGATGGTAAAAAGCAAACTGTCGAAGAGACAAAAATGGTGAAGCGCACAGAAAACTTCGTCCCCCTCAGCCAGGCACTGGACGTAGACTGGACAACCACCAAGTATGCAAGTCAGCTAAGAAGAACATCCTCTACTTATTTCATCATGCACAGTGAGTGTGAGAGGATTTCATTTGTTAGAGAACATGGGAAGGACTTTGCAAGACATTTTTTTATCTGTAGGTGGATTGTTTTAGTTGTACAAGAAAGGATTTCCTCCCAGATAGGTTCATGTTCTTTGGGAACTGTGCAAAGACTGAAAAGAAAAAGACAGAAAAAAGTGGATACTTAGTTTATGGTTGAGTGTTGTGTTCTGTGGACACTTGCACATAAGCTATAAGCATTTCTGTACAAGGTCTTGTGACTTGAATGATAAATCTACTACATTGTGTTAAAAGAGTGAAAACTGAACAACTCAAATTGATGTGTTCCCTGAATTTTAGATTATGAAAAAGGTTTTAGATATTCACATATACTGTACCCTAACAAATATATAACAAGTTTGGGTGCAGTTGTTAGAACTATTTACAAATTTGATATCTAAGGTGGACTGTGGTTTGGAATAATATATGGCTGATATGCAAGTTGGCAGTGCTGCTTCATATTATTTTGTCCCAAACAAAGAAGTCAACCTAATATTTATTTTTGTTTGGGAGTTCACCCTCATTATGACAGTTTTCTTTGGTTCAAGTTACACAGTAGTATTTATTTTTTATTAGGGAAGTCATCCTTGTCATGGCTGTTTTCTTTGGTTCATTTGTAGACCATTATCTATATAATTTAAGGGGTACTAGTAAAATAGTTCATCCTCTCACAAAAGTATATATATTACTATAGAAGTTGAGCCTAATCTACAAAGAATTAAACTTTTTAAGGTGCATTAGGCTCAATACTCTTGAAGTTTTGCAGAGATCAAATACTAACTTTTATGAGATGTTAAATGTAGTTAACCTTTTCAAAATCATCTTACAGTCATTATGGAATTCATCACACTACATGGACGTAATCCCAGTCCAGCACATAGAGCTGAGGATGAGGTTGAATTGTTGACAATTAAAAATGCTCTCCTTGAGAAAATGGGTATTCCTCAAGAAAAAGTTGATAACCAGTTTGCAAGGTATGTTATGGTGCTATGTTTTAGATGCATGATAATATAATAAATGTGCAAAGATTTCAGATAAATCTTCTGTAAATGTTAAAAAGTTTATTTATTTATTTTTATATTTATTATTTCTTTTTTGCATATTCAACCCATTCATGCCAGATGACGTGTAGTCGTGTGTTGGTAAACTTGATCCAAATGCCATGGAGGTCAAGTACCTATGTAACATGCAATTGAGCATGCTCTTAATTTTTTGTGCTCCCAGTAGTTCATTTGTTTGGCTGCTTGTGGAGAACAGTCCATGAAATTTAAGCATAAGGTCTCTTTTTTTTTTTTTCTTTCTTTTTTTTTTTTTTAGCTTCATTAAAAAAAGTGTTCCCAGAAGTGTGGAGAGTGAAGTAAATGTATGTTTCCCTTACTTCAAATTCTTCACTTGAGTGGCTGACTATGTATGGTACTTGGTATGGCACAGGGAAACCCAGTCATTATTAGGCTTAATACACCTTTTTTTGAATATATATGGTGTATATATAACCATTATTTATGGCTTAACTTTCTCTTCCAGCATGGTGTATGGGCAGTTGAGTCCAGTGTGTGCCATTGTGGGTGGAGTGCTGGCCCAGGAGATCATCAAGGCGGTATCACAGAAGGATCCTCCCCACAACAATTTCTTCTTCTTCAACACCCAGGATGGCGCTGGTGTTGTGGAATGCATTGGACATTAACTGTCAGACTGTAACCTTATCAAACAAAATAAAAATGAGTAAGATACAAAATAAGGGATTTCTTTGTATATATGCCTAAGGCAAGAGAACATTAATTTATTTTGTTACCATGCTTTCTTTATACCTTATCCATCTAACATCTGCCAAATTACCAATGTTAGTGCTACTCCAAGTGCAGTACTCTTACTGGTGCTAGTAAGCTAGCCACTGGCTAACATTAGCATAGGAATAGTATAATTTAAGTGCATACAAGATATGGCCAACTTTCATTACTTCCATTGCATTTTCAAGTATAAATTAGCCTAATGCCACTGAGGGTAGCATGTTCATACATGCCATGCCCAATGTGAATTTAGTTTATTAATTTTTTTTACACTTGGATTTCTTCACAAGGACTTGGTCACCAAGGAGTTAGTTACCAGTACTACCTATCTCATATGTTTCCCCTTTTCCTTGATTTCCATTGATATTAACAGCACTAGTAAAAAAAATCCCCAAAACTCAAGGAAAGGTGAAATCAGGTGAGGTCACAAGGTTTTCTGACTAACACCTTGGTGGTACAGCACTTGTGGAGCCATCTAACTAATAATGTTGATTTTCTTCAGTTTTATTTATCCTATCTCAGTGACCAGTGTTACTTCATGGCAGGACCACTTTTTTTGTTGGTTGAGGATTTCTGGTGTGGTGGCTCATCTATAATTTAATATAGTTAAGTTTTTAAAACTAAAGGAAGACTTGAAGGTTCCTAAATGCTAATTATAAAAGCTCTTTTCCTGTCTCAACTTCTCCCAAGTAACAACTCATTTTCCATAAACTGATGATTATTTTTAACCATTTGTTTCAGGCTACCAGTTCCAGTGTGTTTTAAGAAACCAAAGTACATAAGCTATGGAAGAAACAGTTTTGTACATTCATTGCAGTGGCTGAGTAAAATTATCTAAGAAAGTAAAGGCATGTCTAGTTTAACAGGCATCACCCAGATGTGAATATCATAGGATGACAAACGGAATGGTAAATAATTGATTTCCAGATGTAATTAGTTGTTAAGCCAGTAGTTTGCCCGCCTCTGATGTTGCTTCTCAGGCATTCCTGATCAGGCCTGCTTGTTTGGACATGCCTATACTTGTCAAAAATGTTCTGAGTACTAGTGTGAATCATTTTATGTATTATTGTTAATTTTGTATGGTTAGGAATTTTTATCAGGCAAGAATAATCTAAATGATCTGCCATATATTTTCAAGTGATTAATTTTCATAGTAATAAATATTTCATATTTACTTCTTTTTCTCTCACCTAAGGGAAAGTTTGCCAAATTATTTTCTTTCCAACTTTAACAAAAAAAAAAAAACTCTGCACTTTACACAAATAAGTAGTTGTTGTTTGACAAGTCTGAAGTATATAACAGCCAAAGATTCCATATACATATTTATAACTTTTTTATTATTTAATCAGATACATTATGTGAAACAAGTAAAAAACTAGATGCAGTGTGGATAAAGGTTTTTAGAAATGTATTTGTTTTGTGTAAATCTTGCCAAAATTATCAAGAACTAGAAGGGCCAGAACCAAAAAATGTTCAAATTTGAGATTAAATTATTTATAATTTAATGAGAAATTTCTGGTCTATACAAAATATGATGATAGGGAGGAGGGGCTTGGGGGCAAAGCCCCCAGGAAAGAAAGTTTTTTTTTTATTTTTTTTTTTTTTTTTTTTTTTTTTTTTCCCATAAAGTGATGTTTGTGGATTCCCATAATAGTGGTCAAAGCAAACAAATGTGCCAGACATCGAAGGTCATATAGTGATATGATGAAGTATTGTAGCAAAAAGGTTAAAAATGAGTTGACGATAAGGATAAAGTGGACAGAAGGGTATGAAGAAGAGAAGGAAAAGGAAAGGTGGAGAAGATAAAACCAAGCAAAATTAGTTGAGGTGAGGGCTTGAGGTACAAGGTAAGGATGATCCCTACTACATTGGGCCTCAGTCTCTGTCTCGCAAGCCCTTCCACGACAACAATGGGCGGTGGATTGGGGAATTTTATGTATGACTGCTTAGTCATTAATGTTTAAAGACAAACTAAACTCACAGTGGACATGGCATGTATGTACATACCATCTCTAGTGGCACTAAGTTAATACATTAATACAACATGGTTTGATTGATCACAGAAAAAATGTATTTAGTATATCATTATTTGCTAAATTTTAATAAACGAAGTAAGTTTCAAATTTCTGCTCTAGAATTAACCTGTTGGATCCTGGTTCTTTGAGTCCCACACCTGGATTTAAATCCTGAGGGTCAGTTGTCCCGGTTGTGTGGCTTGTAGGGCTGACCCACAACACTCGTGCAGTATCAAGACTCATTGCCCCCTTTTGAAATGTTGCAATCTCTTTTTCTGCACAAGCATTATTTGTTTTGCCATTTTCCAAGGTCTTTATGTGTCACATGATATACTGTATCAAGATCCATATAGTCTCTCTAGGTAGACTACAACTCTGCAATAACAATAATAATAAAGAACTGTTATTTGAGCAATTCTTTACCATTTTTGTATTACTCAATTTTCTGTAACATCCTGCACTGTCTGCCAAGGCAGGTAGGAATAGGATCCTGAGCATGAAAGTGGTGTCCTCCCTGGAACCAGCATTCTTCCTGCCATGCTCATAGGTAGTACACTCCACCCTCATTTACTAGTGGAAATAATGCTAGAGTTCCTAAATGTCCGCTGAGTCTAATCTTCCTCCACAAGCTTTGTGTACTCACAATGAGTCATTCCTGTCACAAGAGCCCTCGGCCAATTTTTTTCATGACATGATGGTCAAGTCCCCCATGTAAAACGGGTTCCCTACTTCTAAAGTAACAATTTCATATTCACAAAATAAGTTACAGCATATTTATTGAAGGTAGTTCAGGGCTCTTCCACAGACAATGATTAATGGTTAATGGTTATATAGCAAATTAATGTGCTAGACATCAAAGGTCATATAGCACTATGGAAAGGTGTAGTAGTGAAAAAGTTAGTTGAGAAATTCAGGATAGTCTGGCATTGAAAAGGGCACAGAGGGGTGAGGGTAGAAAAGGTGAGTAAGGTTGATTAGATCGAAGTTGTCAAAAAAAAAAAGCATGTGATTCTGCAAGGATGTCCATAGGGTCCATATGGATTATCAAAAAGAAAAAGGGGGTTTTAAGGGTAATTAGATCAAAGAACAGTTTAAGAAGATAATCAGTAGGGAGGGGCAGGAGTTGGGACAAAAGGGAATCACATATGTATCCAGCAGGAAGCGGAAGGGAGAACAGGGAAGGAAGGGGGGGCATGGGATGTGTTGGGAGCACATGGAGGGAAGGTGTGTATGAGGAACATGAGTAGGAGAATGGATTTTGACAGTCACTTTAAATGTAGAGGAAATGGGAGCAGGGAGATTGGAGGTTGAATGAGGTATAGCATGTTATCTTGGGTTATGATTAGAGAGTTTCAATGTCCTCGAGTTTCTGAAGTGGAGTTGTTTGGGAAGTTCTGAGAAACAAAGTATTTCTTATGAGGGGAAGAAGAGGAGACAGACATTTGAAGGGTGGAGGAACGTTTAGCTTGTCTTTTGCGATGAGTCGAATGAGGAGGAGGAGGGGTAGGTACCATGGAAGTAGAGATTGGGGTGCCTGCATTTAGAATGGTGGTAGATATTAGGGTTTCTGGATTTAGAATGGAAAAGGAATTTGACTGGGAGAGGGAGGGAGTAGAAGTGGGATAAGAAAGAGATATTGGAGGGGATGTAGAAACATCTCTGGAGAGAAAGGGAGGGGCAGAGCAAAGGACAGCACTGGAGTAGGGAGTAATAGAAAAACCTTGTTTGCAATCCTAGATGTAGACAGGGCAGTCTGCCAGGGAGATGGAGACAGTTCTGGTAAAAATATTGAGGGAGGGATGAGGCTCAGCAGGAATGGGTTTGCCAGTGAAGTTAGTCAGAGTAGATAATGCTGCAGAGGGGATCACAAAAATTGAGGCGAGGTGTTGATTTAACTAGTACCATGTAGAGTTGGACAATAAGACTGAAGAGTAGTAATAAGGGAGGAGGGGTTAGTGGATGAAGAAGACTGGTGGTAAGGGATGTTGGGGAAGGAGGAATATTTTCTGGAGATTGAGGAACGACCTGGGTGATTGACTTGAACTGTACTAAGGAGACAGTAGGCACTGAGGAGGGAGAGTAGTGTTCAGAGTTGTGGTCAAAGAAAAGCTAGGGAAGTGAGGGAATTAAAGTTAGTGGGGCTAGTTAATGGAGAAGCATACTCATAATAAAGGTACACAATTTTCATTACTGGCCATGGCAAGACTGGATTTGTTTTATTTATTGAAAAACTTCTGCCTTGTCGACATCTAAGGTCATTAGTGGCATATTTAAAATATAATAATAGAGTGGGGAAAGAAGTTTTTTGGTTTAGAAGGCGATATTTGTGGATTTCCAGAATGGCTGATGGTCAAAACAAACAAATGTGCCAGACATTAAAGGTCATATAGAAATTTGACAAAGTATTGTGGCAAAAAGGGTAAAAATGAGTTAACAAGTAGGATAAGTGGACTCGTGGTCCTGCCACCGGAACCTCCTCTTTGAGGTGCAGGACTAGAGCTCCCTCTGCGAGATGATACAGCCTTTGGGTGGCTGTTTCACTTTAGAGGGAGGAAGAAGGTGTTCCAAACAATGATGCCTATCTTGTAGGTGGAAGGGCATACCCTCTGGTCTCTGCCCAGGGATTCACACCTACCCACGTGTTTGCCGTGTGTGGCATCCCTGTCCACTGTGGAGCTAGGAGTCCTGGAGGTTGAGCGATGCCGTGTATGAGTATGCCCTGTGGCTAGCAACACACCTCTTTGGTCCCTTATTCCAGCAAGACGGGTGGTCTGATCTCGGCCCGGTCAGATCAATCGGCTGTAGGTACTCACACTGGTCCCGTGAGTGGTGGTACAACGGCTATTGGCTGCGTATAACCTCTCACCACCCCTGTGGCTGTTAGACATTAGTTCTAACACACAGCTTCCCCTTGTTGGACTGGGTGGTGGGTGAGAGGATGAAATAACAGCTAAATTTATGGCAAACATTTCAAACCCCCAACAACAAAGAGATTTATATGTTGACGAAACCATACATGGCTTAAAGTGGCAAGAGAAAATGCAAAGCTCAGGTTGACTCTGTGAAGCCTGCTGCTAAAATGGACACTACATCAGCCAAAAAACATGTCTGTCCACGAAATTGTCCAGCAGATGGACTCTCATGCTGGCCTCTTCAGGCCAGAAGGCAAATCAGGGAGACCTCTGAGTAACCCTCAGACATCCTCCCTGACCGAGATGGGAGCACAAGTTGATCCAGCTGAAACAGCTGCTGATCCCACAACCGTAGCCCAGAATTTAAAGCCAAAGGGTGGTCCAAAACGACCCAGGCCGGAGACAGACTCTGAGGGAGAGTCTTAGACCCCCTAGGTGTGTCCCACAGTTTAAGGTTCCCTCAAAACCTGAAGGCTTCGATAATACCTACCTATTGGTAAGAGCATTGGAGATGCAGAGAAAAATCCGGTTGTCAATCCGGGTTGCCAGAGACCAGGGCATGATTATTATGCCCAAAGACCAAGCTACCCTGAATTTCCTGTTGGAAACCAAGGAGCTTAATGATGGGAGGAAAGTGTGTTTCTCGCCACTCAATCCCGACGATAGGAGAGTCAAGATGGTGCTACTTGGCTTCTCACTATCATATGATGTGGATCTGATCACATCACACCCACAGGTCGCGGACGCTCCCCGAATGTCGAAAGGGAAGAGCTCAACCAGGCAAGTCCTGGTGACCTTGAAAGGAGCCCCAACCACTATCCATGATCTGGGTAGCTGGGGCTCCTACAGCCTAAGAACATATGTACCTGAGCCATTTCGGTACTTCAAGTGCCAAAGATACGGCCACCACCAGGCTAGCTGCTAGGCCAAGCCTAAATGTGGTGTCTGTAGCAAGGCACACAACACCGAGGTGTGCCTCAAGGCCCACAAGGAAGGCCAAAGGGACACAAAAGCCAAATGTCCCAACTATGCCAAGGGGCATCACGCCTGAAACTTGACTTGTTCTGCCAGAAAAGAGGCGGCTCTCGGGCGACAAGAGGTTGCTAAAAAGCTCCCCCAGACACCCGTGTCTGGGGACAGAACAAACAGAAAAGACTTCCCGACCTCCTAACAGGAAGGAAGCCCCTCTACAGCCGACACCGGATATCTCCAACAAAAAGGAATTTCCCGCCACTACTAAAATGCTGACGAACCACAGGAATAAATTTCAAAGAACACTGCAAAAGCCTCCCCAAGAGACGATAATCTCCTCTTTGACGAGGAAGATATGACTCTCTTGTTGACTGCTGTAGTCACTGCAATAGCAACAGTTTTGGGGAGGTCCTATGAGGAGGCGGAGAAGGCAGTCACGGTCGCCATGACGGCAATGACCTAGATGTCGCAGTCCTGAAAGAGAGGAAGCTGAACAGAGCCAAAGCAGCCCCACCCTCACCCCAGGAAGAGACTCCCCTCCCCACCCCAACCCTGGCCACGCCCTCACAGGCAGAGCCAGAACAAGATGAATCTGTGCAGCCAGTGCCAGAGCAAGCTGACCTCACTCAGGTAAAGTCAGCAAAGAGAAAAGATACACAGATAAAGCCTGAAGTGAGAAAAGCCAAACTCACAAAAGTCAGAGCTACCAAAGGCTCTCTACCTCCTAGTGGACCCACGGTTAGCCTGACAACAGATGGTGATCCCTCAACCAGCGAGGACTTCACAATGGAGTTGTCAGACTCCGACTCTGAAGCCGAATATAAAGACGTCTCTGATGTAACTATCACCAAGTAACATCATGACACACAATCTAAGCATACTACAGTGGAACATCTGTGGCTTTAATACAAAGAATGCCATCCTCCACGCAATAGTGCGATCAAGGAACATTGACATTGTCATGCTCCAGGAGACATTAATAGAGGGGACTCTTCGCTTCTCAGGCTATCATGTCTTCATGTTGCTAAGCATAGCTGGCAAAAGAGGGTTGATCACCCTGGTCAGAGCAACAATCTCGTGCGCCGCAATAGCCGTTGCACCGCACTGTGGAGAGGATGTTGAATCTCTTGCTGATGAGATTCACCTGGCTGGGGGCCTCCTCAAGCTGTACAATGAGTACGGCAGGCCAGGCTGTAGGAGCTTATACATCAGCCAGGTCTGTGCTACTGCAGCACAAGACCGAGTGATCATAGGGGAGACTTTAATGCACACCACCCCATCCTGGCTCCCTGCAGGGCACCGGATGCGGCAGGCCATCACATAGCCAACGTGCTTGAGATTTTCTCCGAAATCGCTCCTCTCAACAGCCAAGAGCTAACGCATGTCAGAGGGTCCTAGACCTCACCCTGGCCACTGCGGCTCTGGCGGAGAGAATTAGAAGGTGTGTCGATGAGACTGTCACAAGTGACCATTATGGCACTGTTACTACCCTCATGGATGCTGGCCCAGCCCAAATGCCACAAGCAAATCCAAGATGGAAAACAGACAAGGCCAATTGGCAAGCCTTTCAGGATGCCTTGGCCCACTGTCTTAGAAGCAATGAACCCCCACAGAGTGAAAATGTGGAAGTGCTTGAAGCCAGACTTATCAGATAATGATAATGGCAGCTCAGTTCTTTTCAAAGGTCATCCAAGCTCCCAGGAACACAAACATGAGACAAAAAATACTCAGACGCCTAGAACAAGACCACGAGCTGTTTGCAAACAACTCCTGGCTGTCTCACACAGCCAGGGTGTTGATACACTATCAACTCAAAGAACAACTACTTTCCAAGGGCATGGACTCCCCCACCCTGACATTGTTGAAGCTCCCCCCGCCCCCGTGGGCACAAACCTTGATCGAGTTCTCTGGGTTATGAGCTTGTCAAGGAGAAAGAATCAATACACCATGCCTAGTCTAAAGGCAGAAGTTGAGAGGGTCATTGCAGCTTTCACTCCTCTGGGTCGTAGAACCTACTTCATGGATGGATCAGTCAATCCCTTAAGCCAGACTGCAGGCGCCAGCTTTGCAGCAAGGGATGCCTCACAATCCATTAGGGTAACAGACAACACCTCCTCACTACAGGCAGAGGCAGTTGCGATCCTGGGAGTCCTAGCCCACGTGTCCCTGAGGGAAGGACACGTGGTCATACATACAGACTCCAGGGCAGCCATTGATTGTCTACAGCAAAGCTCACCCAACAACAACATCTATCTCCTGACCACTTCCTCACCATAGCACAGAGGATTCTTGCTCAGAGTAGAAGAATAATCATAATCTGGGTCCCTAGCCACATAGGCATCAGAGGGAATGAGCTTGCTGACAGACTGACTGACATTGGCAGGGGTATGCCCCCAAATCCCATGATCATAAAACCGAGCCGAAAAATCTTAAGGCACTTATCCTAATTGTGTAATGTCACAGCTTGTGCCTTCTTCCTGCAGCTTCACAGAGAGAAAACGAGATCCTCCCCCTCGGCCAGATGGTACTTACACGCCACAGGCTATGAGCCACTGGCACTCTCTGAAACAATCAATAGAGGTACCGAAGTCATTCTTCACAGAATCAGATTAGGTTACCATTGTGCATGGCAGATCATAGAGACAATTGACCATGAAGACAGGTGTTGCATGCACTGTGGTGAGTACACACAATTTCTGAGACAAGGACCGCCCACAACAACCACCAGACTAGTGATGAGATTATGCCGCATGCTCACATCGTGGCGGCATAGAGCGTCAGAGAACAAAATGAGACAGCCATAAACAGCTGACACAGGCCGGGCCATATATATGAAGGCCCGGATGAAGCCAGAACTTCGCAAATCTCAAATGAATTAATGAAAAAACTAGACAGACTACTCTGCACCTCTGAGTTTGACTCTCCTTCCACTCAAGGCCTAGGCTCCTCATTAAGCTAACCTAGGCCTCTGCAACATTGGTGACCCTAAACGGCATGCACACCAGCTACCCTTTTCACTGAAGTGAATGCCTCCTCCATCTGCCTCCTACCCTTTTCGCCAAATGAAGCCCTTACATGGTTTCGGCGACCACCAAAGCAGACCGTGTTGTAGCTATCTTGCCCGAGGAGGTTTGCCCCCTGGTTAGACAGCCAGCCGGACGACATCGAATACGACAGGCTGAAGCAGGAGCTGTTGCAGGAGTTTTTGCTTTCTCTGTCTGAGAGGGCGCAACAAATCCTCAACATCCCCAACACACTACATGGAGATCATACCCCAAAACAAGTCTGGCAAGAAATCACCAGCCTATGCCGCCTCCCCATCAAAAATACATAAGGCAAGTTCCACAAAGTGGATCTTAAAAAGGAGATTTGGCTCCACTCTCTCCCCGGCAACATCAGGGAGAAGCTCCACGACTCGGACGAGACAGCCATTGGTGTTCTCTCCCGAGCCAACGCACTGATGGAAACACATCAGCAAGCCCACCCTTAACCAACAGCTGTTTTCCTGCTGACTAGCACCGACATCAACGCAGCAACTGCCCAAGGGTCCAACACCATCTGGAGGCCTTTCACCGTATTTCTGGCTGCAGACGGCATTTGCTCCTAACACAAGCGGTATGGGACTGCAGCCTATAATTGTCTCGACGGATTACAACCGGCTCAGAACCTTTAAGTTGTATAACGGCTTGAATCCATATTAATACGAGCACAACACAGTAAGGAAACACATGAGACGATGCCTTAGGATAAAGCGGTGATGGCGAAGGCTGGACCGACCTCACCACGTCGGGCACTGGGCACGAACTCAGTAAGCTGGGTCACCCTTGGGCACAAGAAGTGAGCGTCCACCGAACACGTGGCGTGGAAGGAATAATGAGGCAGCTGGGGGAAATGTAGGAACAGCTGCAGTAAGTATGTGGGGAGCGAGGTGAGGTCACCGGTTCCATCTGTAAAATACTCACTCTTATTGCTCGGCCACCTATTCACGCCTCGCATCGAAGCACCTTAGATTTGCCTCAAGGGTGACCTACCTTTGGCTGGTCCTCTCGTTCTCGCGTGCATTGTTCTTGGTGCATCTTCGTGGCTGCTCGTCCCTGTCGTCCTCTTATTTGTGGTCCTTGGTATAATCCATCCATCCTCGACGCCCACATGTCCTCGAAGGTCTCGCACAGGTCCTCCTTAGTCCCAAGTCCTTGTCCAGGTCTAACTCGGCGGTGTCCTCGTCCACACGTCCTCACAGATCTCGTCCAGGTCCTTCTCGGCTGCATGCTCGTCCTCACGTCCTCGTAATCTTCGTCTGGCTTACAGGCGTCCAGGCAGGCAGCGTCCTCTTCGGTATCTCAGGGCGGCTGATACCTGCACTGATGAGCTCCTGGAGTTGACTGGATCTGCAGGCATCCAAGGCAGGCTGCGCCCATCCACAGCATCCTGGGTCGACTGGTACCTGCACTGGCAAGTTCCTGGTCCTTTGCAGGATCTAGGGGCGTTCAGGCAGGCAAGCGCCCTTCCACTACATCTTGAGGCGGCTTAATACTTGCTCTGACGAACATCCTGGTCCTCAGGCTTCTGACGATCTTCTGGTGACGTCCTTCCTACTGCATCCAAAGGTGACCATTCTGCAGCAGGGTCCTCCTTTGGTGTCGTGTTGGATATCGGTAAGCCAGATTATACAAGTAGCGCCAAGACAGTAAGAGAAAAAGAAAGGCAACAGAGAAGAGAGGGTAAGTGTCACTTATTTATATAAAGCTGTAGTTTTTAATGTTCGTTTTTACTTTATTTTCGTCTTTTTTATCTTCACAAAGATGAAAAAAAAAGGAGAGGGAGACGTCAGTAGCGATTGCATGTACTTTGCTTGAACTACCAACTGTCTCTGATAGATATGAGAGTAGATAAGGGAAACGACAACGGCAAACCGCAAGGATTTATTTTAAAACCAAATTGTCTCACACAGAGAAAAATAATGTAAAATCAATACATCACTCGTCCAGCTGACAAAATCATGGGCAACAGAGTACATCATTGATCTTTAGCCTGCATACGACCAACAACCCCATTAATAAAGTAAGTGATAATTTGTGTGTGTGTGTTTTGGTGTGTGTGTGTTGTGTGGTGTGTGTGTTGTGTGTGTGTGGTGTGTGGTGTTTTGGTGGTGTGTGTGTGTGTGTGTGGGGGTGGTGTGGTTTGGTATCACAGCGATGTAATGGAGTGAAATGAGTGTGACCCACACAGAGATGAATCACAAACACGAAGATTAAAATTCAATTTTACAAATCTGAGATATTGCAATGCTGTTAAAAAAAATTTTTCAACTACCACTTAATTAAACTTTAAATGAATTGCGACAGAATGCACTCTTTAAATGAATGGGATTTAAAAAAAATTTCGAAACCCGAATCTTCCGTGTCAAAATTCTAACTCCCGGGGTAGCCAGGTCTAGTATGCCAGTCGAAAAGGGGGATCCTATCCCAAAAACCTTCATGAAGCGAACGGGAGCCAGGAAAACCTATAAAAAACCTGCTCTCTTCTTGCTTGATTTTTTGCTCATAAATTCCTTAGGATATCTCTACACGAATCACCATTGCTTGGGATATACCCAAAACATCAAGCGATTTCAAGAGGGGGGAAAGGTGTGTTTTAATAATGAACAATGATTCTAGATTAACCCTAGTCCACTTTAAATTTTAACGGACGAAACTACGGGTCCCACCAAACAAAAAAGTTGCCGATTGAACGAAAATTTTTAGTTTTACCTTACCTACTATCAAAGGGGTGATCTTTTGGGCGATTTAGCAACCCCCGGTTACATCGGGCATCCCTGTGCACTATGATATGGGCAAATCCAAATCCTAACCCAAAATTTATAAAAATCATTTTAAAAGCTCCATTTTAGTGCTGAAAATGTGTCACCAAATGAAAAATGTACAAAGCTCGCATTTCCTATGGTGCAAACAATTACAAAAAACCAAATTAAGGGGAAAAAGCGAGCTTTTCCAAGCCATCTCACGTGTCAACCGCCGAAGTAAGTGAGGTCAGGTAAAGCGGGAAAAACAACTCTCTACGAAAAAAAGTGCGGTCAGGTCGGGGGGGGAGAACGAGAAAAAATGAAATTTTTCGTGAGAAAGAGAATTATAAACGCATTAAATTGTTGCAGTTAAAACGTAAAAATCTCTAATAACAGAAAAATTATTAACCACTTAACAAATAAACATATTCATGTTTATTGCCCACATACCGTGATCACACAGTTGTGATCTGAGAACAGAAAAATAGTGTGAGAACGTGCCTTTTTGCCTTCACTTTGATTTTAAAACCCCCAAAAAAACCCAACTTAACACATTTTTGGGAAAAAAGGGAAAAAAAATACGAGGCCAAAAGGGGTTACTTCCGGGGTTTTGTCGTGCCGTGGAAAAAAGGTCAAAGGGTTTTTTGGATGTTTGTCTGTTTGTGACCCAAAAATGAACAACGATCACCGCGCCACCATTATAAGGGGCTCAGAACCCTTGGGAAAAATGGCTAGCGGGGGTAGTTATAGTTGCTAAAGCTTGACTCTTTTTAATAAAGCACAGCAAGAAAGGAACACACGAGAACATCCCCTTAGGGTAAGTGGTGACGCGGGGCACTTTCCCGGGCCCAAACCCGCCCTGAGGCAAAGGCTGGAAAGACCTTATCATGAAAGGCACTGGGCACGAACTAGAAAGCTGGGTCACCCTTGGCACAAGAATAAGCTTTCCACCGAACACGTGGGATGGAATAATAGTGAGGCAGCTGGGGGGAAATGTAGGAAAGCTGCGGGAATAATGGGGGGTGGGTGAGGTCACCGTCTGTTTAAAGCCCTCCAACGGGTGTAGGGGGAGGCCACGAGGGCACCAAAAACGCGGAAGGTGGCCGCTAACCACCGGGCCACAACCACGATCAAAACGGGCGCATCCCCCACACTGGTTTCCACATTTTAAAATGAGAAACCCGGAAAAAATTTTCTCTCGATACTGGACCCTCCCTCCCTTTTTCCAGCTACACAGTCCAACAAAAGCGCCAACAAGACCTGCAGAGGCTTTCGCCACCAATGGAACTCTGACCAACTCCTCGGTTCCAGAAACATCGCCATATGCCTTGCGGGCACACTTTTCCATGGTTTCCTCATTGCTGATGTGATCCATCACTCTCGGGGCTGACTTCCTTCACACCACAACCGATGGTCTATAGAAAACTCCGGGTCTCAACACAGGCTTTCACCTACCCCTGTCAACGCAGTCCCCCTATTCAAGATCCTTCTGATTCATGTGCCGCCCCACCGGAGTGCCTACAGGAATGCTCAGCAAATTTCCCCTTCAGTCTTCAAACCAAAACTCCATCACACCAACCCGGGGGCAGCCGAAACACGGGTTTTACCACCACATCAAAACAACAGGACCCCCGTCCATTCCGTTTCCGTTCCCGAGGCAAGTGCTCACACAGCCAAGCTTTCTTTCGCAGAAATGAAATGCATGGGCATCTGCTCCAAGGCGCCATCCATGGGGGATGGTCCCATGGTCCCCCTTTAAATCAAACAACTCGAGGTGCCCCTGCGGCGTTACCGACATCCATTACCTTAGGGGCCCAAAAATCACCGATTGACAGCCAGCAAGGGAGCCCGCTTTGTTCGAAACTGGATCTCTTTTAAAGGGGACTTCCAGGTCCTGTTCATCCACATGATCCCCAAAACGCTTCGTTCCCCTTTTGGAACTATATTTTCCATACACTTTCGGGTCAGGCGCCACTTTCCAATAGGGGCCAGATTTTTTGAGAGCTCCATTCTGTGGGGGGTCTACTCGATGAATTCTATTTTCTCATGGAACCACCAGGAAAACTACGCTGTCCGCACAGTCCTTCGCCCTTTTGGGGAGAAGGCCTGGTGTCAGCCCAGGAAAAAGTATTTTCGGGGCCAGCAGCATCTTTCCCGGGGGGATAACCAGCCAGGGCATCCAGCCCCAACTAATAAGGTCGATGCTATACTCCATCTCCCCACCCCAACCCATCAAGGGGGTCCCCGCAGTTTTCCTAGGGATGAAAACTCTTCCCGATTTTCCCTGGGGCTGCCCGTTCCCCCTTCCCCAGGGGGCCGTCGCCGAAAAAAAGAGATCCCTTTTTGTGGGGCCCAAGACAAGGAGAGCTTTTTCCCCGCTGCCAAAACGCCCCGCCGGGGGTACTATCTGAGCACGGGCCGCCACCAACGCCGTTTCTGCCTTATCCGACGCCAGCAAAATTGCAGTGTCCTGGAGCAAGAATACATCAGACACAGCCCCGCGGCTTTTTGCCCATGCTCGAAGGTACGTCCCACAACCTTTTTACAGCCCTAGCCCCCGGTAATGCTTTTCCAAGTCAGGGATGCTTGGGGCGAAGGTTAGCAACGACGTCTCTACACCGCTATCCTCCCCTTTAAAGGTCCCTTTTGGGGCCTTCAGCGCTCCCCCCCCCCTTTCAAGCTACAGCTCGTGAACGGATCGCTGGGTCACCACGGAGTGCCTTAAACCAGCAACACCAGTCCTCGGACCATGATGACGCCAATTACACAGATCTGGACGCCATCTTCGCCCCGCGGGGTCCTTGACCTGTATACTTTCTTCCTCGATAGGGGGGGGCACGTGGTGGGGCGCCCAATCATTCACTCAGCACCTGCGCACCTCCTCGGCATAATTACCGAAATTGAGGTCACGTGATTCGGAAAAATGCGGGAAACAGGGTGCAGCCCCTCGGCCAGTCAGCGTCCTCGGCCGCTGACCTCACATCTCCCAGATTGTATTTATACCGCATGCTTGCCAAACAATTACACAGACTACTCTGCACCCCTGAGTTTGACTCTCCTTCCACTCAAGGCCTAGGCTCCTCATTAAGCCAACCTAGGCCTCTCCAACAAGGGTTAGACAACTAAATGGGAATATAGTGCCCATGACACCTCCTAGGCCATTCATGACCGGCACAAAGTCAGTCTTTCATTCTTTCAACTGCTTCTCATACCTTGGGAAGTGGATAGTAGAAGGGGATAGAGAAGAGAATGAAAGGGAAAGAAGATGGTTAATGGTTAAAAGCAAGAGAAATGTGCTAGACATCTAAGGGCTGTACACTTAGTTTATTTTGGGGGAAGGGGGGTTTAGTTAGTGATTAGTTGTCTAAGCTGGGCATTGGGGAGTGAAAGGGTTAGGGTCGGGTGTGGAAGGATTAGATTTAGATGAAAGGGTATGTATGCGTTTGAGGGAAAAAAATAGGTTGTTGAAGCAGAAGTGTGGGTTCCCGTAAGGGTGTCTGATGGTTGGGAGTCGTGAAGGGAGGATAGGTGGGGGGAAAGCAAGGGACGGGTTTTTTTCAAAAAGTGGGCACGACAATGATGTGTGGGATTGAAAGGGGAACATTACATAGGGAAAATAAGGGTGGTCAATTGTGACTCAATAGGGTGTGTTAACGGGTGTGGCCAATGCGTGTCGGGGGAGAGGGGGTCCTCCCCAAAGTCTGTTCCCATGAAATGGGCTGACCAGGAGGAAAAATTTATAGTTTTTACAATGTAAATTTATTAGTGCGGGGGCTTGACCCAAAAAAAATTTCCATCGATTTACAAAAGGTCTTAAAAATGTGGGGAAAATCCGTGGGGTGGATACGTGAGAAGCGTGATTTTTTATGTGGACTAGAGGCTGGCGTGCTTGCATCTGCCTGTTCATTGCCGGGGATTTCCCAAAATGGGTGGGACCCAGCAAATTTTATTGTTTTTTTGGGGTGTGGACCCGGGAAACAACCGTTCTGGATCTTACAAAAAAGGGGGGTTTTGGGGGTTATTGACTTTATGAGATTAATGATTTTGGGAGTCGTAAAATTTTAAAAGAGGAAGAGGGATAGTAAAATGTGTTTTAGAGCAAAAGTAGTGCATACAGTTCTGTAGTAAGGCCACTGGTTCAGGAGAAAGGGGAGTATTTGACAAGTACGAGTGTGGAATTACTGGCAAAAAACATCAACCGGTAGGTGGTGATTTGGAGCCATCAGTATATACGTGAATAACATTAGAGGAATGAGTGTAAGACAAAGTACAATGGGGTAAGGAAATGTGTGAGAAGGACAGTAGGGGGATATTTGATTTTGGTGGCGTCGGGGATAAGAACAGGAGCAGCAATATATGGGGGTGGAGGGTGATACGCCCATGGAGGGACGGAAGGGTCCAGGAGAACGGGAGAGGTTTTGGAGATGGGGGAAGGGGCATGGGAGAGGATGTTTTATCCATGCGAGATGGAGAAAGGAGAGTGTTGATTGTGGAGAGAGGCCGAAGGAAAGAAGTAGGGGGTGTTGGAATAGTTTGTTAGTGAAGGGAAAATTGGTGGAATCGAACAGTAGCCGCATCGGAGAGAGAGAAGGGGGGAGCTGACGTCGAGATGAGAGAACAGTAGGTATGCCGATTCCGTGTACAGGCTCTCAAAACTGGGGAGGAGCGAAAGGCGCCTATTGCTCGTCGAAGACCACAGTAGATGTGTGTTGTATCAAGATGGTGGCAAGGAGAGGAAGTTGTGTTGCAGAGGAGTAATATGGCTCCATGAATACGAGAGTGGAGAGGATCAAAGTACATGAAGATGAGGAGCAGTTTTTGCGATCTGATGACCGCCATAATATTATGGGAGGAGAGTTTTTAAATTCGAAGGGACGGCGGAGAGCTTTTTCTTTAATGTGTATAGAGATATGGTCTCGCCGGACAGTTTGGAGTCAAAAATGACACCTAGGAATTTTTGCCAGAGGAACGGCAATGGAGTAGGAGTGTATATATGGAAGAGTGGGGGTAGGGACCTTACACGTGAGCGACGAGAAAGGCTGTGGAGAAAAAGATTTGAGTAGAGTGACGCGGAAGCCCGTGGGGGTTTGTGGCCAGAGGTAGTACTGAGGAGATTGCAGATTAAGAAAGTTAGGTATACTGTGAAAGATTGTGGGTATGGATGTTCGCAAAGCATAGATTGAATATTCAATGCATCAACGTATAGTGATGACTACGCCGGGCTCCTGTGGTATAAAATCTGAGACAAATATCAGTAACCAGCAAGAGAGAAAGAATAAAGTGGTATCTAGGCACGCTTGCCATTGTGTGACCCTTCGATTTGTGTGGAAATGAAAGATGATATGTTGCAGAGTGGCGATTATTGACCTGGAAAGTGCTTTGGGGAGAAGGGACTTTATTAGATGACCCATGTGTTACACGTATGACATAGAGAGGACAGTTGTTAGAGAATTATGGTGATCGCATGTCGTATCGATATACTTTTCTGATCAAAAAAATAGCTATACGGATTCATGGGCGTGCAAATGCAAGATGTGTGATGGTGTATGGTTATGGTGTAAAAGCAAAGAAATGTGGCTAGACCATCTACGGTTCATGTAGCACTATAGTTAATGTTTGGGAAGGGTGGTTGAGTTTAGTGATTAGTTTCTAAGCTGGGCAAGAGAATTGGTGGTGAGTGTAAAGGGTTGTGAGGGTCGGGTGGTAGAGTTAGATTAGATGACACGGGATATGGTCTACGTTTTGAGGGAAAGTATCTAAATAGTTGTTTGAAGGCAGAAGTGTGGGATTCTGAAGGATGTCTGATAGGTTGGGAGTCGGTGTGAAGTAGGATTATGGGGGGAAAGCCGAGGTACAGGGTTGGTTTCAAACGTGGGCGACGATAATAGGATGTGTGGATTGAAAGTGTGGAACATTACAACATAAGGAATATAAGGTTGGATCAGATTGTGACTCAAGATAGTAGTGTGTTAGACGGGTGTGGCCAATTGCGTAGTCGGGCGTGAGCACGTCTCGCCTACGTCTGTTTTCCGATGAATGGAGCTGACCAGGAGAGAGATATAGTTTTACAGAATATAAGTAATTTATTATGTGCGGAGGCTTGCACCCAAGTAAGATTGCCTGATCGATTATTCACAAGAAACAGGTCTTAAAGTGTGGGTAATAATCCCGTGCTGGGATATTGAGAAGCGTGTTGGTATGAGGGGACATTGAGAGGCCGTGGCTAGGTGTCTAGTGTATCTGCTGGTTCATTGCCGGGGATTCCAACATGCTGGGCACCAGCAAAATTTTTTATTTTAGTGGGCGTGTGGACAGTGAACAACCCCGTGTTCTGGTCTTACAAACAAGGGGGTTGGTGGTGTGTTATTTATACTTTTGAGAGTTACTGAGTTACGGGATCATTAACACATTGTAAAAAAAGGAAGAGGAAGGTGAGTATATAGTTGTTTTTCAGAGCTAAAAGGAGTGCATACAATTCTGTAGTTAAGGACACTGGGATTCAGGAGGAAGGAGTTAGTTGAAAGTAAGAGTTGGAACAAGATTACTGGCAAAACCAGCACTGGAGGTTGGATTTGGAGCGCAGTCAGTTATACGAATACAGATGAATGAGAATGAAGACTGGGTCGAGGAATGTGTGAGACAGTAGGCAGGGATATTTGACACTTTGTGTAGTAGGTCGGGGAAACAGAATAGCAAATATGGGGGTGAGGTATGACCATGGTAGGGTGACGGAAAAAAGAAAATGATGAAGCAGAGAATGGGAGAGTATCATGGAGTATTGTGGAGGAAGAGAATCAGGGAATGTGAGAGGAGGGTATCCATGGGGCATGTTTGGATTGAGTAGGTATCGGGGATTGAGATGGAAAGCTAAGATGTTAAGAATAAGGGGTTTTGGATATTAGTTTAGTGAAGGACAAATTGGTGGAATCGAACATAGCCATCGTGAGAAGGAGAGAAGGGCACGACGGTCGAGATAAGAGATGGTAATGGGTCCTCTATTCAGTGTACAGTGCTCTCAAACTTAGGGGTAGAGCGTAAAAGGCGCCTTGTGCTAAGCGAAGACCACAGTGATGGAATTGTATCAAGATGGGCAAGGAGAGAAGTTGAGGCAGAAGAGTAGATGCATGGCAATCCCAGATAATCAAGTAGTGGAGTAGGAAATCAAAGTAACATGAAGGATATAAGGAGAGTTTTGCGATCTGTAGCCCCATGATTATATGGGGGAGAGAGTTTTTAAGATGTCGAAGTACGGCGTAGAGCTTTTGTTCTTTAATGTTTAGATATGGTCTCGGTGCCAGGGCAGTTGTGGAGTCAAAAAAGTGGACACCTAAGGAAGTTGGCCAGAGGAAGTCGGCAATTGGGGTGGGTGCCAGACTAAGGAAGTAGTGGGTGAGGGGTAGAGGACCTACACGTGAGTCGGAAGAGAAAGAATGGATAAAAATATTTAAGGTAAAAAAGCGGAAGTCCCATTGTTTGGTGCCCAGGAAGGATGACTGATGAGATTGTGCGGTATGTGAAGAAAATAGTAGTATGAGAGTTTGGGAAATGGATGTGGCCAGAGGTCATAGATGTTTAAATCAATCACAACATATAGTGATGAACACCGGGCTTGCCTGGTGGTGTCTAAAACTGAGACAGATATCATTAACAGCAGAGAAGGGAATAATAATTGGTACTGTGTGAGCACCACTGCCTGTTGTGGAAACACCTTCGATTTGGGGAATGAGAAAGATGTATGTGCAGACAGGCAATTTTGACCTGGAAAAAGTGCCGTTGGGAGGGAAGGCTGCTTTACTGAAGGACACCTATGTGTGTGCCATGTAGTGTGCTATGAGAGGATCAATTGTTGGAAATATGGTACCGCACATGTCATAATATCACATGTTTTTTTTTAGATCAAAAAATATAGCTAGTAATGGGATTCATGGTCGTGCACAAATGCAGATGTAATCTCTATACTCGTTCTCAAAATGCGCAGGGGTCAGCTGTTCGTTCTGGCTACGATGTCGGACAAACCGAATATACACGGAAAGGGAGGAGGTAAAAGATTGTGGTCAGATCAGATACCACATTGCGGAAAAAAGTTCACAAACAATTCGCTCTAATAGTTTGCACAGGCGAGCTAGTTAGTGGCGATGGGCGCAGTAGTTCTTGAAATATGAAAGGGTACAACCCGTACTTTATTGAGTTATCAGAATTAAAGAGTAAAGCTCTCGCCAATTAGAAGGGAAATTCCTGTGTGTGATCCAACTACATGGTTATATATAGTCAATTTTTGAATAGGAAGGATATAGGAGGAAGTCAAGTGGGAGTTGCCGGGAGCGATACGGTATTAGTGAATACCGTGCAGGATACACTTTCATGAGTGTTACGCACGATTGTAGGGCAACAATGAGTTCATAAGTAATGAAAATGGGGGCTATAGGGAATCATCAGAAGGATGGGGTGAAGGTAATGGGGGTACGTATGTCTCTGTGGCATAGTAATAAGAGTGGAGAAGTGTGAAACTATAGGTGAGAAGTCAATGTACTGCCCTGGGCTGAAATAGATGCACGCCAGTTTCATATATGGCGACTTGGACAGGGGATCAACGTGAATGAGGGTATTTCCGACTATGTGAGGGACAGGTTCAGATTGGGGGAATGTTTTGTGACCTGTGATAGTTTTAATGTGATTCGTGGTGGCCAAACAGTTATGAGATAAGAGTTGTAGAAGGATGTAAATGTGATGAAACACTAAATATGCGCCAGCATTGTGTTTTTACCTAGTCCGTGGATTGTACGACGGAACTATACAGGTCAGAATATGCTCTTTTATAGAAAAGTGGAAAGGAAGGGGCCTGATAGTTGACATTATTGGGAGGTACAACTCTACTTGTATGCGTTAGACACTGTTCGGCTGCAGCGTTTATAAGCGAAGCATGGCTTAGTGCAATCAGAATTGCCCCACCATGAACACGTGTTTGGAGAGGTATATGGTCTTATAGACTGTACATTTTGAATGAAATAGCGGATAGTCTAGTGTTCTGAAATGGAAGTGAGGTGGAGGTGATGGAGGGGTATGAAATAGCATAGGAGTGAAGCTGAAAGTATGCCAGTCAGCTCTATCAAAAACACCCATCGGTGGGGAGTTAGAGTGGTACTGATGAAGTAGGAGAAAGGAAGAGAGACTGGAAGTGTCACGTATAGGAGAAAAGTGGTGCTCAAGACTGGACCGTGGAAATCTAACATAGAAGTGACAGAGTGGTGGAGCATAGAGCGAGTTCAATGCATATGAAAAGAGATGATTGCGTGCGTGTATCAAAAGTGTGTGGGGGCGATCTGAATTTAGTATAGTAAGGTCGCTGTGTGGAGAGGAAGCGCTCTAGAGATCGGCCGTCGGAGTTGTGATAGATCACCCCATAGAGTGTGGCGGCTATGATAATAAGTCACCACCTATGAGGAAATGTGGTTGACAGTTGGGAAATTAAGGATTTATCAAAAGCAAAAAGTCAATGGGGTGGGATGTGGAGAAGTAGAGCTGAAATCACTGTGTGATCCACAACGTGAAGAAGATACGGATAACTGTTCAAGGGACATTGGTTTGAAAGGGAGGTGTGACTAAGGTGTTTCTGATTGATAAAGTATGGATGAGACATAAAAGGTGGAATGTGGGATGAGACAAAATGATATATTGGGGAATTGGTATGGAGGATGTGGTGGTAGAAATGTCTCTTGAAGGCATGACCATAGGAAATGGACTATAAGAGTAAGGATATGACGAAGGTTCAGACGTCTGTGGGAGCGGAACCGCGAAATATTCCAATGAAGGATAGTTATATGCTTTACATGGATTTTGAGTGGGGAAGCAGCTAGAGGGTATGGGAAAAGGACTGAGAGGTCTTGACATAATGTGGTCGAGGTGTGATGGAGTTGGTGGTTCTACTAGGAGGGGTAATTAGGAGATGTGTGAGGGTCTGAGGCAAAGGAGGATGCTTGTGGCATAAGGGATTCACGTTTTTCCAGGTAGGGAAGTGGAAGGGATAGAGTGGGAGGTGGGAGGGGATTAATGTGGGCGGGGTTGGGGTTGTGGGGGGTCTGGGGGGGATGGTCTGTGTTGGAGGGGTAGGAGGTATTGGTGTATGTGGGGGATATCGTTAGGAGGAGGATGGATATAAGCAGTACTTTGAGTGTGGAAGGAGCAGGAGTAGGAAAGCGTGTTGGAAGGTTGATGCAGTTTTTCATGTAGGTCAATCTTGTGAATTATTTTCAATGGTTTCTCTAAGGAAGTGAGAAATTTGGGAGTTTTGGGGGATATAGGATTTCCTTGTGTAGGGGGGTGAAGAGAGGACTGGTGTCTCAAGCCAAAAAGGAGTAAAGGAAGGTGGAGGTGATGTGTGTGGTAGGAGGAGAGGGGGTGGGAACGTTTGTGTTATCGTGGTTCTGTTACGTTCGTGCGAGGAGGGCAGAGAGGAAGGTGTTTGGGGTTTTGTGGTGGTGTGATTAGAAAGATCTGTATAGAGAATTGTGGAGTGTCTGGATTTAGGATGGCAAAGAGTTTGTCAGTGGAGGAGAGGTAGGAGGTAAGATAAAGGGGAGAGTTTAGATGTACCGAAGGGGGTGGGTTTTAGAACGAATTGGTATAATAAGAGCATAGTACTGGAGAAATAAAATGGGAAGATGGAGGAAGAAAACCACGTTCGACGTGCTTCTTGTCTGCTTCACTTATTGTGGAGATAAAGCCAAGTTTGAATCTAGAGTTGCTACCGGTCGTTGACTCATAATTTGTAGGTGGCACGCCGCCTATAAGATACAATTATGAGGGGCCGCCACAGTGTTGGCACATGTGCGTGATATAAGTGCAGGGTCAAGTGTAGATCGGGATAGGCCAGGTTGGGCACTAGTGGGCATCTGGCTGTGGAACCGGCAATGTTTGGCTGGGTTCCTAGACGCCAATCAATTTTGTGGCACTGGACAGTGGAGGAGGGTGGTACTGGACGAAACAGGAGGGCTGTTCTCCTCACTATATAAGAACGTTAAAGATGGAAGGTCATGTCTAACGGAAGGTTCAATTTTGGCTATGTTGTAGTGGTTTACTTTGCTGTTACCATCTGGGGGGAAGTGGATATCATTCAGTCACGTGCACGTTGCAATCATAGTCTAAGTTTGACAGGCAAGTAGGTCTTCTCCACTATCTGAAACCAATATCTTTGTCTCATAGAGTTGGCAATTGGCTGGGGAGATTGAAACTGTTCCGGTGCAAGTACTTGAGGTTGATGTGGTTGCGTGCAAGATGGGGTTACCATAGTGTCGTGTTTTAGTTTTGGTTTATGCTATAGCCTTGGTTTTCGGATTTTACTGTGACAAGACGGAGTGAGCGGTCGGGTCGCGCTACGAAAGAGACTTTGTAAACCTACTTGTTTTTGGAGACAATTTTGGAAGAGAAGGTTGTCAGAGGTAGGGAGCTGTGGGAGGGATCAGCGAAAAATCGGTTTCCCGTTGGCTGCGCTGGCAGAGGGTATTCAATATGTTGTAGTAGGATAGGGGTAGTCGAGAAGGCGGGTCGTGACGATGGAGTGTGTTGAGGTAGGTAGTGTATGGGGAAGGTGGGCAATAAGGCTGTAAGGTATTAATAAAGGGAGGATGGGGTGTTTAGAGGTTGGAGGTTGTGGGGATAGAGGTGATGAAGTGTAGCGTGCTGGGAGAGTGGAAATGTTTCCTTGAAGGATTGTGTGTTGTTGCTACTGTAACGTTAGTAGGCCATTGATGAGGGGTAGTTGTGTTGCAGTGTTCGGAGCCGTGGTCAAAAGGAGAAGCCCTGTGTCAGGGAATCGGATGAGTTTTGACATCTTTGGGAGGGGCTATTTGATAAAGGGCAAATCGCGTGCGATTGCCCCTAATAGTGTGGGGATAAGTTTATCATTGTATTGGGCCATGGTTAAACCATGGATTATGTTGGGGATAAACACAGTCCACCCTCAGGGTCCCCTTGAGGGGTGAGGGCTAATAACTAAATCAGGGGAATACCGTGCCCATGGATCCCTCAGGCCGTTCAGAAAATACTGGCACAAAGTCAGACCTTTCATCATTTCAGCACGGCTCGTGCCATATGCCTTAGGAGCTGGGATAGTTAGATAAGGATGGTGAAGGGACAGAACGAAAGGATGGGAAGGAAAATACAGAACCCATAAAAGGAGCAAAATTAGTTTGAGTCGTAGTGGCTTAAGGTACCCCAAGTGGAGGAGTTCCCCTCATTGGGTGTCGTCCACACGTCTCCGCGCTGTATCCTTAGAGACCAACCCGCCCACGACACAACGGGTGGAGAGGGATTGGGGGGGGTGGCAAGATTAGTAATATGTATGTAACTCTAAATGGCAGGGTGGTGGTCCGAGCTGTGCTGTGTGTCTGTCAGCTGTCTGTGCGAAAACCGAATTAGTGGAAAAGAGAGAGAAGAATATTTGTGTATTCAGATACCGAGGAACAATTTAGCGGAAGTTGCACCATTCGCTCGAATAGTTTTTTGCATCAAGCAGCTAGTTAGTGCGATGGGGCGATATGTCTTGGTAGGAAAGTGCCTCGATTATTGGTGTTCGCTAAAGGGAAGGAATAAAGCTATCTCGCCAATTAGAATGGAAATTTCCTGATGTCCATAATGTGGTATTTAAATTGGTTTTAATAGGAAGATGAAGGAGGAAGATGGGAGTTGGCCGGAGCATACGGTAGTGATACCGTCATGTGGCCGTCATGGTGTTACGGCACGATTGTGACGGGCAGTAATGTAGTTCAGAGGAAGAAAATGGGCATTATATGACTCATTCAGAGGATATGGGTGAAGGTAAATGGGGGTACGTTTCTCTGTGGTCTTAAATAGAATTCAAATTGTTGTAGAGCATATAAGGGGTGGTCGAAGGGCGGGGGCGTGACGAAGATGGAGTAGTGTTGACGGGAGGGTAGGTTTATGGGAGGTGGCAATAAGGGCCTGTTAGGAGGTATTGTAGTAAAGTGGAGGGTGGGGTGGTTGATGTTGGAGGATATGTGGAGGGTAGAGGTGTTTTTGAAGTTGAGCTTGCTGGGAAAGTGGAAATGTTGGCTATTGTACTAGTACAATACTGTACTAGATAAGTTTTCATTACTGGTCCAGTGGTAAGCCTTAGTATTATGTGGGGATCAAAACACTCGCCACCTGCCTCATGAGTGAGTACACCTTGTAGGTGGGTAAGGGCTAGATAACTAATCATGGGATCTACCGTGGCCTCCATGGGCTCCCTCAATAAGCGCGTTCACATGGACTGGGTCACGGAAATCAGCCTTTCATCCTTTCATGCACGGCGGCGCACAAAGCGTGAAGGAGGTGGATAGTATGTAAGGGTGTGGGTGAAGGGACAGAAACGAACGGTGGATACGGAAAATAAAGACCGATGCAAATTAAGTTGAAGTCGAGGATGCGTGATCCCAATAGTTGGGGAGTTCCCCATCATTGTGGGGTCCCAGTCTCCTCCTCCGCTGAAACGCTCCCCCAACGACAACAACAGGCGTGAATGGGTGATTGGGGGGGGGGAGAGAAAGAAGAGAAGATTGTGCAAAGTTAGTTTTGTCGAGGGCTGAGCCCCAAGGTAAGGTTGAGGTGTTCCTCTGCATTGGGCCCCAGTCTCCATCTCCTAATTTTATGTATTTACTGAACAATTTGTCTGCCAACAAGTCAACATCTAGAAATGAGTTCTTAGCGTCTTAATTCAAATAGAGTGATACGTGTGAAGCTTTGGGGTAAAGCCCCTAACAGGTAAAAGTAGTTTGATGACAGGTCAATGTCATAGGTACCATGAGTAGAGAATAGGAAAGAGGGTTAAACAAGTCCTAACAGGTAGTATGCTCCTATGCAAAGGGTACAAGACGGGGAAGCTGATGGGGGATAGTGTGATAAGGGTTAAGGTTGTTAGAACAAGGAAGGAGTTAAGGGAGTGAGGAGCATTTGTGATAATGAGATGATTGTGGCGAAAGAGCGACCGTAGAATTAACGATTAGATAAAATAAGTGAATCAGACCGAAGATGAGAAAAAGGAAAAGAAAGGAGAAAAGACCAAGCAAAATTAGTTGAGGCATAGGCTGAGGACCACGGTAGGGGTGAACCCCATCACTGCCATTTTGGTGTCGCTCCTTTCCTAAGCCATACTCCACTAGCAAAAATGAGCAGAGATTGTAGGGATGGGGGGAGGGGGTCCCTCTCCTAAGCTTCCCCAACAACGGCATGAGATTGAAGGGGGGGGGGGGGGGGGGTATAGGGATCCTAGACTATTGCCATTTGCAAACCGTCATCATTTTTGATACATCCATCACTCAAGAAAATATTAAGTTGTGGCTTCCTAGCATTTAGCATCTTTGGAAAAGGGTTTGTTTTTCTCCAAGTGAATTCTAATTTATAAATTATTAAACAAAAAATAAAATAGAAAAAATGCTAGACTAATATTTTCCCATAAAAAAACAAAAAAAAAAAAAACTAAAAAAAAACAAAAAAAATCAAAATCCATTTTAGCAGACTTTTCCAAATAATATCAAATTCATTAATGATAGCCATTATATGATTTTATGAGATTGCGATTTTGCCCTTTTACATGCAAATAAGCAATGAAAACTGACACTAACTAAAGCCAAAGCAATTTAAAAAACTAAGCAATACAATCTACCAGTGAGTCCCATTCTGGTAATATTAATCAATTGAAAAATTTCTGCCGCATCAGCATCTATGGCCATTAGCAGTGTATACAAAATAAAGACATAGAGAGGTGGGGCCTATGTGTGTAGGCAAAGCCCCGCAGGTGAAAATAGATTTGTTTGTTCAGTAAGGGGTGATTTTTTTTTGTTCAGACAGTAACGAATAAGGGATCGGCTACGGAAAGAGACACTTTGCCCTAACTTGTTTTTTAGAGACATTAGCTGGAAGGAGCTGTTTTGTCAGAGTAAGGTAAGTACTGTGGGAGGGATCTAAAAATCATTCCCCATTTTATGCTGGGCTAAATCTCAGGCATGTTTAAAGACTATTTGTAATGAGATGGGGTATTAGAAGGACGGGGCGTGTGGAAGAGGGAGGCGTTGATTGAGGAAGGTAGTATTATGGAGAGGGGGACAGTAAGGCTGTAATGTAGTAATAAGGGAAGATTGTGGGGGTAGAGGTGATGAAGTTGAGCATGTTGGATACTTAATAAGGTCTCCTGGGACTGAGTATAATTTAGGGTGCGTAAACGATAATTAATAGGTACATTAGGTGGGGGTAGTAGTTGCAGTGTTCAGAAGCCGTAGTATCAGGAGAGCCGGGGGTCGTGGATCAGAGAGTTGACATTAAGTGGGGTCTTTTGATGAAGAGGCTAGACCTCACACATGCCCTACTCAGGTATTACGTCTTCTTATTTGGTACTCATGGTAAGCCTGAAGTATGCTGGGAAGAGAAAGTCTACCCCTTAGGGTCCGCTTGATGTGTGAGGCAGACAACTAAAAAAAACGGGAATACCCATTGTACGTGGGCTCCCGCAGGCCGTCAGGGACTGGCACAAAGTCAGCCTTCATCAATCCCTGTAGATGGCCTTGCACACTTAATAAGTAGCTAGTAAGAGGTGTTTGGGGAAGGATGTATACAAACAAGTAAAGCAAGAGGGGGAGACAAAAAAAGGACCGTGAAAAATTAGTTGAGTCGAGGGCTGAGGCCCAAGGCAGGGGAAATCCTCAGCATTGGCCCCCAGTCCCCGTCTTCTAAGCCCCCTCCCACAACAACAATGGGCAAGGGATTGGGGAGTCCAATAATAGAGAAAAAAAGCAAAAAGTTATATGGGAGCTTAGGGAATGAGAAGCAAAGAAAGACAAACATATGGATGTTGTTCTTTAATTATCTTGTCTTGGTTCTGCCAGACTGATTGGGAAACCAGTCATCTACTTAACCTTGTGGACAAATTCATGAACAATGACTGCAGACTTTGACCAGAGAAGGCAGCACCTACCAGGCAGTGTTCAATTAGCAATACATCATAACACCCCCCCCCCCCTTGGACAACATGTGTGCACTTACTATGCTGAAACATCCTAATACATTCATTTACAAGTAAAAGAACAGACAATGATGGTCATGTCACCAATTGCATTTTTTTCTAACCTGTGCATATGTCACAGGGCATTAAAATACTCAAATATTAGAAATAATAAGTGCACTCATCTGTTACTACATTTGAGATCTTGAAGCATCACAACCCAAACTATAATATTTCCATCAACAACCGACTGGTATGTATAATATCAATTATAATCATTGATGATTAAACATATTCATTGGAGAACGTGGCTTCAGACATGAAAAGAATCAGGACTATTTGTACATTTTATTCTGCAAGTATAAATGTGGGACATCCCATATAAACCATGAGACAGGACGACTAGTGAAAGTGCATTTGGGGCCAGGAAATAATTGATACAAGATTTTTTGTACACATTGTAAAAGTCATAACTCAAAATTAACACATTTACATTTCTATTTACAACAAGCCTCCACAACAATAATATCATATATGAAACAAAAATAAAGCTTCCATCATATCTAATAATTACAATAAAAAAAATAATTTACATATCTTGTACACCAGTGTACTTTCACAAAAATCACAAGTAAAATGGTTTCAACCAAAAATTTTACTTCCGGTAAGTAAATGGTTTGACTTGGTTTTGTTTGAATTTAAACTTTGTTGTAAGACCCTAGGCTTACCAAAGCACATCTGTCCCGCTGAAATTCCAATGCACTTGCGCAATCTTGACTTCTGTCATCAATATAAGTTATTTGGTTGCTTGTCTTTACTTAAAGCTGAAGAAATTTGTTTGATGGATACAATTTCCTAACATATATCATGAATATAAATATGGTATTTGGATTACATTTGAATGAGTAATACATGGAGATTACAGTACTTCTCAAAAACTGAAAAAAGAAAAAAAAGTAAAGAAATGGATAAGCAAAAGAAGTGAGGGTAGAGAGTTGAAAGAGTGGAAGGTGGCAAACAAAATAACGCAAAGTAACAGAAGAAAATATGTCACAAAAGAGAAAAATCACATATACCTGTATATCCCATTTCTCTGTACCTGAAGCAACACTACAGGAGTAGTCGAGTGGTTAATTAAAAAAATTCTAAAAATTTACTGGGTCTCAATTTCTTTGCTGTAGTTACGATGCTTCAATTTAGTAGCAATGGGATATGGCTGTTTTATCATCATAGTTTTCTCACTAGTATTTTTGGCCCATAACACGTAGTGCTGTCACATTACAATGTATGTAAAGAGGTAACACTATAAGTTGGGGCTTGATTCAGCTCCTGAAAACAATGACATCTCAAAGGCTGCTGACTTGGTCTCCAGCAGTTCTTTCACCTCACTCAGTTCCCTACATTACAAGAAATCTTGTCTAAGCAATAAATAATCCAGAACATATTTCATAGTTTCCTTCAATATTCTATAATTTGTGTCAATTACGAAATCAATTTTCTCCTTTGCTGAAACACCACAGAGGAGTTGAGCAAGCAACAGTGGTATTACTGTGATGCAAACAAAGACAAAGTAATCACTGACAAGGTGGCTTTCCTAACATCAATCTAGCTCATCCTCAAACATGGATCTTGCTGGAGCTGATCTCGAAGATGGGGTATTGTTGCTAGTTGACGAGGAAGTGGGGGAGGCATTGCTGTTAACAGTTGGGGGGGATGCAGCTGGTCCTGCCTGAGAACTAGAGGACCTGTTGAGACAAAGTGCTATTACAACTTGCAAGGCTCTTGTTACCAGACATCTTTTGACACAAGGGATGATAAAAAAGCATGTAATAAGAGCGTACTACTATCACTGATAGTAGGGGTGATGCAAATGGAAATAAAACCTTATCATTTATACAATTTAGAGTGATAAGTATTTTGTATCAAAATTTACACATAAGATATAATACAAAGTCAAATGCAAAACAAACTCAAATACTTTGAATACTAAGTAATCAGTACCAAGAGTTATACAATAGGCATGTAAAAATAAAAATACTTGGAGTATTTGGTAGTAATATGATGATTAACATATACTTATGGTTTCTCCTCAAATAAAAATAATTTCTCAAACATATCTGGCAATATTCATCAGGTTTTTTATAAATCTTATCTAACTTATCACAACTGTCATATTCATACTAAAGATCTGATCCACATTTTGATATTAAACCATATAGTATCATCTTACCCTTTTTTTTTCTTCTATGAATACTTGAATTATAGATTTGCTATTGTACATCTATTTTTACATTTTCAAGTAAACCAAAGAAAAACTATAGAAGACAACAGAAAAAAAGGTATACAAGGTTAACATCACAAACTTTCAGTAAGAGTTTGGTGAATTAAAATCTGTTTTTGCTATCTGAAATTCTACTTTATACTTTCACAAAATAAGATGTGCCAACTGTACATAATTAAAACTAGTGTTATACAAAGCAGCAATTCATAAAAATTCCAAAATTCTGACTTACAATCAACCTCTTGAAGTACAAAATACTAACAGCAAAAAGTGTAAAACTGAACAGCATAACCATGGAAACACCTTAAACCCACACAAACCAAACACCAATAAAATTAACTACTCGTGCACTTCATTTGGATCATGAAACAGAACTGACCCAATCTTATGTCACCCAGAAATGAACCTTGTCCCTGGAGATCTTTCTGGAGATGAGAGATGGTGGGAACTACAGATCTATGTGCTCAGTATGAGGGTGATTAAAGGTTACTTGCCTGCTCACCTTGGACCAGGACCAGTACTGCTGTTGCTACTGGTACTTGCGGAGGATGCAGTTCCCCCATGAGGAAACTGTCCATCTTCTATCAATAACTTTCGACAAACTGGACATGTGCCATGCTGCAAAAAGAGGTGTGATGGCTGGTGAATTCTTGAGATGGTTCATTTTTTTCTGCACTTGCTAATATAAAAAATGTGGACTTCATAATCAGACCACACAAGGTATACTTAGACACAGTTATAAGTCCGCTTTGTAATACACACAACTATTGGAATCACACTTGGGTGACTGATTATTTCTATGGGTGATAAACATTCCACACTATTGGATTAAATTGAGTCAACCTAAAGTCAATTCAAAATAGTTTCAAATACACAAAGTGGAAAATCTACAATAACACTTCTAGACTTGTACAAAAAAAAAAAAAAAAAAAAAAAAAAAAAAAAAAAAAAAAAAAAAAAAAAAATATATATATATATATATATATATATATATATATATATATATATATATATATATATATATATATATATATAATGTCATGATAGCACTTACTTTAATAGGCTGTGTTGTTAGATTAGACATTTATCTTTTTATCAAAATTATTTTTCTAAAGATTTTGGTGATTTAGAAAATAGCTCAATAAATCCTTTAAGAAATAACAGAATTGCTGTGAATGTGAGGACTATGAAGATGATTCTTTCAAACAAATTATTGAAGCACAGGCAACTTACTCAAGTTCACATACATCTGGCAATGGTAACTTTACTGCTTTAAGATCACCAAAATGGAAGAGTTAGGATTAAGAAGTTTAAATACAGACTATATTACAGTAATCTTTATCAAAATATAAACATTTTAAGCAATATAGAAAGCAATTTAGTAGTTGAAAGATTCCAATTTTGGCTGTTCTTAATTGCCAGGTTTACTAACACCAATGTGAAATGCACATTTGTAGCATGAAACTCTAAGCATACCATAAAGAAGTAACATCCACATCTATTAAGGAAACTAATGAATAATGCTTGCATAGTATAATAGTATAATAACTCATACTTACAAGTTCTAACCAGGGAATGATGCAGTCATTGTGATAACAGTGTTCACAGTGCAGCCGACGTACACTTTCATCTTCTTTAAAGTCCTCCATACATACTGAGCACTGCAGACCCTGATCTGAAAGAGCAACAACACTGTCAGTGGATAATTTTAATGTGTTCTGAATAAAACTACAAGCAGAAATGAGGGGTTTTGCATAGAAAGGATCTGACAATTCACATTCATAATTTGCCAGATAAGAATTTGGCAACACTAATAACTACAACTAGGTTACTTTTTCAGCTAGCACCTCCCTCCCTCTATTTGTTTTTAAGAAGTTTAAATGGTTTTAAAATCTGGATACCTTTCAGCAATTTCTATTCTAAACACTTACTACATTTTACACTGACTTTTTTCTTTTCAGCCAAACCAAGTGCATTTTCTAGCAGAAACATTGTTCACAAGTGAAGAACAATCTGATTTAAATAAACATATCAATAACTACAGAAAGGGTCCAGAAAGTCATGCAATGAACCAAGAACATGCCATCTTCTTCCTGAGCCTTAGCCGGGAGCGAGGCAGGAGAGACCATAAGCAGCCTGTAGACTGGCTCTCATTTCCAGTGAACTATATGTGACCTCACCAACTCCACCTTCACACTTCCCTCTTGCTCCCTCAGTTAATGGGATGCTGGACCCACTCTATGCAGAAGCAGCTTTAGGAGTCAGAATAATGATGTAGAATGGATGACAATCATGATTACAGTGTAAGAACATTTTTTATTCAAGCTGAAGTGTGAAATAAAACACATAGAAGAGGTTGGTATGTTGGATCATTACTATGAGCAGTCACTAAATTAATTTTGGAAAAAACTCTGGCATAAAGCAATGAGTTGGAAAGAGAAAGGCAAATACTGAGAGAATGACAGAGAGGGTGCTGTTGATCAGATACGAATTACACCTAAAGGAAAACTGTGCATCCAAGCTGCACTTTTCACATGCAAGGTACCAATCTCTTGGCCCTCACAAACTTGAAACTGCCTCACCAAACTGTTCTTTGGTGATGCTGACAGTGGGAATCTGAGAAATTTGATCCCGATTGAGCGGCGGTGGCCCTGTGCCATCCAGCTGATTCATCAGTTGCGTGATGATGGCATCCAGCCCCCCCCTCCCCCAGGCGTAGTCTCCAGGGTTCGAGGCAAGGTTGGACGCAACAAGAACAGGAAAGCCTGGCAGGTCAAAGCCCACCTGCGCGCCAGGGAAATCACCTGCCCCAACACTGGCTTCAATCACTCCTGATGTCATTTGCATTATGAGGTCATGGATGAGTGGGGCAAGGGCAGAGTGGCGGTCCCCTCCGTTTACTCTGAAATGATATATATTACTATTATCCTTATAACTATTATCAATATCATTATCATCATTATAACTATTATCAATATCATTATTATCATTATTCTTATGATCATCATGTTGTTATTGACATTAACATCATGATAATAAACATTTTATTATTTTTTCACAACATTACTGCCTTTATAAAATTATGTGACATACTATTATGAAATATTCCAAAGTAACAACATAAAACAAGATGTATACAGAACAAGAGGGAGGGAGAGAAACCATCACGTCCACACAAAGAATGTGCCTCCCTTACCTCCTCCTCCCATGCCTTGGGTTGAGGTGTCTGAGTCGCTGGTTCCTGCGGAGTCCAGGGCCAGAGGACGAGGCAGAAGAGGAGCCTGACCCACCTGGTCCTGTCGATGACACATCCTGACTGATCATTTCCCACATGTCGTACTGTTCTGATTCCATGTCACTGGAGCTGTCACTGTCAGAACCTTGGGCCCGCTCAAGTTCTTCAATGAACCCACTGTTACATCGGGGACAAACATATTCCTGCAAGGAAAGAGTTTTGCTTCACATCCAGCAGGTCCTTGAATATTTTTAAATTCATATGCACAGTTATCAATATCTGCTCATTTCAAGACAACCAATACAGAACTTCAATGGTTAATCTCTTAAAATCATTATCTATTCCCACTTCTGACACAATACTTTCAAACTCATTAGTGTTCAGTACCAAGAATCTTAACAGAAGCAACTGGATAATTGTCTTTTAAAAATATGTTGGCTCTGCCAAAGGATGATATTTGATTAAAATTACAATATCATACTAATTGCTGCTCCATCAATTTATTACCACCTTGCTCCCTCTACTTACATAAGGAGCTACTTCAAGGTTTCTGGCTTTAATGAACATGTAAATGAGAAAAGACAGCACTGCTATCTTTCACTGCCCTTGAACACATGTAAGGGCAAAACAATGAAAGTCACTATTGTGTACACAAATGAATGCATGAATGGGCAATACAGTCAGCAATATGTACATGAATACACAAACACTAACAAACAAACACATTCATTCACCTACTCACTCTCTCTTTCTCTCTCTTTTTGCCATGATCAATATCAGCCAGTGCATGCAACCCAGTGCTCCAATTATTAACTTGCTATAGGATACTGATACTCTTCCTTCCCGTAACTTTTTCCTTTTTTTCCCCACTAATCTCACACAACCTTTATGCTCCAATTCTTTACCATTCACACCAATTATATATACAAAATAATGATATTTCATCTTATGTCTTTCATAATGAATACCTTCCCCATAAATGAAACTTGAAATGTCACCTCCTACAATATCTCTAGTCAAGGCTAACACATTTCTTCTCGATCTCCAACATGATGTTTCAGTCAACACAGCATCAAAGCTGCAGCCATCACCAATCGCTCTATGACAATAGGTGGATTGTCGGCTTGTAAAGAGTGAGTCAAAAGATATAGAGCACTGCAAGGTCATGCTGCATAAGCCACCATTAGAAAGATCAAAGTGCATGTAAGAATCCAGCACTGCATTGCTTTCCTTGCACTGTGATCTTTGCAAGAAAGCATGAATGGCCTTGAGAAGCTTCCTGTCTTGAATATACAAGCATCCTTTACTTCTTTAATATCTTCACTGAACGAAGTCTTACAACATGTTGGCTTTTAACAGGATGTTCTGGCAGCCTTGTAATGCATGTAAATAAAAGAAAAAATAAAAGCAATCATAATAAATGAAACAAAGCTTTACTGCAGAACAAAAAAGAAAATTCACAAAATTACCAAAGATTAAAAATAATTCTTTATTAACTGATGTTTTCAAAATAACATACATAAAAAGATATCTACTCCCTGTGAAATATACTTTATACTATTCAATGACGGTTGTTAGAAACATTAAATTCTCAGGATCTAAGCAAGCAGATGCATACCACCACATATACTTTGATAAATTGCTTTGCATTTTTTGTCTTACTAATTCCCTTGAAAGATATACTCATGACTAAAAAGTTATTACAAGTATTACCTGAGCACAAACCATAGCAGGGCTCAAACCCACTTCACCTGGAGACCCTACTCAGCCACATACATGACCATTGTACCAGAGAGAGCCCTCAATGCAGGTATTACTATAGTGAAACTTATCTATTAAATGCCACTCTCTCTCTCTTAACACAACATACAGCCCTGATATTGGACAAGCACTTATCAACTGCCTATGCAATAATTAACTGATTGTAAAAATATCTTGGGATAAGGCAATAACTGAAGACCTGCTATTATAGGCAAAAAAGGAAAAGGAGAGATATTGTAATTGTGAATATGTAATTGCAATATGATTTTCTACCTCTCTACAGATGCTGCTCAATCACACATATACAACTGTCAATATCATTATCATCACTTAAGGGTGAAGCAGGACTTCAGTACAAATAAGACATACATGTGTCCTCAAAATGACAATCAAAACAACATTCAACATATCCCTAAAGGCCACAATTTCCTGACCTTGCCTTGCTGACCAGCTGCAGAAATATCCAATTTCCACCTTTCAGCATAGCCAATTATGATCTTTGATGTTTGTAGATCTCAAACTTGGCATACCAGAAATAAAGATAATGAAAGCTTGTATATGATCACAAAACGGTGATCATATAATTCATTATGGGACACAATAAAAATGATTGATAAAAGGTGACAAATTGTCCTTGTATATAATTGGCTACTTGCATTGACTTCAATATACTTAAGTAAAACTACAAAAATCCGCATTACTTTACCTGCATTTTGCTTTTTGCTGCACAAAAAAATCATAATTATAGTTTCCATGTAAATAAAGACAATCCTGCATAGGGATATGAATTCACCTAACAGATGTATAAATTCTCATTTCTTGGTGTGTGTATATCACTTTAGCAAAATACCCAATCTGGGAGTAGAACCCATGATAATGCAGTAGGGGAATGAATGCCAAACTCAAAAGGGGTCATGTGTGACAAATGAGATCTGACAGAATGTGTGCAACTTTATTGTCTATTCAATGGTATATCCAGCCTATAAATTGGCAAAGAGCATACTGACCGGAAATAAATATTCAAACACATAGAGGCCTTCCTCCTATCCTATTTGGTTACCCTAAGAGCCTTACCTCCAAAAATGCACAATATTAATACATATGAAACTGTTGAGAAGTTTTGTTCATAATCTTACTAAGTTATTCAATTTATTTTATGTCAATTTATATATTAAACCCTTTGACCCAGATGATGTGCCCATCACGCAATGAAAATATTTGGCTTGTGGGGTGGCTGACATGAACAGGCTGTTATGGAAAAATTTTATCTGACAGGAACGACTTGCTCTTGGAGGGCAATTAATCTCGGTGGGCATTTACATTACTTATATTGATAAATGAATGACTGGAAAAGCACTGGCTCCAGGGGTAATACTATTTCCATGCTGAAACTCCTATTCCTGCCTGCAGTGACAGGCAGTGTAAGGCATGATGCAGAAAATTGAATAATGCAAAAATATAAATTACACAAATAAGACAATGTTACTTATCATTATTATTATTGCCACAGAGTTGTAGACTACCTAGAGACATGATATGGAGTCTGTGCAAGGAAAACAGTCTATTACCATCTGGAAAAAGCAAATCAAATGACAAATATAGATACTGGGGGGGGGGGGGGATGATTATGTCAAATCCACTGCAAAGGGGAGGCATAGAGTCTTGTAAATAATTACCCATATTTTCATCTATATCATTTGCAATGAAAAAGAAAAAGAGATTTGTATCTATTCCAATGTGAATGATTGCAAGGTGGTATAGCTGTGTGAAACTAAAAAAATTGCTAATCCAAAAACACCACAATGTGAACCACAAAACTTCTAACGTTATTTTTCATCTATGCAGATTATTTCATGAGTGTTGTTTTTCCCTTTGACTATGATAGTGTCCTTACATTTTCCTGTATATGGATACTAAAATGTTATTTGTTGCACTTTCTTATTATCAATTTACGGAGGAAATACCATACATGAAAAGTACCTTATTTTCTGTCATTCTATCTGTTACAGGCAAAAGTTATGACTGTGTGAAACAAACTATACCCTAATTTGCAACCTTTGATACATCCTAGTCATTAATGATCTTTGTATTGTCAACTCCAAGCAATCTTTCTCTTTCAACGATCAGCAACTACTTTCTAGAGCAAAAACATTTAATTTCAGTTAAATATGTACAAGATAATGAGTAATACCTAAAGTAATATGAAAAACAAAAACCTTTCAACCCCAAAATTAAAACAAAAGCAATAATTAAATTAACAGACGTCTAACTTCCTTCCGCTTCACTGTACGAGCAAATCTAAAAGCAGTCTTCCTTCCTACTTCTGAATCGAGTCAAGCATCTCATCAGCATGTTATCCAGGTAATAAGAGAAAGCCATGGAAACTAATCCTCCTCGTCCCCTGCAACAGGCTTTCACGGTCTGACAACCACAAGCTCTTATGTAAAAGGTGGGACTTATAAGGGAAATATGAGAAGATTACATCATAAACAAGATAAAGAACAAAGAAAGAAAAAAATGAATGGAATGATGAGCTTCTAAGGAAAGAGGTTAATAAGAAGAAAGGCAATAGGAATCTCAAGGAAGATGTATAAGAAAAAGAAATAAATTGTCTAAAAGGCAGGAAGTATCAGGGACGATTGTACAAGATTGTATCAAAGTAAGGAAAAAAGAAAGAAAAAAAAAATGGAAGTAGTAAGGAATTAATAAGAAATGATGTTAATAGTAAGATGAAAAAGAGATACTTATGAATCATATGAAACAAAAGAAAGGTAAAGTATTAATGTACAAGGCAGTACTTAAGGAAACATGAGAAGATTACATGAGAGACAAGAATGGGAAAAAAGGGGAAAATGGTGTTTACAAGGCATGAAATTATTGAAGAGGTGGATAGGATATACTAAAAAAGGAAATACAAGAAATTGGCTGAAATTTCCATGTAAAATCTGCAACTTCTGAAGGAAACATGACCAAATGGTATTTACAGTAAAATGATGTATGCTGAAGCAAAAGCGAAGTCTGCACACGTTGCCGTGGCTCCGCCAGATCATACACGAGGCAAAGAACACGAAAATCGAAATCCGTGAAGGAAAAGGAAAGGTCCGCGGCGAAAGCTCAAGGTTGGCTTCCATATGATTCCCGGTGGCGGGTCTGGGATTCGGTAAAGCTCCCTCATGTCGGTATTTTTCGCGGCGGAAAGAGAGCTCAGATAAGTCGTTTGTTGCTTTATTTCTCAGACGGTTCACTGACGAGGTATTGTTCAGTGGGAAGGTGAAAATACTTCTGGGTTTCGTATTTTCTCTTCAAGCCTACTTTTCTCCGCAGAATGACACATCCAACGCCCATACAAGCAACGATAAGTCTTTTTTTTATATATACTAAGAGCGAATCAACCATCCCTGCCGCATAGAATTTCAGTCGATCATGATAATAATAATAAAAAAAAAGAAACCTGTCTGAACAACACAACCCCGTCCAGTGAGAGATCAGAAAAAACTCCTTTGTGGCTCATCTAGGCAGATATCCGAGCCATTTCTCGTCGTGACACGATTGCCCGATTCGCACATTCCAAACTTACGGTTTAGGGGACCCA